>NC_048303.1:25457232-25785222 GCF_013100865.1 Trachemys scripta elegans | reverse complement strand
CCCCCTGGCTCCCCCCCGTGTCACCCCTTCCTCCTCCCCTGGGCCCTGGCTGGCTCCCCTCTGTGTCACCCCCTCTATCTTCCCCTAGGCTCCCCTGCTGTGTCACCCGGCCCGTCTCCCTCCCCTCAGGTCCCCCGTCATGTCACCCCAACTGTCCCCGCTCCCCCCGTGTCCCGTCCCATCTCCCCCTCGGGTCCAAGTTACGCCACTGTGTCCCCCACTCACCCCGCCCCCCTCTGCCTTCGGGCCCAGGCTCCCCTCCGTGTCACCCCGTCCCCTCTCCTCAGGCTCCCCCGCTCTGCCACCCGGCCCTCGGGCCCAGGCTCCCCCGCCATGCCTCGCCGGGCCGGGCGGAGCGGTTTCCCCGCAGCACCCGGAAGTGGCGGGCGGGATATAGCGGAAGCGCTGGGCGGACCCGGGTCTCTTTGGTGCTGGCGGCCGGAGGAAGATGGTGAGTGCCGGGAGGGGGGTCGGGGGAATCCGCTGCCATCCAGCGGGATTCGGGGGCTTGCGCGGCGCGGAGAGGCTGCCCGGGGCCCGGCGAGTCCGTACGTCACGATGGAGTTGCGGGCCGGGGCTCCAGGCCGCCTCTGCTGTGAGGCCACGGCGGGCCCGAGCGGGGGCCGGTCCTTGCTCCCTCTTGCCGCGCTCGGAGGCTGGAGGAGCTGGACACGCTCCCACTGAGAGCGGGGGGCGCGGGGTGTCCCGCCTCCGGGGTCCTCTCCGCGAGCACCTTCCCTCGCTTCCCCCCGCCGGGCTAGAGCCACGGGGCTCTGCGTGGAGCGAGGCCTTGCGCCGGCGAGGCGGCGTTAATAGAGCTCGGTATTGAAGGGTAAACCACCAACCTGCCCTGTAAAGATCCGGTAAAAGCCTCCTGCGCGTTGGGGCTCAGTGGTGCCAGAGGGGGTTGTGGGAGCTCTTTAATAAGGGGAGCCAGGCAAACATTGGGGGACATGAGGTAGGGAGGGCTGCCTAGATCTGTGACTTGTCAAAATGATCCTGCCGAGTTGTCTTTTTGATGAAAAAGATATAAATTTATCATTGGCTTGTGCAAAACGAGCCTGCTGTGTTGGTGAATGATGCCATTCCCCCAGTTTACTCGCAATGAGAGATCATATGAGGGGTTGAGAACAGAATTAGGAATCTGTATCATAAAGGTGGGATATACAGAAATGTAAGTCATTCCTGTTTAAGAAAGTGAGATGTGATACATAAAACTGAGATGTGTATGTTAGATGTATTTCCACCTCTGCATTTGTGTGAACCTTTGGTTGTTTCATTAAAATGTCTGAGTGTGAGTTTCAGAATACTTTACTATGTTTTGAGGTATGTGGTTAAGCACTAGCCAAAACTGTATTTTTATTTAATACAGTTTTCTGACATGCATATTCCTGAATTGTATTTCAGACGAAGGGAACATCGTCATTCGGTAAGCGCCGCAATAAGACCCACACTTTGTGCCGGCGCTGCGGATCCAAGGCATACCATCTCCAGAAGTCCACCTGTGGGAAATGTGGGTACCCTGCTAAGCGCAAGAGAAAGTGTAAGTATGGAACCTTCAAAAATTATTTGTGTAAACTTGTTCTTTGAATTAGTTTTTCATAAAGAAACTATTCATACAGTACCAGGATAGTCACTTGTGAAAGTGATGGTTCTGTCTAAATGACCACAACCAAAACAGTGGGTTTTTTTGTGATTTAATAGAAAAAATATTGTTTGTATAAGGAGTTCTGTGGTATTTTGCAATGCACTTTAGAGTTTTCAAGGAGCTTTTTGTTCACTACCTTCTGTTTTCTTTATTTACATAGGTCTGGTATACCGTGGGATCAACCTAAGATACGCAACTTCAGCTACGAGAATAGCGTAGCTGAAATTGCGTATCTTAGGTCGACTTTCCTCACGGCGCGGGGTTGACTGCTGCCGCTCCCCTGTCGACTTTGCTTCCGCCTCTCGCCGCGGTGGAGTACAGGAGTCAACGGCAGGGCGATCAGGGATTGATTTATCGCATGTACACTAGATGCAATAAATCAATCCCCGATAGATGGATCACTACCCGCCAATTCAGCGGGTAGAGTAGACGTACCCATAGAGAAACTACTGTGAGAAAATGAGCACTAAGTTCCCATTGCACATGGGATGCTCTGCATATAGCTATATGTCTCCAAATCAAATGTATACATATATGCAACGTATCCTGTAGAAACAACCATTGTTCGATGTGCACGTATTTAAAATATTTTAGTGGTATTACTGTTGCTCTGCTTCGTTCCCACTGAAGAACAGGGATGGTATTTACTGTCTCATTTTATACACTTAATTGTGTAGGTGAAACAAAATAAATCTGTAAATTGCATTCTAGATAACTGGAGTGCCAAGGCTAAAAGACGCAACACCACTGGTACTGGTCGTATGAGGCACCTGAAAAATGTCTACCGTCGATTCAGGTACAACACTGAATTTCAAGCATGCAAGTTACACTAGAACATGAGATCTTACACAGACTTCAAATACCTTTTAAAAACCCATTATCTAAACGAACACTTATTGCCATTTTCTTTTGTAATTTATGCAGTATGTATTTAGTCTTAAATTTTTCAGTTTATTGTAAAGATCTTATATGAATCAAATACCTTTTACATCACATTTGACCCAACATTCCTTGGTAGCATTCTCCATTTGTTTAGACTGGAAGTTCTGAGTTCTAATGTAGGATCTGCAACTAACATGCCAAGTGAACTTACCTAAGTCAGGAAAGGCTTAATGAATGTTTATAAACGCTTTGGAAAGCTCTGTTAATGGGGGCTACATAGGGCATAATATTGTTAGTTTTGAATGTAATCCAGTTTGGATTACATGAACATGGATCAGAAATGGAAGCAATATTCTTTCTTAAGTCTGAAGCAGTGATCTGCACTTGTGGTAACTTAGTGGTATTTTAATTAAAGTAACTATACCGGTGTTTTCCACTGTTGTTGTGGAGTGAAGAACACAAGAGGAAAAGGAGTTAGAGGGGTTTTACGCAATGATAATACATTCTCTTTGTGATGACTGGCTTTCTTTTTTTTTTTTTTTTGCACTATTGCATGTTTGGACTAGATATGCTCTAGCAGACTTTAAAGGACTTTCAGACTTTCACTTCATTACTAAAATTACCTTTTTTTAGAAGGAATGTCTTGTCCAGCACTTGTTTCTGTTGAGCAGATTACTTCATAATGTTGTTAGATCTGATGATTCTGCCAGGCACTGATAAAGTGAGATGAAGGCATTCTGCATCTCACAGAATTGGGCCCGTTGTCCACTTGAAAGAGTACTTATTTTTTATCTTCTGGGTGGTGGTAGTTGCATAGTAACTACCTGCAACTCAACAAATTCCTGAAGCAGAACTTCTTGTAACAGGTCCTTGAAAGTTTTCAGAGATTTTTGCCCACATGTGGCATTACCAGCAGAATCCCAGGATATGATTGTGATCATGGTATTTTGTTTTAAATTGTGGAGGAAATCACATCATATAAAAGAGAAACCGAAATGTTTGATTAATTTTCCATAACAGCAGCTTCTGAATAGCTAACATATTTTTTGTTAGCCTGTTCCTTTTGCAAGAAATGCCATGATTGCCAGTGTTGATCATTTAGCAATTTGGTATGGACAGTACAGTAATACTAATCCAGGAACATGTATCTTATTAACACTGAGATAGTTATGTTTGATAAGTTGAAATTGCATTCAAAATGAGAATTAATCACTTAAAGGTGTGCCTTTCATATTTCAACATGGAGTTCATATGTAGTTTAAAGCATCACTGCTCCATGAAGGTATAAAATAAAACTGAAACTTCTTTTAACGTGAACATTGATTTTAATAGTGATGTCTGTAGTGTTGCTCTTGAAACTCCAAAAAAGATTTATAGTTAGGGTCAGTGTTAGCTCTTATTCTTTTGGCCCGTGTAGTCCTTTCCCAACAGTGGCTGTCAGAAAAAAGTTATAATAAATCACAAAATGTCCCGCTTCCTGCAACCTGCTACTTGATACATCTAAGGCCATGTCTACGATACCACTTAAGTTGCTCAGGGTGTGAAAAAACACCCAGAGAGACATAAGTTACACTGACAGAATGCTGTCTATACCTTCTCCTGCCGACATAGCTAACAGTGCTCGTGGAGGTGGTTTTATTATGTTGACAGGAGAACTCTCTTCTGTTGGCATAGAGCAGCTACACAAGTGATCTTACAGCCGCACACGCAGCTGTAATATCACTAGTGTAGACATGGCCCCACGGCACTGGTTAGCTGCATTTAATTGCCTTATCTTGGTGAACTTTGCAGTGACTGTTCCCTTGTTTGTTTCTTTCCTAGCTGCTCTCACTTTGCTTTAGTTTACTTCATTAGTAATTGGAGGCTTGAGGGATTTGTGTTTGGAGTAGCCTTGCATCTAATCATACAGTACTTACTAAAGTGAAACTCCCCTTGGCTTCAAAAAATCACTTGCTGGAAAAAGAAAAATAGAATGATTTCAACTGGAGTTTTACCTGAGTAAGCACTGCAGGATTGCGTCCATTATGTTGGGACATGAATTTCTGGGTAATATAACTTAACTCTTCTACTAGGAGTGAAATTTTAAATAGATACACTGAAATGTTCATGAGCAGCTTGTCAATGATGTTTCTCTTTAAAAATGTCTGAACATATGAGTTCCAGAGTGATTTTGACCTGTAACTGAGATAAGCTGAACCAAATACATTGTCTGAAACTTTCTAATAAATACCACTTAATGGAGCCTGGAATATAAAATGCTTTCAAAAAACAGTAACTCTGTTATTGTTTTTGTACGTACAGGAATGGATTCCGTGAAGGAACAACACCTAAGCCCAAGAGAGCTGCTGTTGCAGCATCCAGCTCATCTTAAGGACTCATCTGTTTGTTAAAATAAATGGTCTAATCCAGAAAAAAATTGTCAGTTTTTTTTTTAACGCCTATTTTACTTTAGTGAAATGGTAAGAGTATCTATATATGTGCGTCTTATGTGTAATAGATTCTGACAGAGTGTTGTGTTTAATGAACTTCAACACATTTCTTTAATGTTTCTCATCTGATCATATTTATATCTTTAAGAGTGTTCATCTAAATCCTGTAATTGCTGAAGTTTTTTTATGGGCAAAGTTCTTTATACCAACACAACTTTTACTCTGAATAATGTCAAAACTCCCTTCTGCATAACAAGTCTTCTACATATACAGCCGTAGGAGATGTTCATCACTTAGTAGCTTATGGTTGATATAACTACTAATTTGTACAAACGTGCACAGTTCTAGATAGGACTGTAAATAAGATGCACGTTTTTTCCTTTTCTTTTAGACAGAATAGCAATTCACTTATCAAGGAACTATAAATATTCTCATCCTAATAGTCGCTATATGCACTGGAGTGTATTTTAAATAACCGCCATCAGCTAAATAAAGCCATAAGTTATTCTTAATGTCAGAATGTAAAGTTTTTATTGACTTTCAGAATATAAGGGAAAACTTTTTTTAAAAAAAAAGGGGTTTGGTCTTATTTATCTTGTATTTTAGTGTTCTGTTCACTGTTATTTTTCACAATTTAAAAAAGTGTCTCACCCCACTTGTTCAGAGGGTCATCATTTGGGTTGAGTGAAATTTCCAACTATGGAAAGAATAGTGTTTGTCACTAATGAACATGTGGTCTTAGCCTAGTCCTTATTATTAACAAGACATAATCTGCAATTGAGGGTCGGGCTCTGGATAGACACCTCCCCTGCTCCTACAAAAAGAAAACAACAAAAAAAGCAGGACAGTAGTAACATTTTATTGCTAGGATCAAGGTACCATGTGTGAGGGGTTTCCCCCCACCCCTAGGGATTAGTGCTCTGGGGGTTAGAGATGTGCTGTACAAGTGAGTTACTTAGGTTAAATGAGCGGATGTTTTGTGCATTAATCTGTATGTTGTGGGAGAGGGCTGATTAGGAGTCTCTTGGAATGGGTGTTGATAGTTCTGATACTCTATAGCCTGCCCTGGAGACTTGGTTGGTCACCCACAACTGGTTCTTTCTCTCTCTCTCTCTCTCAGGATGATGCCATTGGAAAGACTGCTGTATGGTGAGACTGTAGGCTGGGTGCAGTGACTTGAGGCCCCTTAAGTGAGGGAGGGCAGAACAGGCAAGTCAGCAAGGGTGAGCATTTCCTGGTACAGTAGGCCTAAAACCAAGCTGAGATGTTTATATACCCATCTCCAGCCTGGTATATGGTATAGCACAAGCAAAGAAAGATTGGGGAGGGAGTACAGCAGATGTATCCAAACTATGTAATTGTAGATTTACTTGGGCCATTTCTAAACTAGGAAAAATTATTATCCTTCCCTCAGCTGATCCTGTTATGATAGCAGAAACCCACTCTATCCATCAATTGTTTTGATATTATCACTTTTGTTAAAGGAGACATTTTAAGACTCAACTTATTTTAATTTCAAAAGCATTTTTAATTCTACAACTACGTAATGTGCTGTGGTCGTAGTTTCTCATGTTAGTCTTGTAAGTATGTATAGTTTGGCTAAAAAATGCCTGTTTCATATGTGTAATGAGATGCATCTATAGCACATGAACACCATCATGGCAGAAGTGTAACTAAGCAATGGGGATGAAATTAAAAGAACGTAGGCTGGTTAGGAGAGCTTCCCACTATTGAATGCTTTGGCATATCCCACTTCTCCAGCGTCCTTGAATAAGAGCATCTCCAGCGTCCTTGAAGCGTAGGGAAAGCTTCTGTCCTAACGCACCTAGCAATAGTATATGTGACCTGCTAGGTCATTCCTTCCACAGTATGTAAATTCTTTTTCTATGTGGCAAAAAGGACACAACCGACCTAGGAATTCTTATTTTGTGAGCAATCAGATCTCCTGACTAAAAAATCCAATATGCTGTTGTAAAGAAAAATGCCTAGCCCTTTGCTACTACTGTTTGTCAGCTTCCCTGATGTGAAATATATTGGGCTGAAGTATCTGTTAGAAAAAGGTCAGTTTATGTCATGATCAAATAGAAGTGCTGGAGCAGAAAATCAATAATGTGTATAACACTGAAAGAGGAATGAAAAGGGATTTTTATACAGTACAGCAGTATAATAAGTTGTTGGTTACTTGAACACCAAGTGAAAATTGTGCAAACATGTTCAATTACACTTATATTGTATTCAGGGGAATTTCATAAATGATAGAAACAAGTCTAATATAGGCACAGTTGTTGGAGCAGTTGGTCAATATCCGTTGAACATTGTTGAATTTGTATTTGTGGACTGAAAACAATATCATCAGTTTCTCCAGGTTCTTGCTTTGCTGTAATCTGCTAAACTACTGATGTTTATTATTTTAAGAAACGCCATAAAATAGTTAATGTGATAATTACTGGTGAACTATTTAATGTTAAAATCACACTTGTATTTGAGAACCATTTTTCTTGAAGGGTAGGTGTGAAGCACTTATAAGTAAAAGCTAAAGTTTACTGATTTTTTAAACATTCTGAAGCTTTCCAATACACTTAAGCTTGTCCATATTCTCCCCCCCCCCCCAAAAAAAAACTACTTTAAATAAATATCTATTTATTGATAACTATCCTATCGATGGTGACAGGCATGGTGGAGTGGTAGCCATGCTAGTCTGTATCAGCAAAAAGAACGAGTAGTACTTGTGGCACCTTAGAGACTAACAAATTTATTTGAACATAAGCTTTTGTGGGATAAAGTCCACTTCATCAGATGCATGCACTGGAAAATACTGTAGGAAGATATATAGGTATAGATATATATACACACACACACCACTTGAAAAAATGGGGGTTGCCATACCAACTCTAATGAGACTAAGCGATTAAGGTGGGCTACTTTACTTTTAGGTCTGTAATTGAGTGACCAGGGAGGTTGAAGTGTGCTCCTATCAATCTGTTTCTTCTCTACAGCAGGTGCGTACTGTACTTGTAAGAACGCTTGATAGAGATCTTGTAGGTGTTTCTCTGAGGGTTGGAGCAAATGGGTCATATCTTAGAGCTTGGCTGTAGACAATGGATCATGTGGTGTGGTCTGGATGAAAACTGTAGGCATGTAGGTAAGTATAGCAGTCAGTAGGTTTCCGGATTGACAGAGCCAGAAAAGTACCCAGAAGTCACCTACTACAGGACAGGCCCAACAAAGAAAGTAACAATGCCTCTAGCTGTCACCTTCAGCCCCCAACTGAAACCTCTCCAGTGCATCATCAAGAATCTACAACCTATCCCTCACTCTCACAGATCTTGGGAGACAGGTCAGTCTTCGCTTAGAGACAGCCCCCCAACCTGAAGTAAATACTCACCAGCAACCACACAACAAAAACACTAACCCAGGAACTTATCCTTGCAACAAAGCCTGGTGCCAACTCTGGCCATATATTCAGGGAACACCATCATAGGACCTAATTACATCAGCCATACTATCAGCGGCTCGTTCACCTGCACATCTACCAATGTGATATATAGAATATCAGAGTTGGAAGGGACCTCAGGAGGTCATCTAGTCTAACCCCCTGCTCAAAGCAGGACCAATCCCCAGACAGATTTTTACCCCAGATCCCTAAATGGCCCCCTGGAATCGGTCCACGAGAGACTATAGGATTCACATTCCATGGCTTTGTTCTCCTGGCTACTCAGTGCTTAATTTGTGCCAGGGCTGAGCCCCAGCACCTCTGGGCTTGGCAGTTCCTAATCTTGGCACCTCTGGGCTTGCCACATCAGTTATCAAAGTCAAAAAATTGCTTGAGCCCTGGCACCTCTTTCATTACAAATTAATCACTGTCCCCACTCCCTTGCAATTGCTATCCATAGGACTGACTCCTACCCCAGCAAGTGGCTTAAGAAAGGCAATTCATCCCTAAAATGTATTATCTTTCTGGAAAATGTCAGTGGAGCTAGTGGACAATGTGCATCCCACCCAACACTGGGTTGCTCACTTCCCACAATCTTCACAAAAAACTGCTGTTAAAATAGTCTATCCCTCCCCCACCACTCCAGCTGTGGATTTTATAGGTGCATGATCTGGTCCACTTAGATTTTTCTTCAAAGCAAATTAGGAATTCCCATATTTATTTTCTTTGGCTGCTTTACTTTAGTAGAGCCCAATTCAATGCTGTGCTGAAGACCCTCCAGATTCCACTGAAACTAATAGGAATTCATAGATTATAAAGCCAAAAGGAACCATTGTAATCATCTAGTCTGACTTGTATAACACAGGCCATAGGACTTCAGTGAATTAATTTGTTTGAACTAGAGCATACCTTTTACACATCCAGTCCTGATTTAAAGATTGTCCATGATGGAGAATCCACCACACCCCTTGGTAAGTTGTTCCTAGTGTTAATTATTCTTGACGTTAAAAATGTGTGCCTTATTTCCACTGACATTTGTCTAGCTTCAATTTTCCAGCCACTAGGTCTTGTTATACCTTTGTCTACTAGATTGAAGATCCTATTACGAATTTTTTGTTCCCCATATAGGTATTTATACACTGATCCTATCAGCCCTTATTCTTCTCTTTGTTAAGCTAAATAGACTCAGCTTCTTGGCCTGCATCCTCAAAGGTATTTAGGCTCCTAACTTCCATTGATTGCAATGGAAGAGAGGAGCTTAAATACCTGTGAGGATCTGGGCTCTTGAGTCTATCGTTAGCCATATTTTTCCAACCCTTTAATCATTTAATTCAGAGCCCTAAGTAAGAGTGTTTCAGGATCAAGTCTTAAATGCCACAGAACATGCTATTCTCTGTTCTATTTATTTGTTCTAAGTTTTGACTGTTAAAGGACATTGATGTCAATTAATTAGAGGTTTAATTGGAATTTGTAAAGAAACTGGGCACCTGACATTAATTATTCATAAGTTTATACAGATAATGCAAAATTAATTATAATGTAAATAATCTTCAGCTGTTCCTTGATAAATGGAGTCATTAATTAATTATTTTAAATGTATTATATATTTAGAGAGGAGGAAAAGATCAGAGTTATTTCTGATAAAATTTTGGAATAAAATTTCAGGTAGACATCTAGTTGGCCTCAACTTTTACATGTGCAAAAATCACATGCCTGCACTTTGCAAATGCTTGTGCATTCCCTATTCTGGTTGTTAAACCTGGTGTAGTTACTGCCATAGTATCGGACTATATTCCTTATGGATGGGGTTGATGAGCTGTTTCATCCATGGCCCAGGATACTGTATCTAGTTATATGGTCCCCTATCACCATAGTTACTGAGTGCCTCGGAATCATTAATGTGTTTATCTTCAACATATGAGAAGAGAAGTATCATCTCCAATATACAGAGTGGGAACAGAGGCTAAAGGTCACACAAGAAGACTATGCTAGAACTGGGATTTGAACCAAGAGCTGCAGAGTCCCAGGCTAGTGCCCTGACCCACAAAGCCATCTTTCCTTCTTGGGTGAAGAGGTACCACTTTAAAACAAATCCTAATGGGGCGGAAGCTTGAAAGAGGAAAATGATTCCAGTGGGAAAATTATTCAAAACTTACATTTAAAATGTAAAAGGGGTAGGGGGTGGTATTGGGAGAAGTGGCAAGTCTTCATGAAACAAACTGAATCAGAATGAAGTGGACCTGTTATGACAGAAAGCAAGTTGTCCACTGGGCCCAAGAAGGGGAAGGTAGTGAAAAGGCCACTGTGTAGTGTTCACTGCTCACCAGAGTTATTTTTCATGTGAAACAAAGGCAACTAAAGGAGATTAGTTATTCTACCATAGAAATAATCCTAAATGTATAATAAATATAAACATAATGTAAACATGCTGAAGGTACTGAAGATCAGTTCAGACGTGGATAGTCCATAACAGCCTCCATGCTATGAGACCAATGATCCTCTGAGTAGCATACCAGATGATTCACAGGAAGGTTAAAAAACAAAAACCCAATGCACTTTGTCTACTGTACAATATCAGAGGAGAAAAATATATTCCTGACCTCAGCTAGCAGCCACTTTATAGTCTGAAACAATAGCATCACAATTTATTATTATTATTATTCTAGCTAAGGCTGGCCACAAAAATGTAGACATATTAGAAAATAAAATTAGGATTTGTCTTCAGTTACTCTATCCAATACTTTCTTCACATTAGCTTTTATTACACACTGCCTGTATTTTCTGTAAACAGGAGATTGTGCCTTCTAAGGTTTCATTTTGACTTCAAGAGGTCAGTTGCTGTAGATGTTAGCAACTGCTTTATTAAATTCACTCCAAATTCCTGTTTAATTTAAAAATATACAGGTGATTGGTTAACATGCTATGCATTTTGAGTCAAATTCTGCTGTCCGTTTCACACAAGTGTAATTCTTCTTTTCAGTAGCCACTGTTTCTCTCTCCTGTGGCTCAGAGTTTCTAGTCGGGCTTGTTCATCTAAAGGACCTTTTTTTAAAAAAAAATATCCCCAGATTAGACAAGTTTCTAGTTGTGACCCCATCACAATTTTACAAAGACAGGGCTAAGGATACAGTCAAGTATCAGATAAATATTAAACTGCTGATTTTAATGTTTGAAATTTAAAGACTAAAAACCTTTGATATTTACAAGAAATAAAACATGCACAATCTTAATTTCTAATTTCTGCACTAAGGGCTGATCCAAAACCTACTGAAGTAAATGGGAGTCTTCAATAGCCTTTGGAATGGGTTTTAAATTATTGTATTTAATATTTAGGTAGGAGGGGTGTAATGTAAGAAATATTCTTTAACAGATGCAGAAACAGATTCTCTTGCAAGATTAATGCTCTCTACAGAAGAGTGCCTTTCACCAGGGAGTTGATAATCATTTCAAGAACAAACTGGAGCTTTCAACTCCACTAGTGAAGCCAAAAAACCTTTTAAAGTCTATAAGTTCAATAACTGTGATACAAATCTTTATAAAAACTATAACATACTATAAATTAAGCCAGAGAGGTGGATGATGACTTCTCACTGGATAACATCTTGCAGGCACCCACATATTGTTACAGTAACAAATTTCAGGAAAGGAAAAAAGTTAACATTTTCATAGTATTTACTTAGAACACATTGAACAAATGTTGTACATCCTATTCCTGTATGAATTATTAAATGCATACGTGAAGATACTGTTTGTTAAAAAATTTTGACCAGCTTTTCCTTAGAAAATGCTGTTTCATCGAAATCTAAACATTTTGCAGGAAAGTGTTGACAAAAAAATTCAATATGATTCAAATTCAAAAGGAGATTTAATTTAGTCTCTCGTTTAGTTTTGACTTATTTTATTCCAACTGTGTTTCATTTAGACTATTTTTTATTTTTAAAAACTTATTTTAATATTCTATTAAATGTTTATATCATTTTTATTTATATTGTTTCAGTGTTATTGAAACAAAACGTTGACATTATCTAAACAAAATACACCTCTACCCCGATATAACGCTGTCCTCGGGAGCCAAAAAATCTTACTGCATTATAGGTGAAACTGCGTTATATTGAACTTGCTTTGATCCGCTGGAGTGCGCAGCCCCGCCTCCCCGGAGCACTGCTTTACCACGTTCTATCCGAATTCATGTTATATCGGGTCGCGTTATATCGGGGTAGAGGTGTATTTAGATGTCATTTTGATGCTTCCTACATAAAATACTTCAGAATTTTTGTTCTGTGGTAAATTTCTAAATTTTTTACTTTTGTCCTGAATTGGACAGGAAGGAAATTTCAAAGTGTCATAATTTCCTGCTCAACAAAAATTCCATTTCCTAATGAGCTCTATTTATGATCTTAAATATATAATTAAACAGGTTGTGCAGTGAGTCAAATTGAAGATTAATATAATTTTTGAGTATTTAAATTAATAATTTTGACAATGTTTTTATATTTTAATTATCTATTTAAATATGTTCAGAGTCTATCAATATGTAGCATCTGTGCACCTAACTACAGTTAAATTTATGCAAATACATACATACAGTACTATAGTTTCTGGAGCCATTGACTTCAGACATTTCGTCAGTCAAACAAATCCAGGCTAAAGCACTCTTCACTGTGACCATCAATTGTGAGTTGAAGGCCTGACTAAATAAAAATTGCCTAATTTGCTTCTGGTGTCCCGCAGTAAGCATATTCTTTGTATAAGGTCCTTTAACTGAGAACACCTTGCTGCTAGTTGTGGATATGTTCTAGGATCTGACAACAGGAACCCTCAAGGTCAACTTATGCCAGGGCTACACTCAGGGCTGGCGCAACCCATTAGGCAACCTCGGTGGTCGCCTAGGGCACTACAATTTGGGGGTATTTCGGCGGCAGGACCTTCCGTCGCCTCTGTGGGGGGGCGACATTTCGGGGCGGGACCTTCCGCTGCCTAGGGCTGCAGAAAAGCTGGCGGCGCTTCTGGCTACACTAGTAACCTTTGACAGTATTTGTAACATTAGTTTAGGAGTGTGTTTTTTTTTTTTTTTTTTTTTTTTTTAAACAACACTTTTATATCAGCAAAAGCCCTTGTCTACTTGACTATAATGGAAAAAATGCTTTAGCCAGTGTGTCTTGGTAAGTTTGGGGGAGTCGTATAAGCTACACTAGCAAACTTCTTCTAGTATAGATTATACCTTAGTCACTACAATGTGACAAAGGGAAAGAGGCAGTCCCACAGGGAGAGAGGCAGTCCCACAGGTAGCTGGGACATAGACTTTTAACGGCTTTATAGATTATAACTTATGTCACCCTACCACCATAACAAAGAAGCAGCAACCAAGCTTTTTCCTTTTCTCCTCTTCTTTGCCAATTTCTCTTACTCCTTCAGGGCCAGGTGTGGCCATTCTTATTCTAACTGAGTAGCAGATTATTCCAGAAGCGGGCTTACTGAAATCAGTAAGAGTAGTAGAATCTAGTCTTCAGTGGAGACTGGATGCAGGAGCTGGGGAGGAGAGCACACCAGTCTCACTTGTGTACAGCATCGTATTCAAGAAAAGAGGAAGTGCTGTAATATCTAGGTTCAATACGTTTCCTTCTCTTCTGCAAGCAGTGCTGATGCAATTTGTCAGTAGGACCAGTTGGGGGATCAGGGTGCTTATCATTGTGATAGGAGGAGTTAGGGCTCTTCTAGGTTAGCTGATAGGGATGACTTACTCCTCTATCTTTTTGGTTTTATTCCCTCAACAGGATCTGAACTGCGCATGGGCATGTTCAAAACAGCTAAAAATTTCACTCAACTTCCCAAATGATTTAAAATGAGGATGAAAAGGTTGGGGTGGGGTACCAAGTGAAAGACTGAATTTATAGGTGTCATTAAAAATGCAGTGACTTCCCAGGTCTATTCGTGGGTCATTTTATTCTGTGCTTTGATCTCATAAGACATTCCTCTTTGTATTAGCTAATGTTTTTTCTAGGAACAGTTCAATGTGTAGGTTTTAATTTCTAAAGCCCCATAAGGTTTTGGTGCTCACTACCTTATAGAGTGCTTCTCTCCTTCCATGGTTCCTCAGTTGAACTCTGGAGGCAAGGATGGTCAGCAGAGGTTCCCTGCCTCTAGAATCCTCTCCCTCAGTTGGCCCGATAACCTGTTTGTTGACCTTTAGTTCCTTCAATGGGACTACTCAAGTCGAAGTTAAGCACATGTGTATATCTTTCTAAGAGCATTTTTCTCAGGTCATTTCTTTAACAAAGCTAGAACAGAGGGAGTTTTATTTATTCAGGAATGGGGGTCTCTTTGAATTGACTTTGTCAATTTTATTTCTTAATTTTGATGCTTAAATGTGATGTATATGGCCAGAACCAGGGATAGGTACATATTTAAGTGCAAAGTAATTAACCAATATCTTGAATGGTTCCTGGAAGTGAAAAATACAGCATAGTTTTTATGTTACTGGCATCTCAAACGTGATTAGGATGCAGGCAGCTTCATTTAGCATCAGTAGAAACTTGCAGGTATTCTCCAGAAGAAAACTAAAACTTGACATTTAAAAAGTCACTTGACTATTTACAGAGGCAGATTCCCTCTCTGCAAACTTGTACAACTGACCAGGTCGCAGTCCATAAGAAATCCCACTCTGATGGCAGTCTAACGATACTCATCACTGAACCCACAGTGGTAACATTTTATTCATATATGAAAAATGGTGCATTCTCTCACAGCATTTTTATTACAAGTACACAATATGTGCAATATCTCCCCACTCTGGCATTGCTAAGGAGACCAGCTGGCCCTGAAATCTGGGACTATTTAGTGCAAGCTTTTTAATTTTCTGGAGAGGCTGGTTTCCTGAAGGAACTGCCAGCTGGCAACACTAATTGGGCTGGGAACATGTGCACTTAAAAGAGAGGCTTCATCAAGCCTGTTATAATTTAACATCACAACTTAACACCCTGCCTTCTTCACTCCAGACCTTCCACTGACTACCCCCTTTCATTCAGCTTTTCCCCCACTTGTAGACTCACCTTTGCAAGGTGGCAGGGAACGGTGGTTGTCTGAGATGGGCACCCTTTTCTCTATTCTCCTTCCCCCATCTGTCCCCTGGAATGTCCCAGCCGTGGGCAACTACAGGACCAGTATCAGGGGGTAGCCGTGTTAGTCTGTATCTACAAAAACAACCAGGAGTCTGGGGACGCCTTAAAGACTAACAGATTTATTTGGCCATAAGCTTTCATGGGTAAAACTGAAGAAGTGAGGTTTTTACCCACGAAAGCTTATGCCCAAATAAATCTGTTAGTCTTTAAGGTGCCCCCAGACTCCTTGTTGTTTTTACAGGACCAGAACGGAGCAGCAGCCCGGGAAACACGTCTCAGAACCCCCCGGCCGCGCGAGCCCTGCAGCTGCCCACCTGCGCCACGCCCCCGCCAGGCGCACAGTTAGATGATTCCAGAACCCCCCCGGAAAGGCGCAGTGGTTTGCCCCTGCGGAAGGCGATAAAGTGACTGGTGTCCGGCCATGGGTCCGCTTCCGGGTTTCGGTGCGGGCGGGCGCTGTGTGTTTGCTCCTCCCCCGAGCCCCTGTATCTCTCTGGGCTATCGCTATGCGCAGACTCGGCTCCTGGCTCAAGATGGCGGCGGCGGATAAACAGAAACATGATCACGGGCGGGTGAAGATCGGGCACTACATCCTGGGGGACACGCTGGGCGTGGGCACCTTCGGCAAAGTCAAGGGTGAGAGCCGGAGACCCCCCGGGGGACCTGCTGCCCTTTCCCCGCGGGGCGGGCTGCAGATTCTGGCTTGCGGGAGCTGGGGCCGTTCACCCCTCCCGCCGGCCTGAGGGAGCTGGGTCCTTCTCGTCCCCTGCTCTGTGTACCCGCCGTAGCAACCTTGCGGGCTGGCGCCTCCCCCTCCCCAGTCCCGCTCCCTCCGGCCTCAGCGCCGGGTGGCCTGTGCGGGAGGGCCGTGCCCGAGCGGGTGGAGCCTGAGGCGTACGCGGCGAGCGCCCGGAGGGCCTGGCTGCCATGCGGCCTGGGCACGTACCGAGCAGCTCGGGCGCCTTGCTCGGCTTCGCTCGGGCTCTCCCGGAGTCCCCGGTTTGCTCCTGACACGTGCCTGCCTTTATCATAACGGTGCTGCAGCAGCGCGCAGCCCTGGAGCCCAGTTATCTGCCGGGCAGCAGTTGCACCTTTCAGCCAACAACTGCCCATTCCGATCGACAGGAATCGCACCTCCACTGGCACTGGCGAGGATGATGAAGGCGATCAGGGCAGTGCTTGATCATGTGCACTAATCACAGTGAACTCCCCACGGTTTAACAGTCATTTTCCCGGTGTTGGCTAGGCCACGGTTTCAGACAGGATATTGGGTTCGATGAATCATCGGGTTTGGCATGGCAATTCCTGCGTTTTAACGGGGTCCTGAAGTTTAATCCAGAACCAGTGAGAGAGGCGGGTAAAGCAAAACCGAACAAAGACTGTTAACCTGAAGTTCCTGGAACTTCAGCTCTCAGTGGAAGGACTGATAGCTGGGTCAGAGACAACTCTCGAGTGCAGGGGTGATATTTCATTGGGTCATCTGTAGAAGGTGGACACATGTGAGACTGGCATTTCAGTTAGGCCTCAGTTAAACATCTAGGTTCCAGCTTCAGTAATGTAGTTACGGCATGGAAAAATAATGAAATCAGTGCAGTGCTTTTTGAAATCATCTGCAGTAGACGGTGGTGTGGAAATGGCCTCTGCTATGTTGTAAGCATTTGTGGGAAACTACAATTGAATTTGCTGATTTTGACAATGGGTGGGTCCTATTGTCTTAGAACAAGAAGTAACCATTGTTTAGAGGAGGAATAGCTCCTCCCCTCCCCCCAAAAAACAAAAAACCCCACCTACTTAAGAAAACTTACTTGCTGAAATTCAGTATCACTTCTTCAGAAGAGTATCAGAGGGGTAGCCGTGGTTAGTCGGGATCCATAAAAAGCGATAGAGTCCTGTGGCACCTTATAGACTAACAGACATATTGGAGCATAAGCTTTTGTGGGTGAATACCCACTTCGCCACATTCATCTAACAAAGTGGGTATTCACCCACGAAAGCTTATGCTCCAGTACGTCTGTTAGTCTATAAAGTGCCACAGGACTCTTTGTCTCTGTCTTCAGAAGAGTGACTGTAACCATACTTGTATTTAGAATATTCTGATTTATGCAATAAAAATATCGAAGTTAACATTAATTTAGTTTTTGTACTTATTTTTGTGGTATTGCCACCAAAGTACTTAAAATGAAACTTTGACAATGTAAAGTGCTGCATAAACAGTCATGTTCAGCAGCTTTGTAAGGCAGGAAGTTTCCCCAGTTTACAAATGGGGAAGTGGAGGCATAGAAAAGTTTTGATGTACCCTAACTTATATGGCCTTGGGTATTTCTACACAGCAAATTAACCACAATAGTAGTGAAGATGTGGCAATGTGGGCTAGCAACCAAAATAGTACCTCAGATCCCTGGTTTGTATTTGGGCAGCTAACCTGCACTGAAGTTTGTGCTGCCACTTCCTCACTATTATTGCTACATGGGCTACTAGATTAAAACGAGTGTGGATATGCCTGTCTGTGCTACAGTCACACCACCATTTGCTATGTAGACATACCCTTAATGACACAGCCAATATTAGAGCTCTGAGATTAGGACTTCCTGTGCTGAATCCACTAGACCCCAACATCCTCAATATCTTAAAATATGTGAGAGTCCTGTTCATGGGGGAAAGAATAGCTCAGTGGTTTGAGCATTGGCCTGCTAAGCCCAAGGTTGTGAGTTCAATCCTTGAGGGGGCCATTTAGGGCAAAAATCTGTCTGAGGATTGGTCCTGCTTTGAGTAGGAGATTGGATTAGATGATCTCCTGAGGTCCCTTCCAACCCTGATATTCTATGTATTGTGGATGTGTAAATTAAAAATCTCCCCTCAGAGCTGAGTTTGACAAGATAAGTTTTGGGGAAGGAGGATCTTTCAAGAAGGGCAAGATTCTTGAATGAGATTCTGTGTTCATGTGCATGTGGCTTTGTTTGCACTAGAAAAAATATTGTGTTGGAAAATATTAGCCAGCTTTAAATGCATATAAAATTTGTCACTTATAGTAGCCCTTGTTGGGCTGCAGCCTTCAATGATTTCCTCTGCCTTACTCCCCCCACCGCTGGTTCACTTTGCTGTTTGGTTCTGTCATTCTGTGTCATGTTGTGTCTCCAGTTTTGGTGTCATCAACACATTTGATCATAGTTGAACATACATTAAAGCCCATGATAAAGGCCTAAATTGTGCATTGTGTTGAGAGGTTTTAAGATGATCAGAAGGTCTTATGGAACCCCCAAATCTGGACTTGGCTTCAACAAATAGGAATAATTACTTCTTGAAAATGGATATTTCGTATATTGATAAAGGCAGCCCCAAGTGGCAGCTTGAGAGCCACTATGCTAGGCAGTAAGTGTGGTGGACCCTTGGCTTCCAAGTCCATCATTCTCTGGGAGGAATGCTTTTACTGTTGCATTTTTCAGGAATCTGCAGTCAAGGTTGAAATACTATAATGGTGAGAAACCAAGGGTAAAGCTAGAATTTAAAAACTACTTTCCCTTTTGTTAAGCAAACATTTTGTCATAAATGTATTTAATAGGACTCAACATACATTTTTTTAAAACAAACTATCAAGTAAAGGAGCTTGCCTTAATCTAGGTTTGTGGTGTGTTTTTTTTTTTTTTTCCTGCCAATTTAAAATCTTGCATCCTAAATTGGTACTGATTCCAACTGGAAACTTGGAAAGGTAAATAGTTCACATTTCCAAATGCAATTAGGGAAGCAAGATTCTTCATAAGACTTTTTTCCTCCATTTTAAAAAAAGTAATACACTTATAGGAAGTAGTGTAGAGGAAACTTCTTTCTAGATACACACGAGACAAAAGTAAACCCTAAAGATAAAATAGTGCACTTTTTTGTCTATTCCAATGTCCAAAATAGTGCTGGAAATCTTAGTCTGTGTAAAATGCCCAGATATGTCTGTCCTGAAGCACTTAACAATAAAATTATTGCATATGGCCAAACCAGAAAATAAGGAAGTGTGGAAGAGATGATAAAGTGGTCAAATAATGTGGTCGCTCAGCAAAGACGTGTGCATGGCTATCACTTATGACTTATTTTAATATGTATGAATTTGTTTAACTTCTATTTTTAAGAGGAATCAAAGGTATAGAGTGAGAAAGGCCAAAGGCCGTGTAGAGTTGGACCTAGCGAGGGGAATTAAAAGCAATAGTAAGAGGTTTTACAGCCACATAAATAGGAAGAAAGCAAAGAAAGAAGAAGTGGGACCGCTGAAGACTATTGCCGGAGAGGAGATTAAAGACAATCTAGGCATGGCGCAATATCTCAATGAATATTTTGCATCGGTGTTTAATGAGGCCAATGAAGGTATTAGGGATGCTAGCATCACTACAGAGGGGCATTCAGGATGGGGGATTACCGTATCCGAGGTAGAAACAAAACTTGAATGCCTTAATGGGGCTAAGTCGGGAGGACCGGACGATTTTCATCCGAGAATATTGAAGGAATTGGCGCGGGAAATAGCAGGCCCGTTAGCGATAATATTTAATGTATCTGTAAACTCGGGGGTGGTCCCGTTAGACTGGAGAATAGCTAATGTGGTTCCTATTTTCAAGAAAGGGAAAAAAAGTGATCCGGGTAACTACAGGCCTGTTAGTTTAACATCTGTAGTGTGCAAGGTGTTAGAGAAAATTCTAAAAGAGAAACTAGTTGAGGACCTGGAGGTTAGTGGCAATTGCGATAAATTACAACATGGTTTTACGAAGGGCAGATCGTGCCAAACGAATCTGATCTCCTTCTTTGAGAAAGTAACGGATTTATTAGATAAGGGAAATGCGGTGGACCTAATATACCTGGATTTCAGTAAAGCGTTTGATACTGTACCCCATGAGGAATTATTGGTTAAACTGAAAAACATGGGGATCGATATGAAGATCCAGAGGTGGATAAGGAATTGGTTAATGGGGAGAATGCAGCGGGTCGTATTAAAGGGTGAACTGTCGGGTTGGAGGGAGGTTACTAGTGGAGTGCCTCAAGGTTCGGTTTTGGGACCCATTTTATTTAATTTATTTATAACTGACCTCGGGACCGATTGCAGGAGTGGGCTGATAAAGTTTGCGGATGATACGAAGGTGGGAGGCGTTGTAAATTCGGAGGAGGATAGGGATATCCTGCAGGGAGACTTGAATGAGCTTGTGAATTGGAGTATCAGGAATAGGATGAAATTTAATAGTAAAAAGTGTAAGGTGATGCATTTGGGGATGACTAATAAAAATTTTAGTTACAAGATGGGGACGCATTGGTTAGAAGTAACGGAAGAGGAGAAGGACCTAGGGGTCCTGGTAGACCGCAGGATGACTATGAGTCGACAATGCGACGTGGCGGTGAAAAAAGCCAATGCTGTCTTGGGATGCATTAGGCGAGGTATATCTAGTAGGGATAAGGAGGTCCTGCTTCCGTTGTACAAGGCGCTGGTGAGACCTCATTTGGAGTACTGTGTGCAGTTCTGGTCTCCCATGTTTAAAAAAGATGAACTTAAACTGGAACGGGTGCAGAGAAGGGCCACTAGGATGATCAGAGGAATGGAAAACCTGTCGTATGAAAAGAGACTAGAGGAGCTTGGGTTGTTTAGTCTGACAAAGCGAAGGCTGAGGGGGGATATGATTGCTATCTTTAACTATATTAGAGGGATTAATACGAGGGAGGGAGAAGAATTATTCCAGCTTAGTACTAATGTGGATACGAGAACGAATGGATATAAACTGGCCGTGGGGAGGTTCAGGCTTGAAATTAGACGCAGGTTTCTGACCGTCAGAGGGGTGAAATATTGGAACGGCCTTCCGAGGGAAACGGTGGGGGCGACGGACCTGTCTGGTTTTAAGATTAAGTTAGATAAATTTATGGAGGGAATGGTTTAATGGTAAAACATAGTAGTCAAGGAAAACCAAGAAATGGTAGGTAAATTGTATAATGGCCGACAGGGGTCAGGCTGGAGACTCTTGCCTATATGCTCGGGGTCTTACTGATCGCCATATTTGGGGTCGGGAAGGAATTTTCCTCCAGGGCAGATTGGCTGAGCCTCTGGAGGTTTTTCGCCTTCCTCCGCAGCATGGGGCAGGGATCTCTAGCAGGAGGGTTTCTGCCAATTGAAGTCACCTAAAACAGGATTGGGGACTTCAACAGCAGAGTCCAGGGAAGGGGTAGGGACGGTTTTATGGCCTGCAGCATGCAGGGGGTCAGACCAGATGATCATAATGGTCCCTTCTGACCTTAAAGTCTATGAGTCTATGAGTCTATGAGTATTCTAAACTTTGATTCTTTACTTGTCAAAATACGCAAACTCAAGCTACAGTGTGATAAAACAACCTTCAATCTGACCATTTTCTCTTCTAGGTAACTTGAAAACAGGTTTAGCTTATGTTGACAGACCAGCTTCATTATGCAGACTGCAGTCTAGGCTAAATCTGTTTTCTAAAAATTTCCACATTGGCATTTGAGTTTTTGTTAGCCTGGCTTATGAAGCTTGATAAATTGTGATTACTGTGAATAAACTACTGGATGTAAATTTTTGCAGATGAACACTAGCAAATGTATGCTACTGACTTTAGCCGTAAGTAGAGATGATCCATCAATATAGTTGCTGATCTTGCATCTTAAAAAAACAAACCAAGCTACTACTGATGCATTTGACAGCTTATTGCATGTTTGATTCTCTTTTGCCTATGATTTAAAATGTTTTTTAGGAACGATAAAATAATTCTAGCTTTGAAGAGTATAAAGTTCAACTAGGGCTACATCTAAGCTATACACCACTTCTGGGGTCATGTTGTGTATGTGTATCTACATGCCGTAGTGAAGAGCATAGTGCATCCATGCTGTGTTGTGTAGCTACTTGTTTCAGTGGGGAGAGGGGTCAGGAGCTCCCTTCTGCCAAAGCCTTTCACTTAACTCAAGATGGAATAGCAAGTTTGTTCGGAATAAGCCATCTTAATGCAGTCTGTAACCCATTTTGAAAGTCTCACTTAGACTTCCCTGCTGCCGGAGGCTTTCCCCATGATGGGAAAGGACTCCCAACAGCAAGGAAAGGCACTGCTAACGTTTCCCCTCACACACTTCTGCTGGAGTCTATTTCTAAATGGTGGTGAATGGCTCCAGACAGCAGGGAGCTGCCAGGGTCTTTCTGCACTGTCTCTTCCCTGCCAGAGCCTTTTCCCACTGCTGGAAACTTTCCCAAGGAAAGACTCCAGCAGCAGGACACTACATTGCTAAAAATAGTAGGGTAGACATGGAAGCATGGCTTAGGCTATGGGCAAGTAAAGAGCCATGTAGGGTATGTACATGTACGTACCAACACCATCAAACATGTCTTTACTTGGCTAAGACATGCCTCACCGTCTACACTTCTATTTATGTAGGTGTTAATGGGGGCTCCATGGAAAGGTATACTACGTGCTGCCAAAAGAAGCATAGGGTGTAGAGACACATGAAGTGGGACTTTGTTGGGCTGTGTGCCTAAGTGACTGCCCATAGCATCAATTTAGGAGATGCTATTTAAATAAGTGGCCCCTCCTCAGTTGTTTTTTAGAGCTTAGGGTGGTAAGTCAAATTGTGGCTTCCCTAGACCTCTCTGCAAATAAATGGCTGGTCCTGCAAAGTCTCAGTGATGGACATAAACATCTGTACAGTTGAAGATGCCCGCAGTAGCTGGAGTCACTCTTAATATGGAAAATGTTAAGCATGTAGATGGAATCAGAATTTTGAGTCTAGGAAAGTAAAATTTTATTGTGAACCTAATTGTTCTCCATTTATTACTTATGTTTTTAAGTTCAATCACATGAATAATGTGTCCAGTTCTGGTGCCAACAATTCAAGAAGCATGTTGATAAATTGGAAAGGGTTCAGAGAAGAGCTATGAGAATGATTAAAGGATTAGAAAACTTGTTGATTGAGCTCCTTGAAAACTATCCATTTAGCGTAATAAAGAGAAGGATAAGGAGTGACTTGATTGTCTATAAGTGTCTACACAGGCAACAAATATTTAATAGTGGTCTCTACCTTCTCTGTTACATTGAATATTTAATACAACCCAGTGGCTGGAAGTTGAAGCTAGACAAATTCAAACTGGTGATAAGGTGCAAATTTTTAACAGTGAGAGTAACCATTGGAACAATTTACTGAGGGTTGTGGTGGATTCTCCATCGCTGATGGTTTTTAAAAGAAGATTGAATGTTTTTCTGAAAGATATGATCTAGGAATTATTTTGTGGAAGTTCTATGTCCTGTGTTAGATAGAAGGTCAGATTAAATTATCACAATGGTTCCTTCTTGCCTTGGAATCTTTGAATCTGTGAGAACTCATTTTCAGATGAAAACAGTGCCTTTTTGCATTTTAGGTTGAGGACCAGGGATCTCTTAAAGGGTCAGCCTTTACTTTAGAGGTAGTCAGGTCCCATGCACAGGATGCTGTCTTCCATTTCGCTTGCCTTCTATTTCTGTGATCAAGGCACATAAATACTGTGTAGAACAGTCCCCTCAGCATGTCTTGGTGCATGCAGACAATTGTTAAAGCTTCTAGCCCTCATAGGTTGAATGGCACATTAACCCGAGAAGAAAATGCTTTCTGTAGCAGCCTTTGTCTGGGAGGACTAATGGGTATATTGAAACTAGTGTGCCTTTTTAAAAGGATACTAAAGGTAGCTGAAATTTTGATCTTGTCAGTGGAAAGTGTTTCCATTTAAAAGAAAATTCTGTTCCATTACATGCTTGTCCTTACTCAGTATGTCTTGAATAACTTTAAGTAAGAAAATACTCCACCTGCCCCTTTTCACTTTCCTACAGAAATCTAGACAATATTTTGGGCTCTAAGGTTTTGCTTTGAATTCATCTCAGAAACTGGATCTGTAAAATAACCAACAATCTGTCACCAATGAATCTGGTATATTTTGCCTGTGTCAGTTGCCTTGAACTCCTTGCAACAACAGTTTGGCTTGAGGACAGGAAGTACCTTAGCCATGGTTTGAAATTAAGCTAATTTACTATCTTCCTCTTGGAAATAGTAAATAACTATTTCATTTTACTGTTCATAGGTGCTGGAACTAGAGGTACTGGGGATGCTGCTGAACCCCGGGCTTGAAGTGGTTTAATCATATGCAGGGTTTACAGTTTGGTTCAGTGGCTCTGAGCACCCCCACTATATAAATTGTTCCAGCACCTCTGTTACTGTTTGTCTTTTAGTTTATCAATAGTACACAATCTTCTGTGTTTTCTGCAAACAAGAAAGGAAGATCAGTTGCAAAAATTGAATCTTATTGGAGATACATGGATAGAAAAACATATTCCCTTTACTGATTAAAAACTGCACAACCAGGTGAAGGAATGGATTTTTTTTTGGTCGGCAAAGATAAAGAATATTTCTGCTCACAATTCAGATTCAGCATTATGGGATACTTTTTGAGCCCTGAACAATCTGTTATAGCCAGTCCCTTACAGCAGCATTTCTGAATTTTCCTTTTGTAGGGTAGGTAACTTTTTAACCCTATTTTTTTAGTCAAACAAAATATTAGCGTTCATAACGGAAAACATTGGGTGTGTAACTGTTCTGGTGCTAGTAAAGTTTCGTGACATTTGAAAAGCTCACTATTGCCTAATTTCCTTCTTAGGATCCTCTTTTCAGTGAGATTTTGGTTCTTTGGATATCTACATTGAGTTTAAGAAACTTGAAACAATGTTCTAACTCATAAAAAGAAGTTAAGTTCCTTACAGTAAAAAGTTATTCAAGATGCTTTTGTCTATAAACATCCCAGGATAGGTGTGTACTCCTGGAACCTCTTAGCCAGCATTGTCCATGGAGCTGCCTGTACACCCTCATGCCCCTGGGAATAGCCCCAATAGTCACTGGATTCCTTCACTAACACAGAAATCCAAGTAATGTCTCCATATCAGCAGGGAAAGAGGGCAGGTCATGGCATCCACGTGGACAGAGGCATCTTAAAGAACTGTTACAATATGTTAAGTACTCTTTGAGTATTTATCCACATGGATCCCATTGTGGGTGCTTGGCATCCTTATCTTATCTGAGTGTAGAAGAGCCTTGCCAAACTGGGCATCTGATCTAGAAGCTGTGACAATGGATAGGGGCTACTTGTACGAACTGAATTCCAGGTAGCTGTTCTACAAATATTTGGGAATAGTGATTCCTCTTTAACAAGCAACAGATATTGACTGGGCCGTAGTGGAGTAAATCTTAACTCAAGATGGAATAGCAAGTTTGTTCGGAATAAGCCATCTTAATGCAGTCTGTAACCCATTTTGAAAGTCTCACTTAGACTTACTAACAAAAGCCACAGAAAGTCTAGGTGACTTGTGAAAATGTTTTTCTACAAAGATAAAAGGGCATAGACCTACGTACATCTTGTGTGTGGACTTTCTTCTCTGCAAGAGAATTATGTGGTTTAGGAGAAAACACTCTTAGGTGTATAAACTAGTTGGTATGAAAGTTTTTTAAACCGCTTAGGGCAAGCATTTTGGTGCAGTTTGAGTGTAACTGTCTTTATGAAATGATATATGGCTACCATACCATTAATGCTTGAATTCCTTCCCACCTGCAGGTGAAGGTGATAGCAACTAGGAACACTGCCTTAACCGAAAGGGGAAACAAAACATGTTGCCATTGGTGAAAATGGCTGGCCCATCAAATATGGGAGTACTGTATTCAAGTTCCAAGTGGGAAATGGCTCCTCATTTGGTGGCAACACATCAGTCAGGCCTCTTATAAATCTAGATACTGCAGGTGGAGAAAAAATTGAGTGACCATCCACTGTTGGAGGATAAGCTGAAATAGCAACCAGGTGGACCCTAACAGAGCTAATTGAAAGCTCAACATGTCTTAAAGATGAGTAATTGAAGATGATTGATATAGGAGAGTCTGGGCTTTGTACATTATTCTGAATAGACCACAAAGAAAAAACATTTCCTCTTTGTTTGATCTGTCTTTCTAATAAAGGACTTTCTGCTTTGAATCCAAATCTTTTGTATAGCTGCCAACCATGATCTCTCCACAGAACTCAGGCTGCACAATTCCGTGCTGTAGACTCTGGGTTGGATGAAGTACAGGGCCTTAGCTCTGGGAAATGATGCCTGGTAGATCTAGAAGCAGAAGAGGTAGATTGATTGGTAGATGTCTCAGATTGGAATACCAGAACTGGCATGTTCAGGCTGGGGCCATCATTATCATCCAAGCCTTGTCTTGGTGACGTTTTCTTAGAACTCCAGGGATTAATGGAATGGGAGAAAAGGCATAAAGCAGATTATTGTTCTATTGGATCAGAAATGTATCTGCTCTAGAACTCAGACTCACTCCTCCCCGGAGCTGAACATTGGATGCATCACATTCATGTTGGTAGCAAGCAGGTCTAACGAAGGAAGACCCCACTTTTGGAGTACCTGAGTCATAATCAGAACTGAACTTTGCAACTCCCATTTGTGGTAACTTTTTCTGCTTTGGTGATTTGCCATATTGTTTTGTGTACCCAGAAAGTGAAGAGCTATTGGGTTGATCCAATATAGGATACTGATCTCAGAGATAAATTGCTGTATGACATAACAGTGATTATCTGCTTATGTAGTGCATAGCAATTGTATTGTCTGACAGAATTTGAATGGTGATGCTCTGAATGAGGGGCAAAAATGCCTTGCAAGCTAGACTTAACTGCCCTGAAATACAGTACATTTTTGTGCAATTGAGACTCTGCTTGGTACCATATGCCTTGTGTTTGGGGAGTTCTCCAAACTCATCTTGGGATTGTCTGTCACCAGAGTCTTTTGAAGGGGATTGTACATGAAACAGAACACCTTGGCAGACACTTGGAGGAGCCATCCAATAAGGAGAGATGACAGCACCTTGTGAGGAATTTGTCTCTGTTTGACACATGAAATGTCCTCAGCCAAAAGTGAAGGGACCAGAGATGTAGCCGTGCATATAGTCGCATAATTACAGGGTGCCGTACAATGCAGCAGGCTGAGACAAATCCTTAGTTGAGGGAGACTGAATGTGATCAGTGATGTGATTTATGTTGAAAAATTCTGAAGGAACACTCTTGCTGGCCTGGAATCTAGGATTGCTGTTATGAATTCTATGGATTGAGTAGCAGTGAGGTAGACTTGACCTGGTTGATCCTGAGGGCTACCTTGGAAAACTGTTGAGGAACTGCAAACGCCCTTGTTGATCTGACCTCTGATCAGCCATATGTTCTGATAAGAAGACAAGACCTCTGTTCTTACCAAATGCCTGACTGTAATAGGAGCTCATTTATGGATCAGTGCCCTTGGAGCTGTTGACAGGGTGAATGGAAGGACTCTGAACTGAAGATGAAGTCCGTTGACTGTGAATCCTAGATACTTCCTGTGTGCTGGATGAATTGACCATGGAAGTACGAGTCTTGTAAGTTGAGAGTTGCAAATCAGTTTGTGGGATCTAGGGAAGGGATTATGAAGGAAAGGATGACCATCTGAAACTTGACATGACAGATCTAAAATTGGCCACCATCCACTTTTCTTCTTCAGGATGAGGAAGTAGTGAGAGTGGAAACCATTGCTAAGAAACTGGTGGTGCTTCCTTCACTGCACCTAATCAAAGTATCTTTCTCTGCATTCAGAGAGTGTTGAGAAGGTTTCCTGAAGAGGTCTGGGGATGTGGAGCTGTCAGAGACTGAAATTCTTTCTGTGCAACTTTTAAGACCCATTGGTGGTAGGTAATTGCAACCTATATATCTGTGCCACCCCCTCCCCCAAAACAAAAACAGGAAAGAAGGGGTGTAAAGATCCTCTGTGATTAGACTTGATGAAGAGTGCATAGTCAAAGAGGAATTATTTTTCTGGAAATGAGGTCTCGTCCTAGAAAAATCGCTAACTTTCTGATACAGGTATGAGGAAGACTGAGGCCTATGCCTGAAAAAATGAAAAATTTTTTGTTTTCTCTTCTGAGATGGCATAGATCCAGAAATTGGAATGTCAAACAAGTAATTCTTCAGTGTGTGCAGTATCTCATCAGTTTTAAAATTAAATGTCATAGGATCATAGAATATCAGGGTTGGAAGGGACTTCAGGAAGTCATCTAGTCCAACCCCCTGCTCAAAGCAGGACCAATTCCCAACTAAATCATCCCAGCCAGGGTTTTGTCAAGCCTGACTTTAAAACCCTCTAAGGAAGGAGATTCCACCACCTCACTAGGTAACCCATTCCAGTGCTTCACCACCCTCCTAGTGAAAGTTTTTCCTAATATCCAACCTAAACCTCCCCCACTGCAACTTGATACCATTACTCTTGTTCTGTCATCTGGTACCACTGAGAACAGTCTAGATCCATCCTCTTTGGAACCCCCTTTCAGGTACTTGAAAGCAGCTATCAAATCCCCCCTCATTCTTCTCTTCTGCAAACTAAACAATCCCAGTTCCCTCAGCCTCTCCTCATAAGTCATGTGCTCCAGCCCCCTAATCATTTTTGTTGCCCTCCGCTGGACTCTTTCCAATTTTTTCACATCCTTCTTGTAGTGTGGGGCCCAAAACTGGACATAGTACTCCAGATGAGGCCTCACCAATGTCTAATAAAGGGGAACGATCACGTTCCTCGATCTGCTGGTAATGCCCCTACTTATACAGCCCAAAATGCCATTTGCCTTCTTGGAAACAAGGGCATACTGTTGACTCATATCCAGCTTCTCGTCCACTGTAACCCCTAGGTCCTTTTTTTGCAGAACTGCTTCCTAACCATTCGGTCCCTAGTCTGTAACAGTGAATGGGATTCTTCCGTTCTAAGTGCAGGACTCTGCACTTGTCCTTGCTGAACCTCATCAGGTTTCTTTTGGCCCAATCCTCTAATTTGTCTAGGTCACTCTGTATCCGATCCCTACCCTCCAGCGTATCTACCACTCCTCCCAGTTTAGTGTCATCTGCAAACTTGCTGAGAGTGCAGTCCACGCCATCCTCCAGATCATTAATGAAGATACGGAACAAAACCGACCCTTGGGGCACTCCGCTTGAAACCAGCTGCCAACTAGACATGGAGCCATTGATCACTACCCGTTGAGCCCGACGATCTAGCCAGCTTTCTATCCACCTTATAGTCCATTCGTCCAGCCCATACTACTTTAACTTGCTGGCAAGAATACGGTGGGAGACCATATCAAAAGCTTTGCTAAAGTCAAGGAAACACATCCACTGCTTTCCCCTCATCCACAGAGCCAGTTATCTCCTCATAGAAGGCAATTAGGTTAGTCAGGCATGACTTGCCCTTGGTGAATCCAGGCTGACTATTCCTGATCACTTTCCTGCTTCAGAATTAATTCCTTTAGGACCTGCTCCATGATTTTTCCAGGGACTGAGGTGAGGCTGACTGGCCTGTAGTTCCCCGGATCCTCCTCCTTCCCTTTTTTAAAGATGGGCACTACATTAGCCTTTTTCCAGTCATCCAGGACCTCCCCCGATCGCCATGAGTTTTCAAAGTTAATGGCCAATGGCTCTGCAATCACATCCGCCAACTCCTTTAGCACCCTTGGATGCAGCGCATCCGGCCCTATGGACTTGTGCTCGTCCAGTTTTTCTAAATAGTCCCAAACCACTTCTTTCTCCACAGAGTGCTGATCACCTCCTTCCCATGCTGTTCTGCCCAATGCAGCAGTCTGGGAGCTGACCTTATTTGTGAAGACAGAGGCAAAAAAAGCATTAAGTACATTAGCTTTTTCCATATCCTCTGTCACTAGGTTGCCTCCCTCATTCAGTAAGGGGGCCATACTTTCTTCTTGTTAACATACCTGAAGAAACCCTTCTTGTTACTCTTAACATCTCTTGCTAGCTGCAACTCCAAGTGTGATTTGGCCTTCCTGATTTCACTCCTGCATGCCTGAGCAATATTTTTAAACTCCTCATGGCATGGCACTCAAAAGGCAAATCTTCCCTAGTGGCCTAAACCTCTTTTGGAATACCTGATAACTGCATCCAGAATGGTCTTCTCATAGTGACCACAGTGGTCATTGATCTGGTTGCAGTGTTGGAGGTATTCCACGAGACCTGCAAAATGGTTATTGCCACCAATGGGCCTTCTGAAATAAATTTCTCAGGTAGCTGCAAAACTTTGTCCCATTGCATGTAATTCTGCTTGGCCATAAGTCTTGGTAACTGACTACTTTTCTGCTAGTTTGTAGATTCATATAAACTTTCCTCTCCAGGGGATACATTTTCTTGGGCTCCTTGGCCCAGATCTACAAAGGGTTTAGGTGCCTAAAGTTTTGTTGTAAAAGTTCCCTATGCACTTGTTTCTGCCTTTGGGCATAGCACACTACCTCACTCCAGGTATCCAACATCTAAGCTGTAGCAAGATCCTTAGGCAGGAGAATGCCTGTGTTCTGATTTCTCTCACCTGCAGGACCCAGTATGGTAAGTATGCTCCGATGTAGAATGTCAAATTTAGTTGATTTCTCTTGTAAAATTTCATGGGGATCTCAGAGGTTTTTGATCTTCTTTTAAGAAGGCCCTAGAAGGTCCTGAAACTGTCTATAGTTGATGTACTTATAAGGAGTCATACCCTCATCAGGTGAGGAGGAGGCTCTGAGCAGAGGCCCAGGTTGAGCCTCATATTCTTCCACAAGATCTTCCTTTTCACTAAGATGTTTGTGGTCTGCAGGTTGTAGTTATTTCTGATGGACAGAGTGAGGTTCCCTAGCAGAACTTTTAGGAGGAGGCAATCTTACTATTGGACCTTGAAGTAGAATAAGGAACAAGCAGTAGAGGCTATGAGATTCTGAGATTAATAGGGCTGGATCAGTTTCCCATAAAGGAAGAACATAGAGTGCCACAGTGGAGGGAACCATGGAGTGGGAGATCTCTCTGGAGCATGAGGCTTTTGCTGAGAACTTCTGACAGGAGCACTCTCACGAAATAATCTGTGTTAGGGCAAATGCCTCCTAGGCACTCCTATCATGAGGACCAGAGGATGCTGAAAAGTAAAGCTCCTCTAATGGAAGTGCAGGTATCTGTGGAGTGGAAACCAAAAGTCTCTGATTTTTAAAGCCTGTGAGGGAGCTACCCATACTGATGAGACTGGACAGGGAGGGATTTATGTTTGGTACCTCTAGGTTCCCATACCAACAGAACCCTGAACACGTGATAAGAGATGTGTCCAACAATGAAGACTCTGGTTCATCAGTGATCATAATGTCCACCTATGATGTAAATGCAGTTTTAGTAGATGAAGGCAGAACCAGGACCATCAGTACTGAAAGTACACTCTTGGAAAAAGTCTTGTCAGACTGCAGTGCTGGTAACTGAGGCCAATTGTGCAGATGACGATGTTGTCAAGGAGGTGATGCTGATCACTGATGAAGCAGGAAGTGGTACAAACGGTAAGAGATGTGATCTCGCAGTCTTAGGCTCTCTGTGCCAATGTGATTTCGAAGGTGTTGATTTTGGTACATGAGCACGATGAACCTTTGTTCTCTTCTTGGCTTGGTTCTAAGCTCCCACCAGGAGATCTGTGATCTTTCCTGTCTTAGGCAGCAGGAGCTACTGCCTGACCCAAGGAGGGACGGTGAACGAACTCTGTTTCCCAGCAGCCAGAGGTTTCTTGACTAGCAGATTTTATTTTCTGGAGTGACATCCATGTAGTTGGGGTACTTGAAGTTGGTTTCACAGCAGTCAACAGCTGCTCCTTTGAGTCAGACACACTGCATAGATTTCTCCATCTAAAATAATTTTTCACATGCATCACAACCCATCTGTGTGCATTTTGGGTGGGGAGAGAGGGAAGGGAGAACAACCCATCTGTGGGCTTTGGGGGGAGGAGGGAGGAAGGGAGAGAAGCTACAAATGGCACATTGGAAGAGTCACATCCCTAGACAAACCAACCAAGCATCAGTGTGTGTATTAACAGTTACAGCAGCCTCTGATACAGGGCACATTCTAAAGTCTGAGAACTTGCTCTGCACCATTAGTCATGCCTTGGTACTGAGGAGTAGATCCACTAACATTTGATTTTGAGGTTTTTTAGCCCAATTGGCTTTAATTTATCAAACAACATTAAGCTAATTATAATCCTAAACTATCTAAGAGCTATGGGGAAATGGGACATTGGGGACTCAGGTGGTAAGAAGTAACTGAGTGGCAGTTGGGGATGTCCTTCTCTTTATACTGTTGACAGTACTGATCAGAGTCTCATTATGCTTTATGGCTAGGCCATAAGTGAAGTGGAAAACTTGTATCTTCTAGCTTGTAAAGCTACAGTTAATGTAATGCTGCATTAGTAGTTTTACCAGATAAGGAATGGAATTGTACTAAGGGCTGGAAGGAGATGTATTCACCAAAAATGTGAATTGTTTTATTGTTGTAACTACTTGTTTGACTGGCTAAGGTGTGTTGTGCAACTAAGAAAAGAGAGTATTTAGTTGTAAGCAAATAAGGTACAAAACATACTGAAAATGTGACAGATCTATGTTAAATTGTTTAGCTATGAGTTGTGTTAATGTTAAGTTTTTCCAAGAATGTCTTTCTCTTGTTAAGTTGTTTACATTTTACATTTCCCCTCAGTTAATTTCTGTGCTAGTTGCAGAAACATACCAGAAAGATAGGATAAGATAAAAGATCTTGTTGCTTAACCAACATGCATGCTGTACCAAGTTACAGCTAGTGCAGATAAGCTTTGACTTTTGGAGAGCTAATTTCAAAAGAAGATAAGAAACCGGTAAGAACTGGTGTGTAAATCTTGGATAATGTATTAAAATCTTGTCTGTTGTAAACTGGAGAATATATATAAAGAGTTGAGCTTGCACTTTGGGACAGACTGAAAGATGCAAGTGCTGTGAAACTGTTCTCCCTATAAAGTAATGACCTTTCTACATTGTGCTGATCTATTTTTGATTGAGCCTTGGTTATCGGAGGACTTTTCAATAGAATAATTGAACCCCAATAACACCTTGTTTTGAGATATGTGCACAGCCTCAGTGGACTCTGCTGGCTAAAAGGTTGATGGACAACCTATAGTAGGATCTTTGTGAACAAATGCTCCAAGAACTGTAATTTTCCTCTGACTCTTTATTGCTGTATTCATTTTTACTGTAGACTTGGGTGAAAGTGGACTGTTCCCTCTATGGGTCAGTTAACTTTTTTCATCCCTACTAGCTGTATAAGTTGTCTTTGCAAGACCAAGATGAGATGTTAATATCTTAACAGGGACCGATCCTGCACTTACAGGGTGAAAGCTCACACACCTGAAAAGCTTTCCCATCTGACATTTGTGGTCCTAATGCTCTGGTTATGCTTCCATACTGCATGTTGGTTCTGCTGTGCTGACTAATGCAGCAGATACCTCTGCCCTGATATAACATGACCCGATATAACACAAATTCGGATATAATGCGGTAAAGCAGTGCTCGGGAGGGAGGGCTGTGCACTCCGGCGGATCAAAGCAAGTTCGATATAACGCGGTTTCACCTATAATGCGGTAAGTGGGTTTTTGGTTTTTTTGGCTCCCGAGGACAGCATTATATCGGGGTAGAGGTGTATTATATGTAATACTACTTTGAGGTTTTCTTAATGGTCTGTCACAATCTCTTATAAATAATCCTTCCATGTAACTAAAGTAGTAATAGTATGGTTTAAAGTGTAGAAACACTGAAGTCCCTGCCTCCAAGGATTTTGAAAATTAATCCATTCACTCTTAACCTGTCCCGAAACTGCCTGTATAATATATCTCACAGCAGGTCAGGATTATTAATAAAACTGAGTTATCTGGCCCCTCTGCTAGAGCCTTTTCCAGCAGCAGGGAGCCACAGGAGCCTCCTCCCACCAGAGCCTTTCACTGTATTGTGTAGCTACATGCGTAGTGCCTGTACTGTACATGCCACTTTTAGTATAGATATAGCCTTTCCAGACCCTTTAGAAGGTAGGAAAGGTAGAGCAGTGAGGCTGGAACCAGGTAGGAGCTGATCTTTTGAAAGTAATGTGGTTAAGATGTCAGGAAGTAATAATGCCAACCACCAAGATCTTGCTGCTATTCCTACCCCTGGGAGAGCTGCCCACCACACTTAACTGAGCTACTGGACCATATGGGAGGTGCTGCTGTGTCAGGGAACAGCAGCTGAGTCACTAGAAATTTTCAAGAGCGCTATGATACAAGTTCTACCGCAAGCAGCTGAAAAACTGGGAAGTACCACGTGGCGTAAAGGAAAAACTGGTGCTAGGTGCAAGAGTTCTTGGCCTCTCTAGAAACTGTTGGAAACATCTAGGGAAATGGGGAGCAAGAGCTGGTGAAAAGTCCTAAGAGGAAGAAAGACTTGAGGAGCAGAATTAGGGGGACGGGCTAATCAATACATTAGAATAATAAGCTATTTAGGAAGATTAAACTTCATTGTTTAACTTCCAAATTCTTACAGGCTGTTTTTGTTCAATAAATTAAAAGGAGATGGAGATACTGCACTCTTTCCCATAACTTCTACTCACTATTTATCCAGTATAATCTGACAAAGGATTAGGGAGTTGAACCAGAGAACCAATTTGAACTGGTATTATGAATTGAACCTAAACCATAATTTTGTCCTATCTACTAAACCTGAACTGGGGAAAAAATATTGGGCTACCAGTTAAAATAAAGGTTCTGCATTTTTTAAGCTCAGTATTTTAAAAACTACTTTGATATTTAGTTATCTGTCTTCTGTCTTTTTTGCCGAGTTTGTAATTGGTTTGTTAACTTTTTCATAACCACAACTTTCCATATTTTTTGAACCATTCCTTGGTGGTTGGGCTATTTTTATTACCCAAAACCTTACCAATATTTCTTTTATGTATGTTACCACTAATTTGTGTGTTTGTGCTGTAAATAAGTAGTGGTAAAATAACTATTCTAAATTGTATATGGGGTCAGATGGACTGAAGTGTAGTTAAATAGACTTTTAATTGCCAACTGTAATTGTGATTGAATAACTGCTAAAAAAAACCTTCAAAGTAACTGATGAAGCATAAAGTATGCAATAACTCTATTTAGAAAGTAATTGGAGAAAAACCTAAGGCTCTGATTATTGGCAGAAGAACAACATTCCTTGGAGAATGTGGGGGGAGCAGACTTTCAAGTTGATAGCTCCAGAGAAGTATGGGCCTGCAAGCAAATCAGCCAAAAAGCTTAAGTGATTTATGCACAGTAGGCCAATGGGATCCCTGCTTAACAAGGGTAATGGTGGGAATACAAAATAGCCTTTCAGTTGAAGATTCTCTTCTTTGAGGTATAGCAAAAATGCAGGAACACATGAAATGTGCCCTGAAAGACACACACAATCCCTGACTAAACAAAGCTAGTGCATTAGGGGTATAGGTTTGTTCTTGTACTTCTTACTTGACTCCTTATCTTACCCTACAAGTACAGAGGAGGGGGAGCTTCTAAACAAAACTTCACCTGTAACCTTCTCTAGGATAATGGGGATAGGAGGAATACTCTAATCTTGCTAGGGTGTTTCCAGACTACAAAAGGTTCCAAATGAGATTTATTTTTCTGAAGAGTGCTTGGCAATCCTGACTGTTCCCTTCATCCTGGCAGTTGGCAAACATGAGCTGACTGGGCACAAAGTGGCAGTGAAGATATTGAATCGACAGAAGATTCGCAGCCTTGATGTAGTAGGAAAAATCCGCAGAGAGATTCAGAACCTCAAGCTTTTTAGACATCCACATATAATTAAACTGTAAGTTTTTAATTTTTATTACCTCTGTCATTAGCATTGTTGTCTTGGAACACTCTTAAAATAAAATATCAAATATAACAGTGTAAACTTAAAAGTAGAGAGCAATGTTACATTTTATTGGAGCAGTAACTCTTTTTTCTCTCCTCCCCCCCCATCCCCCCCCCAAAAAAAATCAGCTGTCCAATTTCAGGTATATGGGATTTTTTCCAGTACTTTTGCTGCAATGCATTTTAAGGAAATTGATTTTCTGTGACGAGATTATATCTTTCCTTAAATCTTTGTTGGTTGCAAACTCATCAATAAGCTAGTGTTCATAAATGGAATTGCTAACAGAAATAAACACACAACCCTTCTGTCCTCAACTGCTAGTTAGTATTAAGTGGTTATATTGGACCTTATTTTTCTGTTTGCAAAATGGGCGAGTAATTTGGGGTGGCGTTGAGGGGAAATAGTTTCTATAGGGAGGTTTATTCTATCCTAAAACGTTTTTCTAGCTTTATGCTACTTAGTGCAGTATGGTGTATCCAGATGTAGGTTTGACCTTTAGAAGTTTCTTTGAGCCAGGGAATCAGTAATCTCTGGCATACATGACTTTAGTATATAGAAGGGGAACAACTCTGAAAGGGTATGTCCTCACTACAGAGTTAACTCAAGTGATCAGCCTTCAGGTATGAGCACCTGGGTTGGCCTGCCTCATCTGTGAGGGGCAATCCTGCAGTCAACTGGCATCCACACTGGTACTTTTGCTCATATGAAGCATTCAAACTTGTAGGGTTATATCCCCTGGTACTTAGCACTGCAGTAAGTTGAGCTGCTCTGGTTCTCTCCTAGTGAATAGTGAGACAACTTGTCTATCATTCTGGTCACAGGTGGGAGTGGGGGTTGGAGGAAGGCACTGGAGGACTATCAGCACTTAAGTGGCTTAGCCTGCATCCATCCTGCAATGTGTGTGGGCTCCAGTCGGAGTGTAAGCAGCATTTAGGTTTTAGCTTGTATCCCAGGATGGACCAGTTAGCTCGGGTGTTAAGCACCACTATGCTTGGATGGGAAGCTTTATATTGGAGCCGGGTTAGGGTAACGCCTAAAAAACAGAGTTCCATCTGTAATGAAGACAAACAGGGAAATCCTCCATCCCCAAATCCAAATCTTCCTCAGTTAAAACACTGCAAGCTTAGACAACTGAAACCTCTTTTCTTTACTCGGAGATTGCAGTACACACCTATTTCTAAGAAATTGTTCAACACTATCATGATTTATATAATATATAAAACTTTTTTCCTAACCATTTTTTGCTCAGTCTTAAATGTTTCTACCCATCCAAGTGTTTAGTTGCAATGTCAAGTATGGTTTCAAGCTTATGTTATCAACTAAGAATGATTAAAATTCTCTGTTTAAAAAAAAAAAAAAGTAATTGCTTGCCTTAATTTGAAATATACTCTGTTGTGATCTTAACCCTTCTTAACAATAGGCCACAACTTTCCGCTTCTAAACATGTATTCAGCTGATCAAATCTTAAAATCGCAACACGTTAAAGGTTGAGAATTTCATGGCTAAGGTGCTGCAATATAAAATTTCTTTCTCTACAATCTGGTCGCACTGTCTCTAGAATATTAGTTTAAGATAGTGTTTCCAAAAGTGTGAGGCACATCCCAAAAGACTGAGAGGGTATAAAGTACTAGTGGGCACAGAGGATGAAGGGTCTCACTGTTTTCAGAATATAAAACTCAATTCTGGAAAACATCTAAGACCTTGTCTACATTAGGGAAGTTTTTCTGGCCATACAAAACAACCATACAAATCTTCATAGTATAGATGCAGTTTGTATTGGGATAAATGTGTTTCTGCTAGCACAGCTTTACATCAGTTACCCAGGAGACATAAGCTATACCCACGAAAGCACTTCTATGCTGGTATAAGTGCATCTACACTAGAGCTTATACCAGCAGAGCTGTGTGGGGGGGGAAGAGGAATTCTCGTATGATATACCAGCATAGCTATAAATTCAGAGTGTAGACCAGGCCCAGATCTCTAGCTGTAACAGTTGTAAAGTTAACCCTGAAAACATAACCCTAGTGCAATTGGTGCAGTGATGTCTGGCTAAGGCCAGGTTAACACTTAGGTTGATATGGATACTTGTAAGGGGTGTGAAATAGCTAATAGCTGTACCTACATTATGAGATTATGTTGGCGTAGTTATGCCAGCATAGCTTGCTGCTATAGCCCTTGTAGTGTGGACATGGCCTGAGTTTTCAGATCACCTGAACCAGTAGCTCTGAGGTGTAAACTGTCCTATTTATTTTAGTGGCTGCGTGGACCTGGGATGACCAGTGATACTTCCCATCTTCTTTGAGCAGTGAAATAATTAACAATGTTGACATTTACGTAGTACCATATTACGCAGATCTAAACAATATATTTGTAATGATTGACCACTCCTGTTGGGTATGCCTGATACCATGTGTTGGGATTGAAACTGGGTGTAATTTGTTCCCTTTTCTTTAAGGGAGGCTCAGCTTTCAAAAGTGTTTAAGCTAGTGTTTCCTAAAATGTTACTTGTTAGAAATAACTTCAGAAGTCCTAATAATGCAGTATATTAAAGAGAATTTCTTTGTAATGTAAGATGCTAACAAGTCATTTAATGATAAAGAATGAGTCACTAAAATGAAATATCTCAAATTAAACTATGTAAAACTAAATCAAACAAGAATTAACTGCCTTAATAGTCTCATAAGGTAGAATAAGAGCCTCAGAATTCAGGATACATTAGAAATATGAGTATTAAAATATATTCTGTTCAGTATTTTGATTGTTTATAAGTTAGCAAGTATTAATCACCCAGATGGTCTGAGAGCTCATTCTTGTCAGTGAAGCTCAAGAATAACTTGTCCAGGTATGCTGAAACTTTTTTGTTTTCCCTTACCCTGGGAAATCTTTCTATAAGAAAACACTGCAGTCCTTCCGTTGTGTCTACAAGAAGTTAATTTGTACCATGAGTATACAAGGCATGCCTAAACTGAATCACCACATGAGTTTGCTGCTTCTCTGTCTTCATCCACCATCTCCTACTGTTACCCCTACTTGTCACATCTCATCTAAATATAGACTGTATAATAATCGAGAGAGATGTAGTCTTTCTGTTTGTTCTGGAAACAATAGCTGGCTTTTGTGTGCTGTAGAACTCCTACATCAAATGTTGTATAGGAAACAGAGAACAAGTCCAAGCATGTTGAATAGTAGGTTAGACAAACTGTTAAATTAACCACATCTACATTTCTGTAGTAAGCTTCCTAACTTTCTCTGCAACTGTTCTATCTCCTTTAAATGCCTTCTAAACTCCTTAAACCCCTTCCTGCTTGTATTTTATAAATATATTAAATGTTTGACTCATTGTACAATAAGAATAATATTGTGTTATCAGTGATGCCCTTTGTCTCTAACAAGTACTTGTCTCTTCCTTAGCTTTTTCTTTAGTTATGGAAAGGCGGTTATAATATTTTTAATAGGCCTGAGAAACTTCTGTTCCTAATCTGCTGGCTAAAACTGGGCCTCCTACTCAGAAGTGTACATTCTCTTTAATATGCTTCCACCTGTTGCTGAAGTGGTCCCATTCCCTGAAGAGAGATACTGAAACAGGGATGTCTGAATAACTTAATTTCATATAGGAAATATTTAGTTCTAGGGTATAGCTCATATCCAATTAATTTAACAAAGCCCAATGCTGTTTTAATTGTAAGTAACTAGTTGTATCTTGTGGGTGTGCAGTGGAATTAATAGATATGTTACCTTTATCAGGTACCAAGTCATCAGTACACCATCTGACATTTTCATGGTGATGGAATATGTTTCTGGAGGGGAACTGTTCGATTATATCTGTAAAAATGGAAGGGTAAGAGGAACTTCAGCTCTACAAAACAGTAGATTACATTTTATCGCTTTTGCAAAAATGTTTCTCACTAGGTGAAGGCCTGTTCTTATCTAGTCTTGCAATTAGCAGTAGCGGGTCTCAAAGTATTCTATCCTTTTTCTAACTCTGTAAACTTTGCTCTGAAACTAACACTAATAAGTGGCGTATGCTAGTTTAAACTTACAGAATTTCATTCATAAATGTAGTTTTATCTTATTTGAAACTGCACTTGCCTCTTTAATTGAATAGTGATACTAAGTTTAATCAGTCAAAATTACTGCATCTGTGCAAAGCAGATTATAAATTTAGAAAGTTAAAAATGACTTTACATAAAGGTTTTGATCAAGTTGAATTCACAACTTTTGGTATTTGTTTCAACCTGATATATCAAATGCTTTTTCTCCATAAAGCAAAAATAGTGAATGTGAGAGTTCTAAAGATGTTAGTTCCTAATCAGGACATCTTTGACAGTCATGCTTCTGAAATTGACTGGAATAAGCAAGTTTTGACTGTGTAATTGACTCAGTGGATAACGTTCCTTAAAAGTGTTCTGTTTAAGGCCTTGTGGGCTAGAAAAATTCATTCTGGGTTCTACTACTGGCTCTGCCACTGAATCATTGTGTGGCATTGGCTAGTCAGTTCATCTTTCCATCTGTTACTTTATCTGTAAAGTGTCCAGACTTTAAAATACTTAAGTGTAACCTGTTGCATTCTTTATTTCATCCAAAGACACTTGCATGGAAATGTAATACTTATGTCTTGCAGATTCAAGAAAAATGTTGGACAGATAAGAGTATTTTAAATGGCTTCTTTTCCTTTCTTAGCTTGATGAGAAGGAGAGTAGACGTTTATTCCAGCAAATCCTTTCTGGTGTGGATTATTGTCACAGGCATATGGTTGTACATAGAGACTTGAAACCTGAAAATGTACTACTTGATGCACACATGAATGCCAAGATAGCTGATTTTGGTGAGCTTTTATTTTATTCTAAACTTGATAAGTTTCATCAGATGCTATTTATTAATGCAGAAAATATTCAATTATTGGAATTCTGATACTTGGATACCATGGTGACGGGCACAGTACAAGAACCTAAGAAGTGTCCCAAAAAGAAATATGAGAACATTGCTTAGTGCAGAGTTCTCTTCTCCTTATAGGCCATCTTTGAGCCAGACATTTTCTGTGACTGGATAGAAATTGATAGTCTGGCCTGGTCTGGTAGAACAAAAGTGTCACTAAGAAAGTATTAAATTATATTTAGCATTTAATGCATGCTACTCCATTTATTCCAAGATTGACTTTTGGCAAGTTCCTTATCTTCTATGTCTTTCTCCACTTGTAAAATCAGGACAACTATCCACCTTTTATTTTAATAACTCTGTCTTCTGATCCACAAGGACAGTTCAGCAAACTTGATAAGAACCACATCATTCTAGTGAAAGGCATTAATGATGGCATAGAACTTAGTACTATTATTCAGTACTACTTTCCATATCGAACTATAAATTTAACTTAAAATTAAAAAAGTAAAAAGCTCTACCCTGATGTTGACAGAGTATAAAACTGAAACTTAAGATGATGAAAGGTAAAAGAGGAATTAACTTCTTACTAATTCTTGCACTTGCTATATATTGTCTGCTTAGCCAAGAGAAGGAAGGTTATAGTTCTTTACTTTGTACAGACTTGCTATAAAAGAGCACAAAATACAACTACAGAAAGAAAATGGCAGCTAGTTTTCAGGACTGCCAGCATTAGGAAACCTTCTTGCCATATAAACATAGAAAGGTATCCATATTGCTACATAATCCTGATATTTCTCTTGTAGACATAGTGGATTATACCCGCCCTTGTAAAGCGCTTTGAGATCTCTGATGAAAGGTGCTATATAAATGCTAAGTATTCAATTATTTCAAAGGTATGGTGTTCAAATACATTGGGGGTTGGGAGTCCTGTTAATTATTTCTGTCAAAGGGGATTACTACGTTTATATGCAGAATGCTTTTAGATGAACGATTACTTGTTCTGTTACAGCAAAACAAAATGCAGTATTAACTGTTAAAATGGCTTTATTACCATGCATAAATTTTAGCAAAGCTGTTGAACTTATTTAACTAAACAAGAGTATTTATAAAGAAACCTGTTCAGTTTAATAAGTATGAAAACTAGTTGAGGCACTCTTCCCTATCACTTCAGATTCAAAAAAGGGAGTATTGCATTAATGCAGTAAACCATAGCCAGAACACTCAATCGTATCCAAGCTGTAGTCTGCAACTTCCCAGTGGATGTTAAGAGAGATTGCCTGTCTCCTGTTGTAGGTATAATCACTGTACTGTTCTGTAAAGAGCTGCTATTAAATCTTGTGTTCTGTCGAAGCTATTTCTTGGACTGTTCTGTGGTAGTCTTCCACTTCAAGCATTTGGAAGCAATCACAGTTAAGAATGCTTTCTCTTGTTGAAGTCCCACCTTACTGCAGTCCTGTGTTTCCCTTAGAACAACTCAGTCCTCCATTATGTCTCTGGACATTTCCAAAACAGACTTTTCTTGCTGTGTCTTGGAATGAATGTATTCTCTCAGGCATGCCTAGATCATGTGCATACATGTCTTTAGTTTTGCTCTTCAACATTAGTTCAGTAAAACTAATTTCTGATATACTGTATGCAGCATCTTACACTGCATTGTTCTGTTTCTGTACACATTTCAGTAATTCTAAACTGCTGTACTTTATAATTTAGAAAAAGTAAACTGTAACTTATTACTCCTATTAGCATTAATGGTTGGATTAAGATGCACATGCAGTGTGTAATCAGTTTGCTGAATATTTTAGGAGCTGCTTTTGTACACTTTCAGGTCTTTCAAATATGATGTCAGATGGAGAGTTTTTAAGAACAAGCTGTGGTTCTCCTAACTATGCTGCACCAGAAGTAATTTCAGGAAGGTAGTATTTCTTATATTCGTTAAATGTGTGCATGTAGTTGAAAAATACCTTGTTGTTTAATATTAAAGATAAGACCGTATTCTAGTACACAAACTCAAAGTTGAAAAATGTTGACTTTCCCTCCCTTGCTAGTTTTTGAAGTTTACCTTTACATTGATTAGTGGCCTAGTCAGCTTTATTGGCCCCTTCAGTGTCACTGTACTGTATCAAGTAGTCCAAACTGCAGTGTGTTTATGCTGTACCCAAGTCAGTTTGGCAAAAATGCAGTTTTGTCAACTAGAAAATTCATGTACGGTGAATATCATAAACTGGTTCTATCACTTTCCAGAATTTCCAAAATGGTCTATTTAGTACAGTGTTTTGCCAAACAGTGGGTCCCAACCCACCAGGGGATCACAGGAAGGTCCCAGATGGGTCGCCATGTCCAATGTTGGATTAATCCATCACTGGGCCCTGACCTAGGCAAATGTTGTGGTGCAGAGGAGAGGACTGGGGGCGATGAACAGCGAGCTCTCCCCACACTCACCCTGCAGCAGCAGCAGCTCCTGTGCTGGAAGGCTGGGCCCATCTTTTTGCTCCGGTGCAGGGTCGCAGCACCATTCAGGTTTGGCCTGGCTTCCCCTTTGACATGGGGGGGGGGGGAAGCTGGCCAAATATGTGTGGTTCTACAACTCCATGCACCATGTTGCAATGCCTGGAGGTAGGTGCAGTCTCATGTGATAGGAGCCGCCACTGCAGGATGAATGTGGAGCATGATCACTCCCCAACTTCACCAGGCCTCCTCTCCGCATTGGGCTGGGATTAAGGTTGCACTGCCAGGGCAGAGGGGATATACGTATCCTGGTGAGTCATAAAAAGAAGAAACCCAAATGCGGTCAGTGGGTTGCCTTATTAAAAAGTTTGGGAACCACTGGCCTAATGAATCATAGCACACACTTTGGAAGAAGTACTTTATTTTCTGAAAAACAGATAAGTTCCAGGCAGTAAAGTTGGGTATTAGTGCAAACTTTTACTGTGGCTTGTTAGGCCCAAATGTCACTTACCCTATTTTAGCTCAATCCTGTAACTATTGAATCCTCCAACACAGTTAGTCAACAGTAGAGTGCAGTCAAATGTGTGACTTGCAGCTTGTGTAGGTATACCCATGCTAGCTTTAATCTAGCTATCTTGTAAAAATAGCAATGAAGATGCAGCAGTGGCATGGGCTTCAGCTTGGACTGTTCAAGCTTGCATAGTCCCCAGAGTACATATTTGCATTGCTAGCAAGCACAGCTGTGTCTTCATTGCTGTTTTTACAAGATAGCTAGATTAAAGCTAGCACAAGTATACAGTATCTACACAAGCCGCAAATTGTACCTCTGATTGCAGGATAAACATACCCTTAGTTTTCAGAGTAGCAGCCGTGTTAGTCTGTATCCGCAAAAAGAACAGGAGTACTTGTGGCACCTTAGAGAAGTGGACTGTAGTCCACGAAAGCTTATGCTCTAATAAATTTGTTAGTCTCTAAGGTGCCACAAGTACTCCTGTTCTTTTTGCGCATACCCTTAGTGTCATCTGTTCTGGGCAACCCACTAGCTACCACTCCACTGCAGTAATTACTATTGCTGAGTGTAATCCAGACATGTGATTTATTAGTAAATGGGACAAGGAAACATGGGAACTTAATTTCCCAGCGCCTCTCCCCCCCCCCCCCCCCCCCCCCGGATGATATTTGTGGTTTGGATATAATTTGCCAAATATATATTTCCGTTGATCTTCCTTGTCCCTGTAGTATGGTCTTCCCCTCAATTTAACACTATGGTAAATTACATAGATGGGTGATTAACACAAAGACCGAGCAGAATTCTTCTATACATTCATGTCCTACTTGTCTGGTGGAGTTCAGTTTCACAATCATGTGCATACTGTGCCTCCCCTGAACAGTGCTGGTAGGCCTCAATTTGTCTGTGTCCCTCTAACTACTACAACATATAACATCTTTTGCAAAAACATCTTTTGCGAAAAGATATATATTGTACTATGCTACTATAACTTATTAACAGATAACTTTTTCCAGATTATATGCAGGTCCAGAAGTAGATATTTGGAGCAGTGGGGTTATTCTCTATGCTCTGTTATGTGGAACCCTTCCATTTGATGATGATCACGTGCCAACGCTTTTTAAGAAGATATGTGATGGTATCTTTTATACCCCTCAATATCTGAATCCATCTGTGATTAGCCTTCTGAAACACATGCTGCAGGTGGATCCTATGAAGAGAGCTACAATCAGAGACATTAGGTAAAACACTAATTGATGTCTAATCACAGATGCCACAGTGATGGTCCCAGTACAAATCAACAGAACTAAGAAATTATTCATAAAAATGCTTCTGCCATACAACCTAGTGTTACAAATACATATAAGTATTTTGACTTTTGGAAATCTGACAACTCTGGTTCCAAATGGCAAAATCTGCTTATGACTAGAATTCTATCACTAGTACACTTTAAAAGGTGTTGGAGTTCAAGAAATTGGTGTGTCTGTATTGATCTTTGAGGGGAAAAAAGATCCTGCTAAAAATTGGGATCAGGGCAGAAAGACATAAAGATGTACCAATCCTAAAGAAAGATAGGTGTTAATGTGAGTGTGTAATATACTTTTCTTGCACCTTCCATCAGAAGATGTCAGTGCTTTATGAATGCTAGGCCTTATAATAATTGGGTAGGTGGGTGACATACTAATCCTATAGATTCTTTTAACGAGCAAGATACAGAGAAGCTAAGTGATGTGATGAAGGTGTCTGGGGAAGACTGTGGCAGGGTAGGGTAGGGTTAGATCTGATGCCTAAGCAAGTGCTTTAACCAGAAGACCATGCTTCCACTCCTTGTACAGGACAAATTGCAAAATAAATCTATTTGTTTCCTTGATTAAATGCCCTGTTATATTTTCATATTTTTAGATGAAGATTTTCATAAACTTGACTACAAATTGTCACTGTAAAATTCTTGTTTCATGACATATCACTGGACAGTTATGTAACTAGTTCAATACACTGAAGTGACAAATCTGTTCTTTATTGTATTTCCCGATGGATCAGAGAACTTTGAAAAATAAGGTTTCTACTGTATTTTAACTTTTACTGTGTTTTGAAATGTAAACGGTTAATCTTTGTTCTTGGATGCTGGTTAATACCAGACAGTACCAAAGGATTGCAACCTGACACTTTTCTTACCCTTTCCTTGGTAGCTCAATGTGCTAACTTTAGAGGCAGTGAGGGAAGGTGACTCTTGAATACAGATTAGAATGAACAATGACTAACAAAATGTCAAAATTCCAGTTTCGTTATATATACAAATCCCTGTCCTAATACCTATCAAGGAGGTTATTCTATATAACAAGACTAGGGACCTTTTCTTATGCACAAGTATTATGTGGCTGTTGGGATTGGAGCAGACTGAATTTTTTCGACTAATAGTAAATTTGCCAAAAAATGCATTTTTGAAGGCACCAGAACTATTCGTAAATTTGGGTCAAATTCAACAAATGCTTTTGGCAGAAAAACATTTTTTGAAAATCAGTGGTTTTTTAACCATTTCAAAGCAAAACATTTTGACTATTTCAGAATTTAGCTGGACTTTTTTTAAAACTGAAAAAACAAAAAACCCAAAATTTTTTGTTTCAGGTCAAATAAACCTTTTTGAGGGGTTAAGCCTATGGATCGAAAAATCAATTATTGGTTCAGGTATAGTTGGGAGGAGAAGGGGACACCTAATGTATGATAACCAGCAACCAGTAGACATTGTTAGAATCAGGCTGAAAATTCCAAAAATAAGGAGTTTGGTTCAAGTAGAATAATATAGAGTTGAAATATTAAGGCCATGTCTATGCTAGGTGAAAAAGGTGGCCTATACAATGTAAAATCCTAGTGTAGACAAAGCAAATTGTAGTTCAGTGTTCCTAGTGTATGAACCTCTGCCTCCTACGTCAAGTAAAACGTACTGGTGTGTACTAACACTTTTAAAAACACACCTCTTTTTCTGGTCTTGACCTGACCTAAAACAAAATAGAGCTTTCAGGTTTACTAGTAATGGTACATAATGAGTTATCCTGACATCAACAATTTTTCCTTTTTAGGAACACTAAAATGCTTTACTAAAACTAATAATTAATGAAAGTTTGTTTTTAATTATTTGGTTTTCCTTAAAAGTTTACATAAAATCTGTGTGGCTGAATTCAATACTACTTATTTGTATATCCAGGGAACATGAGTGGTTCAAGCAGGACCTTCCCAAGTATCTCTTTCCTGAAGACCCATCATATAGCTCAAACATGATTGATGATGAAGCCTTAAGAGAAGTATGTGAGAAGTTTGAATGCACAGAAGAGGAGGTGCTAAGCTGTTTATATAACCGAAATCATCAAGACCCCTTAGCAGTTGCCTATCACCTCATTATAGATAACAGAAGAATAATGAATGAGGCCAAAGACTTCTATTTGGCAACAAGCCCACCAGATTCTTTTCTTGATGATCACAATTTGTCTCGCCCTCATCCTGAAAGAGTGCCATTTTTAGTAGCTGAAGCACCGCGGCCACGCCACACACTTGATGAGCTCAACCCGCAAAAGTCAAAACACCAAGGTGTAAGAAGAGCTAAGTGGCATTTAGGAATTCGGAGTCAGAGTCGACCAAATGACATCATGGCAGAAGTTTGTAGAGCAATCAAACAATTGGATTACGAATGGAAGGTGAGGGCACAAAAGGCTTTCTGACATATGGTTATGTTTTGCTTAAAACACTAAATTGATACCTTACTTTAGGGAGTTTGTTTTTGTATACATTTGTCACTCACTCTTTAAAAATTATAATAGAAATTAACTATTTCATCTGTATCCTTTACCAGGTTGTAAATCCATACTACTTGCGTGTTCGAAGGAAGAATCCAGTGACTAGTATTTATTCTAAAATGAGTTTACAGTTATACCAGGTGGATAGTAGGACGTACTTACTGGATTTCCGTAGCATTGATGGTATGTGAAGGAGAATAAATAAATAACTATTGGAATAATGTAATTATAAACAATTGAAGAAACTGTAGTGGTGTAATTTGGACTTTCACACTTAAATATCCATTAGAAATGTGGTTTGGAGGGCCATAAGGACCGGGGGCTTTGTCTTCACTGAGGAAAAAACAGTGTGGGTGGGCTTAATTTGTTACCTAAGTTTGAGGTAAAATCTTGGCAAAGACAAGGCTGTTGTAGTTTTCACATGAGTTGGCAGGTCAAGATCAAGACAATGGGGCTGACTAGTCTTTACCTGGATCTGTTAACTACAGACCGCGTTGTCTCCACTAGGATTTTACTTCAGGTTAACACATTGCTTCTTAGCGAAGATAGCCTGACAAAACTAAGAATGCAAAGTTGTCCCATACTCTGCCACATCATGTATCAGATGTATGATGCATCTCTGTCTGCTGTTACTAAAACTTCTGAAATAGTTAACAATAGACACATAGTATGTGCAGTGAATCTGTTTACAATAGATAAGGTCTTAAACTAGGCAGGCGCATGTAGAACGAGACACTCATGTGCAGCTTGTATGTGTAGAGTGAATGTGTTTGTGGTAAATATCTAGTTCTATGTTTGGGAGTTAAGGTAGGATAGGGGTAAAGTGGTCCGTTTCTGAATTTGTTCCATATGGCTACATTAGTTATAATGATGGGTATTTGGGGACCACATAGAAAGCAAAACTCGAATATTATTCAGGATCATAGGACTGCTGAGAGGTAGAGGGAAGATGGTGCAGCAGACTGAAAAGTTTGAACTGGAGGAGGCTGTCTGGCTGAGCGACTGATACGTAGTTCAGCTTGAACTGCACTTGTGTATAGGATGGTACAGCAGGATATAAGGTTCATACAAGATGCATAGAAGAATATATGTTGTGTAAAGGTGGCTTATGCTGTAGAGTGACTGGGTATATAAGGAGGGCTCAGAAGAGAGGTTCTGCAAAACTTTGAAGGTAGACTTTGTCAAAGGGTGGTGTTGACCTGCAAGTACAGTAACCCTGCCATACTTTGATACCTTGGCTTTGTGAACTAATACACAGTGGTCTCGCTGTAAAATATTAGTTGAAACACACATACTGTTATAGTTGTAACTCTCAGAAAAACTTTGGTTTGGGGATTTGCTTCACAAAAAAGCTGCATTTCTAATCTACAGATACCCTAATGATCCCTTATACACCTATGCAAATTGACTCTTTTATGTACTAGTAAAATTGATCTGTGGCTTGTAGACAAAGTAGTCTGACATTCCAAAAGTAATATACAGTTACTCTTCCAATTGCTTCAGTTCCATCCCCCTTCCCCCCCCTCCAAAAATCCAGTGACACAAGACTGCAGATGAAAATCTGACAGAATTGTTAATAAAAAATTGGGTTTTGGGGTGGGTGTGTCAGATCCAAGAGTAAATGGTTATTTACAATATTTACTATGGAATTCCAATCTCAACTTCATAAACTGGTCTGTCAAAAGCTGCAAAGTGAGGGACAAGTTCAATGGTGTGAAAATTTAAATATTTAAACTTATTTTTAAAAATTGTAGAAGTTCATGGTTTAGATAGACCATAACTCCATGCAAACATACTTTGTAAACTAATTTGAGCAGATGATAGTTGAAGAATGTACTAGAGGGCTACTGCCGTTGTTTCTTCAGCTAATTTGATAATCTGTGCATAAATGTCTTTCAGACTAACTTGAATGTCAAACACCTGTTAACCCTGTGAAAAAATACAGGGGTTTGCTGCATCTGCTGTACATATTTTGATTTGTAACACACATGCAAATACTGTGTAAATAAAAGTAGAAAACAAGATTACCTTTCAAAGACTTGGTATTAATTGGGGGCAGGGGAGAGAGAACCTCAAATTCTCAGTTTAGTGACTGTTTCATTTGCCATTGTAAAGTGTTTCATCTTTTTTTTTTTTTTTTTTTTTTTCCCCTCCCCCTCTAGATGAAATTATTGAAGCAAAATCTGGGACTACCACACCACAGAGATCAGGTTCTGTGAGCAGCTATAGATCTTGTCAGAAGGAGTCTGACGGTGATGCACAAGGAAAATCTGCAGATGTGTCCCTTACCTCATCAGTGACGTCTTCACTTGACTCTTCTTCAGCTGACTTAACGCCAAGACCAGGGAGTCACACCATAGAATTTTTTGAGATGTGTGCAAATCTTATTAAAATACTTGCACAATAATTTTAAAGATTGGCTTATTTCTTTTATAGCAATAAGCATGCCTAAATCATAGTCAAATGCTTCCTATTATAATCAAGTTACAATTAACTAAGGCGCTGAAGATTAGCCACATAATGCAGTTTGCACAGGACTGAAACGTGATTAAGAGCAGTTAGACCTCTACTACACTGAAGCTGAAGTGAGTTATGATTACATTGTCCACTATTCAATAGTATAATACAGGTACCATAAATTACAGGCCCTTTGGGCAGTTCTTAACATTTTACACCGAGTGCACATTAGGCTTCATAGAACATTACTGTTAACCATAAGGACTGTTTTATTTGTCTTTATGCTGGCAATAATTTTGTTGCAGTGTAGGTAAATGGTCACCTGCTAGCCCAGTGGCCTATGAAAGCGACTTGTTGGGCACAATCTGCAATTGTGTCCCAATTTCAGTATACTATTCAGTTGTCTAACAGCAGGAACATGTTCAAGCTGCTGTGGTGTTCATCCCACTTATAATTGGCAGTAAATAGTCAAGCTCGTTTGGGTGAATATTTTAAAGCAAATCATAACTTACTACTTTTTTAATAACTTTGATAGATTTTGATTGTGTATATGTGGAGAGTTCAAACTGTCAGCATTTCTTACACATTTGAATACTAAGTGAGCACTGAAGATGAAATCCTGTGAGCTATATTACGGTCAGTGAAACAATTGTGGTCCCATACCACAAGGTTTGAGAAGGCTCATGGAAAGGAGATTTTTCAGTCTCCTCTGCACCATGGAACAGTATTCCACAAGAGGAAAGGCTTTCAGTGGGTTCATGAACTGTACAGATTCACTAGCCCATCTTAGAGTAATAGCAGTGGAGCAGCTCCTGGCATGCTGCTACAGGCTGAGGATTCTGTTCCTTAGCCCTGTGTGTGTGCTTTTCCAGAATCTTGCACTGAGTTTATTCTTAAATGATCAGTGTTCTTTATATCACATGCTGGGCCAGCTATAGGACTGTATAGAACTCATTTTGCAGTTGGAGCTATTTATCTAGATTAGGACGCCCAAATCATTTTTATAGCACATCTTGTTGTTTTTAATTAAATGATTCTAAAGTTAACAGTGCAATTGATCAGTCATATTTAAACTGAAATATACAACTGATCAATGCTTGTAAAAGCACATAAATTTGAGTGTTAGTATTCCAATGAACTTTTAACACTTGATCACAAATGTTGACATAATTGGCATGAATAGTTTAAGGCTTCTAAATTTGTCAGGCCTGTTTCAGTTTTTCAGAAAGAGAAATTTGATATGATTTTTTTTTAAATTAATAGAGAAATCATAGCATATGCACATAATGAAAACATCTTAAATGTTTCTTTATTTGTAGTTGGACATACTTTTGCTCCTTTAGTTATAAATACAAATTTAAAGCAATTTGTGTATGCCAGAAAATATGTTTAATCTTCCAGTTGAGTTGTATGTTAACTTCAAAATGCAGTCCGCTAGGTGTCTTACCCCCCCACCCCCGTTTTTCTTTACAATACCATTTTATAATTGAGAGCACCCAAACATATAGAGTGAAATCTTGACTACACTGAAGTTAATAGGAGTTTTGCTAGTGAGTTCAATTTGTCCAGGATTCACTCGCAGTGAACTGCTAAATACAGATGTAGTAAGAATAGTTTATCCTTGCATAGAGTAGTACAATAATCTGGGTTATCTGATTTAAGAAGTTCATCCATAAGTGTTTCTAATATGCACTGAGTTTGAAGAAACCTGCAGCTGCTTAAGCCCCAGGATTTGCTGTGTTTTAGCACTATGAATTTGGAAGTTGCATGGTCTATCCAGTAACTGGGTACAAGTTTCAACTTCAACTCTTGTCCCCCTGTCTTCAGAGAAGTGTCACACATGGTCCTTATAAAGCACGATTACACTACTGTATTTCAAAACAGAAGGCTGTATTTTTGTTTAAAGATGATGCTTTGGGTTTATACTGCTGATGTAATTTAGATGTTAGCATGGGGGACCAATCACAAATTCTACTTTTAAAAATGTTAGTCTTGTCAGAATTAATTCTGATACAATTATTCGATAAGTTATTGTGATCCCTTTTAGCTATGCTGTTTTATTTTGAAATTGTTAAATATTGCACTTGTACAAATAGCATAACAAATGCACAGTTTTTAATGCAGTATTTCCTCATTTGGGAACACTTAAACTGTCTTTTTTGCATATGTAGCTGTTCCTAGTTTGCAAATACTTTGTAATCCTGAACACACATGTAAAATGTTAAAGTGCATATAGCTTTAAATTTTTTAATACTTTTCCAGCTCTTTTGTGCTTTAAGGCGACCATGTTTTTACTTTGTCTTGGTGTATGAAGTTTAACATATATTTCTGGCAGAATGCATAGTTTTAAATAAAGTAAATTTTATTGGTATGGTAAGTCAGTTTTGATGGCCCAAGGCTTTCTTGTTGAATTGATTTTTTTTAAATACGGGGCAGTGACAGAAAAATTGAGACTATTTAACCTATTTGATTCCAGATTAATTCATCTGTTTCATAACTTTACCTCTGACAGTTTAAACTACTTTCTTCATCAGACCTTCTTATTGCTCTTGCAATGAAGACATAAAGCTGACTTTCTTAAAATGTTGCATTAGTATCTGGCAATAGGCTATCAAAACAAATTATTTCACTGCAAGACATAGTGGGGCTGTGTTTGGGGAGATCTTGCTCAACTACATCTTTAATAATTGCAAAGGGAATACTGAAAACTGCTTTTTAGATTCTTCCTCCCTCCTCCCCCCTCCCCCAAAAGCTTGCTATACATGGAGAGGCCCCTCAAATATTCTTGCTTTTTTTTATTGTAATTGTTCATAAGATGTGGATAAATCTTTGTCCACGTGTAATGTAACTTACACTGGTAAGGTGGTAAAAGTCCATCTTTGTGGTGCAATATTTCAGAGACCATTTTCCATATATGTCTTGAAATTGAAATAAAATATTTACTGTCAGTTGATTACCATTGTATGTTGTAAGAAATGGACACTTTTTTTCTTACAAACAAGATGTGCCTACTTCCTATTGCAATTTTTGGCAATACTGAATGAAAAATGCTTGTTATAGCTGTATGACTTTTTACCTTTCAAGGATGTGAAATTGTATGTTAGTCAATATAAAATACTCAACTATCTCTTGTTTGAAAATTGTGTGCATGCTACTTTGTCTTTTGGTATCCATACATAAAATTTTGTATACTAATTTAAAGTGGATGCTACATTTATTTCAAATCCAGAAAACTATCAAAAGTATAGATTAAACTAATGGAACAGCAATAATTGTGACCACTGAATGAATTCCATCTTTCATTTCCGTAGCATGCTCACTATTGATGCTACTATCTTCTACAAGACACTTATCAATAACCATGCTTTATGGCTGCCACTAACTACACTAGCTCAGCAGTTTAATCTGCTTTATACCCCACAAATCTACACAAATCTACACCACAAAACTTGACTTCAGATGAAAGATTAGTGCTGAATGTTCAGCACTAATGTCTAAACACTCATAGAATATCAGGGTTGGAAGGGACCTCAGGAGGTCATCTAGTTCAACCCCCTGCTCAAAGCAGGACCAATCCCCAAATCCCTAAATGGTCCCCTCAAGGATTGAATTCTCAACCCTGGGTTTAGCAGGCCAATGCTCAAACCACTGAGCTATCCCTCCCCTCAATGAGTCTGTGAATATTGGCTCCGGTTTTATAGTCATGGGCAATAAAATCTAGAGAATCTTAGCAATATCTGCAAGAATTTACCCCATACAATTCCCTACCGGTATGAACTTCCTCTTTAAATAGTCACAGACAAAGAGGGTTATACCAAGAATCCTGTCAGTCAGAGCTTGCCAAATGCTATTGTAAAAGGCTCCTAGAATCCATAATCTCTACAATAGAAGTCCTAACTCTTGAAATGCTATTGAAAACCTTTGTAGCTTACAGATGAATGTTAATACTTGCTTAAATATTTTCTTTGAAAACTTGCGGGTTACTGTGGCATGACATGATGTAATGGCTGGAAGTTGGAAATAGACAAATTCAGACTGGAAATAAGGCATACATTTTTAATGGTGAGAGTAATTAACCATTGGAACAATTTACCAACGGTTGTGGAGAAGTCGACATCACTAGCAATTTTTAAATCAAGATGGGATGCTTTTCTAAAATATACACTAAGTATTATTTTGGGGAAGTTCTATGGCCTGTGTTATATAGGTGGTCAGACTAGATCATAATGGGTCCCTTCTGGTCTTTGCATCTATGGGAGAATAAAAAGGCTGATGTTTGGTGGTTCTGTCAAATGCACCTGCATTGAAGTGGTTAATGTTGACAGACAAATGATTATACCTTTGTTACTTCAGTATTTATTTTATTTACAGACTAAAATAGCAATGCATTCTTTAATGGAGAGGGCTGGTTATGTAACCAGGCTGAGCATCTAGTCTCTGAAATTGGGGCCTTTTTCAACCCTGCCTCACAACCTGAATTCTATCCATTGGAACTGACAATGGCCACCTGGAGTGGATCAGTAAGAGTGGTGGCATAAGTAAGTATGAAGGATTATCAGAAGACACCATTATTTGTGGTGTTTTCAGATTTGAATCGTAGCACTTACCTGTATGTATTCCAGCTGCATTCACTTAAGTATAAATACTTAAGACTAGAAGAGACCATTGTGATCATCTAGTCTTCCCTCCCTCTGAGGGAAATAAACACATTATGCAGCTAGAGACACTGAACCATATCAAATGTCTGTATTCCACAGGAATGAATAGATCACAATCCTGGAGCAGGAATAGCTTGACTGTTAAATTCTAGTATAAAATGGATAACTTGTTTTTAAAAAAATTGCAAAATAAATGAGTATTTTTAAACTTACTATTCATGTCATAAGCGACAGAGTCCTGTGGTACCTTATAGACTAACAGACCTATTGGAGCATAAGATTTCGTGGGTGAATACCCACTTCGTCACCATTCACCCACGAAAGCTTATGCTCCAGTACGTCTGTTAGTCTATAAGGTGTTACAGGACACTCTGTCGCTTTTTTACAGATCCAGACTAACACAGCTACCCCTCTGATACGGGATTCCTGGCTTTCATCTAGGCGGCCTGGGTTCGACTCCCAGTGTGGGAGCGATGCAGAGCTTTGGGGGAGGGATAGCTCAGTGGTTTGAGCATTGGCCTACTAAACCCAGGGTTTCGAGTTCAATCCTTGAGGGGACCATTTAGGGATCTGGGGCAAAAAATCTGGGGATTGGTCCTGCTTTGAGCAGGGGGGTGGACTAGATGACCTCCTGAGATCCCTTCCAATCCTGATATTTTATGATTCTATGTCATAGTAACAACTGACCTTTTTAAAAAACTGAAATGTTGGCACATATTACAGATTTCTATTGTCCTCCAGGGGTTTAAAGGTAATTCACTTAATATTACTTAAATTAGGTGTAGCTGTATTGAATGGTGGAAGGATTTGTTGGAAGAGTTGTCACTGTTATGAGGAGAGGTGCATGTGTACGTTGAGGGAACAAGTGTGCTTCCTTTCAGTGCTGAATGGAGTAGGCCATCAGTGCACAAGTATAATTCTTATCATAGGGATTGTTGGCAGTATGGTAGCATACATGACTGGACTCGGGTGTAGTGAAGGGGTAAGAGCAGGCAATGTCTTGAAGGGCTCCTTAGGGCAAGGATGAAAGGGGGGTGCCAATGCAAGTCTGGGGTGGCTTGTGTGGAGTTGGCTCAGTATTTTTATAGGCTAGTTGTACGTAGCTCCTGTTTGATCCACCTGACTTAAACCAATGTTTCTCCTTGACAAAGAGGAGAGCTTGGACTTTGTTCTTTAGTGCTCATGTGGTCTGTACCCCATGTGTTCTATAGCACCTGTGATGGTAGCGCACTAGTGTGTTTTGGCATGTTGGAGCACTGTTTGACGAGAACAGAGCTAAGGTACACACCACCCTTGCAATACAAACTTTAACTGTTTCCTGGTTTTTCAGAGGTTTGAGTGTAGCTGAACTGTACGTTCTAGAAGGTACAAGGCAGCACTGGGCAAAAAAAATCTCAGCATTCCCATGCTTTACAGCCCAGTTCTCCCCTCTCTACTGCCTCTGGTTCCTTGGTAATGATAAAACTGGCCACAGCAGGCCAATTAAATGACAGTCCCTTCACTGCTCCTAATCATCTCCTCTCCCATTTCTCTGCTTGTCAAACCCAGCCATCCTCCACATAGAGGGGTGGGTGTCGGTGAGGGCCCTACAGGTCCATCTAAGCAAAGAATGCAGGGACAGATATGGAGGCATGTTTTGAAGGAGAGGACAACTGGAGTGATGTGCATGTAATGGTCTTGGGAGATACAGCTGAAGTTCCCCTGCAGAGCTGTGACCCCCTCCATTTCTTCCCTACACTCCCCTACGCTTCTCTGAGGAATTTGGTGATATTTGTGTAGGACCAGGACACACATGCATACTTTCCTTCCCCTGGAAGTCTGTCACTGGAGAGAAAAGTGCACAACTTTCCTCCCCTTCTGATTCTCCTGTCAGTAATTGAGCTCCCTCAGATGGGGGGAGGGATAGCTCAGTGGTTTGAGCATTGGCCTGCTAAACCCAACGTTATGAGTTCAGTCCTTGAGGGGGCCACCTAGGGATCTGGGGCAAAATCAGCACTTAATCCTACTAGTGAAGGCAGGGGGCTGGACTCGACTCAATGACCTTTCAAGGTCCCTTCCAGTTCTAGGAGATAGGTTATCTCCATATATTATTATAGATTAAAGGTGTCAGATCTATTATTTGTCAGGGTCATAAAACCACTTACATTTTTTGGAAATCCAGTTCTTTGTCAAAGCACTAATCCATCAAACTGGGTTTTCAAGAGCTCTGTGGATGCTCTCTTGCACTAAGGGTTGCAACGCAGCTGTTCTGAAGCACGGCCCAAGAAGGTGAGGTTGGAAGTGGGGCACAGTCTGCAAATGGCACCACTGTGCCAACCCCTCACTCCCTAATTCTGCACCAAAAATGTTACACAGTCTCCTTAATGTGAGCTGCTTATATCAGGAACTCTTGACAAAATGACTCAGCAACTTGCTTTCCCTTGATCACACTCAGTTCATTTGTTTTGGAAATTAATGAGGTGTATGAGTCATGATTACATTATCCTAATTTCAAAAGAGAATCTTTCATTCTTCCCTCTTTAATGCTAATTTCCTCAATACTACTACTCAAATAAAATCAGAGAGGGCATCTGGATTTTAGAGTACTTTAAAACTTCAGGCCTTAAACTAGAAACTTGGCTCTCAGAACAAAACTTGCAAAAGGAACTCCTGCCCAATACAGACTGAGAACAAATCTGCATAACAGATTCTCTGAAGGCTGCCAAGGGAGGGTTCAAACTCACAGTTCATGGGTGCAATGTTCAGCTTAAATGCAATGACTACAGTTACCTTAGGCTACACACAACCTGAGATACCACACTGCTAAAGTTAGAGCATTTCCAGGCAGAATTGCACCAGAGACTGAAGTGTGCTGCAGCAGTTTAGCTCAGGCTGGCCTGGAGTTACAAATTTGACCCTCAATAACAGCTGAAATGCTGTTTTCCAAAAAAGGCAATGGATGCAGGGCCATAGTTGAGATAAATCCAAAGCAGGTAAAACTGGTTTGGGGAGGATTAGACCACGAGGTTGAGCTCCAGTTCTGTGCAGTGCAAAAAAAAAAAAAAAAAAAGACAAAACTACCAGGTGATTTTTGGAAATGTATGGTTTGTGGTTTTTTTTTTTTTTTTTTTTTTAAGGGAGCTGTATCTAAGGAACCTCTTGGTCAACTTTCTTGATCCTAAATTTGCACCATTAATCCTACCCAATACCACAATGATCACCTCATTTTCTAGACTATTTCTCATGTTTCTTTCCCTTTTCCCACCAAAAAAAAAAGTGACCAAAGGCCTCCACTTCACTGGTTCTCATGGTCCTGGCCATGTGCTGGTCCAGCTGGTGCTGGTCCCTGCTGGGGAAGGGAGAAGAGAGTTCTTAATTCCAGCAGAGTAGTTGCTTTGTTGTACTATACTGTGGAGGAACCAGCTGAGCGTGAATACTGACTGCTGTTGGAGTGAAATATTTCTGCCAAGCATGTAGTCTCCTGGATAACAACTTTCAGAACTTTAACTCACTGCTCATATCATTGAGAGACAAGTGGGTGAGGTAATATCTTTTATTGGGCCAACTTCTGTTGGTGAGAGGGACAAGCTTTTGAGCTTACACAGAGCTCTTCTTTTGGTCTGGGAAATGTCATGTCATATTGGCTGATGGCTTAGACGGGGTTAATTGGTCAGGTAGAAAACTTGTCACTTCAATTGGTGCAGAAAAAGCTGATGAGGTACTGGAAAGATTTCACAAAAATAGCTGTAGCCTACCTGAGTCAAGAGGATGTGAATCCTGCTAGAACACCATGATTTAACTTGAGCAACAGTCCCTAAAAAATTAACAGTGAAATTGAAAGATTGTTAGTCACTCTTGGATCTTTTCACGTGCTGTGGACCACTTCTTAAGACTGAGGCCCCCTCCAGGGCCATTTCCCTGGAACCTGATCTCTGAAGTGTATATATAGTTTAGTACATCCCCTCTATTTGTAACTAGATTAGTATAATATTTCTGATCCATGTGTACAGTTTCCATTGCTCTAATCTTTCCATGATGTCACTTTACAATTTGGTTCTTTCCCATATATTCACTCTGTTCTGATGTAGTCCTCCAGTTGAATTTACACCAAGGAGAAAAACAAGATGAAGGACATAAGCAGTAATACAGGGCACACAAGTGTATTGTGCTAAATCAATCTCTAGAAACCCCCAAAAATCCTGTATAGGGCTACAAGTACTTATTCAGTGACAGATGCTTTACTGTTGTGACAGAAGCAGCTTCACTGACAATACAGAAGTGCTTGGCAAACCACCACTGGGTCACAGACTGCAGTTTGAACAAGAATCATAAGATTTTGTAGTGGGGAGAACTACCTTTAGAAGGACCTACTTTCATTATCTCTGCATCAGGCACTGCCAAGAGGTAGATGAGACAATTTTAGTGAGGCATTTAACCATGTGTAATGAACTACAGTAGCACTTTATAATTAAATGCATTGCAAAAGAAGAAAAATAGGAAGCATATTTCTTAGAAGGCTACATAATCAAGAGTAACATTAGCTGACTATCTTTCTGTAAAAAGTTGTAAAGTTATACAGTGACCATATCAAACTATCAACAAACCTTATCAAGAGGAATTTTCAAAGAGTAGTGGTCTTGTAGCATTAGAGTTGGACACTAATATTTTACCAGATTGACACTCTTGTGGTTGGTATCAATAAGTAACAGAACTGCTAGGAAACAGTCCAGCTAAGGACGCTTGACCTAGAAGTTGTAATGCTTGATTTAAATGGTGTTTATCATTATCAAGAGACTGGAAGATATAAATGTAATATTTTATTTCCCTTTTCATGCCATGGAACGTCCAGACATTTTACAAGTAGTCAGAAATCTATGGTACCCAGTTGCAGAAGTATGAATTACAGGATCAAGCTGTAGTTAATTCCACACTCCTAGAGGTAGGCCTACACCTAACCCCTGTGGTTTGAACTTTTCAAATCCTTCACCTTTTATTTTTTTTTAACTAATTAGAAACTAATCCAACCACACCCAATCTTTACATTAAGGTCTTTATTCTAAATCAGATAAACTACTTTTCCATTAATAAAGGGAATTTTATCTATTTTTCAACCATTTCTGATTTCTGTGCTCTAGATTTAACCACTTTCTATACCAAATGAGTGAAGACAAATCTCAGAGGTGTGGCTTTATTTACACAGAGCTTACTGTTTCCCAATGGACATACTTCTTACTGATTGGCGATTGTACATTGCAAGTAGTTCAGGGGCTATCTGGACATCTACCTTGGCAAGTACAGCTGTTGCCACAACACGTTTTATCCTGACTAACCCCCCTCACCCCCCTCAAAATATGTGATTTTCTTGCTGCACTTTTACCAATGCATTCCTACATGTCTAAATCTACAATTGCAGAAAAATGAATTCCCTATATTTGCAAAATGTTTTTTTTTTAAAGCCATATATTCTGCCAAAGCTGCTGCACAGCTTCTGTGCTTCTCTGGAAATATTTAGGCTGTATCTGAAGGAATGTTTCTTTTAGTTTCTAGGAGTGTTTGAGTTGGTTACTATTTTTCTAGCTCTTTGCGGGGTGAGGGGCCAGGGACTGTTGCTATATGGATATGTGCTAGTAAAATTGGAAGCTATTTTCAAAGACAAGGCAATTGAAATATGTGGTAGGATCACACACTAAGGCCTGATCTATGCTGGAGTTAAGTTGATGTAAGGCAGCTTACGTCAACCTAACTCCGTAAGCTTCTGTATTAAAATGTAGCTTCCACCAACATAAGTTGCCCACTACACCAACTTAACTACACCAACTTAACTCCACCTCTGAGAGGTCTAGCACTAAATCAATGTAGTTAGGTCAATGCAGTGTCAATGTATGCACTGCATTGCTTATGTTGACTATTGCTGCCTTTCAGAAACCGTCCCCCAGTACCCCATACTGGCAGTTAAATCAGTGCAAGCCCTCCTGGTGAGGATGCACACTGCTGACACGAAGCATATAGTGGGTGTATAAAACCAATTCAATTACTGTGCTGGCTGTATGTTACCATAATTTAAGTCAACTTAATTTTGTAATGTAGACGTGTCCTAAGACTATTGGATACCTGAGGCAGGAAGTATTTACAATTTGAGGCGCTGTTGAATTCAATGTACCTACTTTATGCAGCAACATAAAAAGGGAAGTCAATTGATAAAGCCTAACAGTTGAAAGAGAATTACTGAATGGTGTCAGTCCTACTACTCCCACCATAATTAAGAACATAAGAATGGCCACACTGGGTCAGACTATCTAGCCCTGTATCCTATTTTCTGACAGTGGCCAATGCCAGGTGCCCCAGCAGGAATGAACAGAACAGGCAATCAGCAAGTGATCTATCCCATTCCTAGCTTCTGGCAATTCCTGGAAAGCAGTTTACAGTTAAATCTACTGAGAAAATTGGGAAGCTTGAATGTAATTACTTTTGCTCTCATCCTCCACCCTGAGCTGCAGAGAGTGCCTGGGACCTACACAAACCTTCATTAAAGTAAATGGGGGCAGCTTTGACATGCACATAGGAAGCATGGTGCTGAGGGTCACTGGGTAGCTGAAGCACCCTTAGTCCTTGAATAAAATTAACACTGTGAGAAAATCAATAAGCACTGTGCAAAAAGAGCGAATATTCTAATGACAGTACTTTGGTAAGACTAACGTGTAGTTCCTGTCCAGGCTATTCCACAGCTTGCAATTGTTTGGGGCAAGTTTTTTGGAAAACAACAGCTCGGGCGTTCCTGTGTTTTCCGTTTGCGCCCTGATCCCCATGCAGGTGCGGTGCATGATTATTAAATTAAGCCTGGTGCTTGGCAGTGGTTCAGAAGAAGCGAGGGGCAAAGGGAAGGTGGGATCTTCTGGGGCAGGACCTTGTTAGGTCAGTGGCCTGCTCGGTGCTTTGAACCTAGCTCTCACAGTGCAATTACCGCCCAGGGTAAGCGCCTCCCTTGAAGGCAGCGATTGGCTCCCGCGTGAGTGGGACTGGACGTGAGGGGAAATGGAGCATGCAAAGGCCACGTGATCTGTCGGTGGCCACGAGCCCCCACCCTGCACGAGGCCATTGCCTAAGGAAGGGCGGCTCCCAGCCTGTCAGCACCTTACCGCGGCGTTCCCAATTCTCTCCGGCGCGAGACGGGGCGCGGCGGTTCCCCTCATGCCCCAGACCTGGAGAGAGCGGGCGCACGGCCTGCTGGGAGTTGTAGTCTGTGGGCGGGGCCAAGCCGCCCCTCCCTCTTTTCTCCGCGGCTGGGTGAACCGGCGGACAGGCCGGAAAGAACAACTTCCGCTTCCGGGCTGGGCGGGTTCAAAGGTTGTGCGTTTCGAGGTGGCGGAAGAGCAGGAGCTGGAGAGGGGGGGGGCCAGGTAACGGCCTCCTTCCGCAGAGCCCCCAGTCCTGGCCGCGCTCTGCTCCCCCCTTCGGGCCCGCTCCCCCAGCGGGTGGGCTCCGGGGCTGCGTCCCGCGCTGCGGTTGTTCGTGGTGCCTGTGGCTGCTGCTGTGAACTAAACTAACCCGCTGGTTTGGGGTCGGTCAATCTTAAGTAAAGCGCCCCCGCCTCTGGTGGAGGCCCCGGAGATTGAACCAGGGATCTCCCGAGCCTGTAGCTGTGAGTCAGGACAGCTCCTCCTTGTGTGGAATAGATCAGGCACCGAGGGGACGCGTAACGTACTGAACAGCAAGTTATACAATCTCCGATCCCTTGCTTTCTCCCCCGCCCCCGGTCTCTGCTGTGCTGTTGTACGTGCTGTTGATTTAGCTTTATAGCAAAGTATAAACAAATCATCTGCGTTTCCTTGGCTCTAGTGGGCTTTGCCAAAAATAAATGTTAAACCATCATCTTTTGGACGTTCTTCCTCCCACAACTGCACCAACATCCCCCCCCCCCCCATGCTGCTGTTCCTTGCTGAATGGGAAGAAACCTTCAGCCTGCCCCAATGGTCAAAAAATTAAGGCCCCTCACAGAGAACACCTTGCTGATAGAGTGGTAGCAGTATGCAGAGAGAAAAGTGCTGCCAAGTAAGCAGTTCCCCAGATATTTAGGGCTTTATAGATTTAGACCACTATCCCAAATTCCATTCACATTCCAAAACAGTCAATACATATCCTAGTTATCACAGTTTTTTTTAATTTATGATGCATGTTTGACCACCTCTTGTGCCCTCTGTCTGCCAGGACTACTTCAGCATTCTACCGCTTTCAGCTGCTTCAAACAATTGCTTCTCTTTTTAATAAACCAGACAGAGAAATATTTCCCATACAGTTTCAAAATTACACTGGTGTTGTGCAGTTACTAGACTGCCGGCCAATTCAATATTCATGTGATTGAATGGCAGTTTGATATGTTACTTTCTCTGTATCAAGATGAGCAAATTAATCTACTGTATGATGTTTTTTTCTCTCTATACTCTTAGAAACCAAATTGTTAAAAAATGTTTTCATCTAGTTTTTTAGAATGGCTTCCTTTGGGTGGAAGAGGAAGATTGGGGAGAAGGTTTCAAAGGCCACTTCCCAACAATTTGAAGCTGAAGCTGCTGATGACAAAGGTCTAGTTGATAATGATGATGATGTTGACTGGCTCCATGCCACTAAGAGAAGAAAGGAGATTCTGTTGGAAGACTGCATGGAGAAAAGTAAACAGCTGAAAGATGAAGGTGCACGTTTGGCTGAAAATAGGAGGTACCAATATTATTTTAATCTTTATTAGGGTAACTTAACACTAAATACCATTTTATTTGTTTCTAACTGGTAGGAAGTATCCAATAGAGGCTTCTGGATTCACGTATGTTTAAAAGATAAATCCTACTAAACTACTTATACAGTCCAGTACTGAATCAATCAGTCATTACCATTTTTTCAGTTTAGCTGCCGAACCAGAAAATCCAACATTTTTTTGCTCATTTTGAAACAAAATTGAATTTTGTTATTTTTTCTCAATAAAAAACTGAAATTTTTTTGTTCAGGTCAAATAAAGCATTTTGAACAGTGATTCAAAATGACATTTTGAAACAACTTTTTGAACTGTCACAGTTTGATTAAAAAAATGTTTAAAATTTACACAGTTTTTGACTTTTTCAAAACGTTCCCACCCCCACACCTCCACATTTTTTATTTGGCCAAAACTATTCAATGAATTTGACTTGCAACTGCTTTTTTCTTCATGCTTACTAATGAACTGAAAAATTTCAGCCAGTTCTAGTCATTACCATTGACAACACTTTGGTAGCCTACATGAAGTGAATTTACAGTCTTTCCTTTTTTTATTAGATATATGTTCATACCGCATAAACCAACACCATATGGTGTATGACTAGGTATCTTTGATGGTAGGGTAGTCTCAGAGATGAAAAGCTTACTGAATATGAAAACTGAACTACCTTCTTAGCCTAGGATACCTAGAACAAGCTTTTGATAACTTTGGAGGGGTGAGATAGAGACATTTCCACTGTCACTATCATACTGCATCCAGAAAAACAACCTTAAGATAGAGAATATATTTAGCCTATTCATAAAACAAGTTAATCTAATTATATATACAGCCTTTGTGTCACTAAGTTCTGTTCTTTTAGGCCTAAAGTATTGACATTCCTCAAAAATAACTAAAACCAGTTTTAAGTATGTTGTCAATATTTTTTAAGGTAGTTACATTTACTGCTTATGTAGATACTTATACCAGAAAGCACAAATTATACCACATACCAAGATGCATTGTTAATCACTTTGCAGTCATTCAGCATTGGAAGTACCACTTTATCTATTTCACCTTTTTGATTTATACATTTGAAAGAGATTGTATTTTCAATCTTGACAATATGAAAACATTCTATTCTATTGTATTCTATAGGGTTTTATACCACACTCATCACCATAATATTCCTAAATACCTGCACTCCTGTAGCTGAGTATTTCACTTGATACCGACCCTGTGTGTGTGTGTGTGTGTGTGTATATATATATATTAGGTATAAGCTAGATTCTTTCTTTCTTTTTCTTTCTTTCTTGTATTTTGCTTTGGGATATTGGACATAATGAAGGAATTCTTAGCTCATTATGTATCTTGGTATCCTTTTGTATATTTTTACCTTATTTTTGTGTATTATGTAAAATGCAATAAAGCTTTTAAAAAACAACGAAGAATCTCTGGTATATACATGGGAAGGACATGGATATCATTAAGATTCATGTAAAAAGCTTTAAATTCACTTAATTTTTTTCTAACTAAATATTTTGTTAACATAAATTCCACCATCAATGTCTGTGGCCTTTATGGCTGTTACACACTATGGTAGTAAGATGCTGACAGGGCTTATAACTATATGGCAGTCCTCTGGTTTAAAAAAAAATTCTAAATATTTCATGTAGTTCAGAATCGAAAACCCTCAGTATGGTCCTCTCTCAGTCTTTTCATTTCTGCATTGTATTGACTCGTGAGGGTCTGAAAGTGAGTAGGCAAACCTGGGGTAATCGTCTTCAAGGAATGATTTTTTTTTTCTGATGCAAAAGTGGTTCATTTTAACCATGGCTTAGATCTGTGCATTGTATATTATAATTTTGTTGTAAATATATACATGACAAGCAATCCAGTCCCTAGGGTCAGAAGGCCTAACAAATTTAAATTAAATTAAAATTTCTTGTAGGCATTGTTGCAGTGGTGTTTTTAGGAGTGACACAGCTTAGCACATAGTTTTGGGATGGCATTTCTTGCATGGGGGAAGCCTGGAAGAAGACAAAGTTGGAAGTGAAAGAAGGAAAGGGGGGTATTGAGGCTGGTGTTATTGTTGGGGTGAAGGAGGAAAGCAGAAGGAGACAAGAGCGAGAGAGGCTAGGAATGAATTATCTAAAGACTTGACAATGCAATTGACTTGTTAGGGAGTGGAGGGATTCAAAGGGTGTGTGTGTGTTGTGATTAAAGGAGTAGGTGAAGAAGATGATCTTTGGCAACAGCATTTTTGATGGACTCCAGGAGTGAAAGCTAAATAGGTGAAAGACAGAAGAGTAGGAGAGATTACAGGATTCAAGGTGGAATAAGGTGCAAATGAGCAGTTTGGATTAGGAAGGAAAGAAAGAAAGGACAGAGCTTTGAAATCTTGTGTAAGAGTGTCAGGTCTGGTCACTGCTTAGAGGATTTTACTCGTTCTTTTTGCTGATACAGATTACACGGCTACCACTCTGAAACCTGCTTAGATGTGGTGGAAGAAGGGGGCGGGGGGAGAGCCAAAGATGCACCCTCGAGGTAATAGAGAAGATGGTTATGTTATCAGCACTAAGGGATGCAGTGGAGAAGATTTGAAAATAAAAAAAAGATCAGTTTTGACCATGTGATGCTTGTAATAATGCAGATCATCCAAGATGAGATATCAGTATAGGCTTTCTTACCCTCAAAAGTTACACTTACATTGGAATAAATCAGGTTAGTTAAGCAAGTGCAACTTTCTCTGTGGGCACTTATAGGTCTATATGGCACAAGCGAAAGAGATATATTAGTTTAAATCTGTTTTAGGAGTGTTCATGTAGAAAGTTGCACTGGTTAAACCTTTGTGAAACCAGTGCAACTTTGTGAGTAGATTAGGTGTAATGGAGAAATCCAGATTGGAATAAGTACTAAAGTCTTGTTTCTATCTATCCATGATCCTTGAAGTTTATGATATGGAGAGTTAATAGTAAAAGAAAGTTAGAGGAAAATTCGAATTTTAGATAAAAAGATAATTAACTTGTAAGTATTGCTGTCGATATGTTTTGGCTCTTTCCTGCTACTCTGCAACAGGAGTTGTGATGGCAACTTATCCAGTAGATGGAGCTAGAGACCTTTTTAACTTACATTCCTTTGTAGAAGCCTTGCTTTATCTTGAAGAATTGGGGGGGAAAGGGCAGCCAAATATTTTATTTTGTACAGGCAGAAAAATTATTAATTTTTTAAAGGTTCTTACTAATTTGCATTTTTTATTGTAGTTATGTAGATTTCATGTTTTTAAAAAGTTCAAAGTTTGTAAAACCCTCACATTTCTGCCAACATGTACCCCTTATTCCATTTTGTACTTCATAAAAAAAAAAAACCAACCCTCTCTCTAAAAGCCCAGCACATGCTGTGAAGCATGGTGATAAAGCATTTCAAGAACACTTTTTTTCATTCAGAACAATCTAAAAGCTGGCCAAATGTCCTATATTTTTACTTTTGTTCAAAGAAGATAAATAGTTTGGTTTCTCTGTTTCTCACATGTTAATGTAATTTAGGTTGCCAAATTGATAGTTTTATTGTACCCATTCTCAAATTTTTCTTCTTGTGGCAGCAAACTCAGCCAGAGATGCCACAGTGTTGTTATAGCCATTCTATATGCATCCGAAGAAGTGGGCTGTAGTCCACGAAAGCTTATGCTCTAATAAATTTGTTAGTCTCTAAGGTGCCACAAGTACTCCTGTTCTTCTTTTTGCGGATACAGACTAACACGGCTGCTACTCTGGAACAGTGTTGTGGGTAGAAGTAGGTAATTGCTAATCTTGTTAGCATACTGGTTGTTCAGGACTGTTAGGAATTGCTCTGTTTACCATTTGTTAGTTATTGTGTTTTTTGATTACCGCATATACTCGTTCATAAGCCGAATATTTTTGGTAAAAAAGTGACACATCAAAGAGCAGGGGTTGGCTTATAAACGGATCTACACCAAAATTTGATGATTTTAAACTCTATGGAATCATTGAATTGAATATCTAATACAGAGATCGGCAACCTGCGGCCCGCCAGGGTAAGCACCCTGGTGGGCCGGGCCGGTTTGTTTACCTGCTGCTCCTCAGGTTCGGCCAATGCCGGCTCCCACTGGCCACGGTTCACCGCTCCAAGCTAATGGGGGCGGCAGAAAGCGGCGGCCCATGCATACCTCGGCCTGTGCAACTTCTCAAAGCCCCCATTGGCCATTGGGAGTCGTGATCGGCTGAACCTGCAGACGTGGCAGGTGCCAAAGGTTGCTGATCCCTGATCTAATACATTGTAGTTTTGTTTACCTGGAGTGTCTGCAGGCACTGGGCTTCCCGCAGTTCCCAGCCAATGGGAACTGCGAATCGCGGCTACAGGGAGCTGAGGGGCTCCATGCCTGCAGACACTCCAAGTAAACAAAATGTCCCAGCCCGCTAGAGGCTTACTCTGACGGGCTGGGAGCCAAAGTTTTCCAACCCCTGAAATATAGGTTCAGCTTATGAAAGGGTGATACAGTTTTTGCTATTTTTACCTATCCATTTTGCGGGGGTCAGCCTTTAAATGAACGGGCTAATGAACTTGTATATACGGTACTCATTTCTCAACCTACTGGGAAATCTCACTTAATCCTCACTTGAGAAATTCGTTTTTTCTTTTCTAGATATACGCCAGAGTCCCCGCAATATGTGTTTGGTACCATTATCTAGCATTACTACTTAAGAAATTAAGTGGGTTTGGTACTTTCTGCCTAGATGTTGTGAGATATCAAACAGTAGAGGAGGATAGGAATATCCATCACAAATTATTATGATTAAGACTAAGATTTAGTCAAGGATATTTTTAGTAAAAGTCATGGGCAGTAAACAAAAATTCATGGCCTGTGACCTGTCCATGACTTGTACTATATACCCCTGACTAAATCTTGGGTGCTTTGGAGGGGGGCCAAAGGGGGTGCTGCAGGTGCTCTGGGACAGGGGGCAACCCGGAGGCGCTGCTGGTGCTCGGGGTGGGGTGGGGGGAGGGAGCTGGGGGCATGTCCCAAGATGGCCGCTGCTGCTTGTGGGGGGAGGCAGCCTCAGACTGCTGCTGCTCTGTGGGAGGAGAGGGCGAAGTGGCCCGAAACTGCCCCAGCAACAGCAGGTGCGGCTGCCTGAGCTGCTTGGGAGGCCCTGGGGTCAGTCACACAAGGCGCTACAGAAATCATGGAGGTCACGGAATCCATAACTTCCATGACCTCCGTGACAGACTCGCATCCTTAATTATGATAAAAGTATGTTTGCTGTGGTATTTGGCAGGATGAGGTACTATAAAAGAGGTTTATTAGAAAAGTGGGAAAGGTTTAATAAGTGAAGATACTTGTCTCCTCTTGAGTCAGCATACTCATATTTATTTATCTGTATGCACATACACTGTTCCTTCCTCCATAAAATTTTATAATGCTTGTATTCAAACAATTTAAGTGTGTGTGTTTTGGTTTAAATGTACAATCATTACTGGCTTAGTAATAATTTTTGGGAGCACGAAAATAATAATATTCCATCCTGACCACCTGTTTATTTACAATGTTTAGAAGTAGTTAAAATGACAGGACAAAGATCATGGGGTGGAAAGCTCCTTAATTTCTCAATCAGGGAACTTGATGTTCCTTGCATAACGAGAATATAATAATGAAATGTTTTCCCAGAAGATCTAAAAGCCATTTCTGGGATGAAACATGGCAACTGTTTAATTAGGTTTAATTACATTACACAGTAGTCCAGGGCAAGAAATGAACAATATTGTATCTAGTGAAAACTGCAGATAAATGTAGATTGGCAGAATGTTATTGTCAATTTAGAATTTGACTAGGACACTAGGCTGGTATCACTCATACTCTTACAAAAATGTCCATGGGATATTGGTGGTCAGGACATCAGTTTGATCATTTAATCAGAAAGAAAGCATCTATGGAAAATATTCACCATACCAAGGTATTTCAGAACTGACTTAAAGGGAAGAGTGGTGCCTACTCAGTCACCAGCCTCAGTCACTACTGCCTGCAGCAGCTGGATACACTTTGTCCATATCGTCTTAATTTGTGAGACGTGATGGGATCATTATGATTGCAGACACTGCTTTCCTCCTGGCAGATCTGATCCCATACTTAATAAATAAGCAGTTCTGCTTATTAGTTTATATATTTGTATATCATATAGTTACATAAAGTTGTAATATCATTTTAGCTTGTGTATAAGTATATTGTTTTAGGAGGCTTTTTGTCTTAATTTAAAAAAAAAACTTGAAAGGTCTGCATTTGTTGTTTCATATTCTGTTACAGAAAAAAAAATAGCAAATAAAGATTTTTGTAATTTTACGTTAAATATAAAGACATGGGTTGGCAAACAACACTTGTGGGTGTTTCCGCGCTATGTCTCCTTCATGCAAATGCTGGTAGCTGGTTTGGAAACACCCCTGGTTTATATACAAATACTGGACAGGAGGAGTCAATAAGTTGTGTTGCATAGTCAATAATTCTTGTTAGGTGAGAAAAATATTCAGCAACAATGACACAGTCTATAGAAAAGATTTTTCTAGCCACGCTTCACAATGTGAATAAAATTACTATAGTATATGATGCATAAAGCACAAAATCAATGTTGCAACAAATGTTTCCCAATTTGTTTAATATTTTGAACTAAAGTAACTACATGGCCGCCAAAAGTATCCCACATATTAAAACATGACTGTGTAAACTGTAAATATTGTGATGGCCTTTGAACTTTGAAATTCAGATAGATAATGTCTTTGGAAGCCATTTAGAGATGGATTTGATAAACAATGCTATCCAGGTAATTCTTGGGTACAGTTACCTCAGGGAGAATAAAGACTTCTGTTTTAAAAAAACAAAACCAAACAAAAACAGCACTTAGATTTTAATACACACTCCAAAGGGGGTGAATAGGTATGTGTGTGTTAATGGTTATATCCTCAGTGGGTGATCTGGTTCTGGAGGGGCAAGAGAGTAAGGAGCCCTTGCTTAGCCTCCTCTCTGTCTCTTTTGCTGCTGGGAGGCCTCATTAAAGTTGCACAGTTAAAAAAGTCAAGAAAATCAAATGTGAAGGTTCCTACCACAATATTAACTTGGCTATATTATACATGTGTTCTGTTTTCTATTAATATTTTCTTTGCTAAATGAATAATGTAATAGTTTATGTTATCAAATGAATGCCACAGATTATGTAGGATGTGCAGTATGTGCAAATTATTATTGCTTTGGGAACTTTTTGCATTTCCTGACTTTGTTTTAACTGTTCCACAAACATAGGTTTTCTTGCATTAAAATATTAAACAGAATAGGGAAAGTTGAATAGGGAAACATGGTGTTCTCATTTTAAGAAGTTTAGTTTGATTTTACATCCTTAGATTTTGCTTGAACTGCCATTCTTTTATTTGCCTATTCTTTTTAAACCAGCATCTTCATGATGAGTAAAAGCTCTCCACTGTTAACATTCTTTGCTGAGCTATGAGGAAATTATACTCATAATTCTCCTAACGAGGCATGGATAATACAGTAAGAACTCATTACTATTATTTGTAAGTGGAAAAGATTGGTGTAATGTTGTGGTCTCTTGTTATCATCTGGGGTGCATATGTTATATTTTTAAGAGTGCCCATTTAGTACTTGACTCTTCCACAAGGAGCAGGGATGTCCAAATAAATTGCAATGAAAATGTCAATGGTAATTATCTTTGGTTAGTCTGCTTTATGTGAGTGGTCATAAAAAAGCATTGAAAAATTAAATAGCTTTATCGCTGTTTGGAAGAACATCTGGTGATATCAATGCGGGCAGCATGATTTTAAGGCAGCATATTTGAGTTTTGTCTGTACATTTTTTTAGTGATTTAGCATGGTTGCCTTGTTTTAAACCACTCCATAATAAAACTGTCCTTGGTGTAAAGGTGTCTTCCACTGCAAATGTTCCATCACGTGTTTCCCCCCATAAGAGGCAGAATATGTGAATTGTAATTCACGCAGCAGATTTGGGTTCTGGAGTGATTGTGGGTTGGTCTTCCCAATGGATGGATCAGGTCAGCGGAACATTATCTCACATTATTAATGCACTGTGAGATCATCAATTCTTTGTATGTGTGTACTCCCAATACCTGACTCAGCTATATCACTAAGCATCATGGACTTCAGTTTTGAAGGAAGTCTTAGCTGAAGACAGTGTTGACTATACTGTGACGGGTTGGATCACAGAAACCCCCTTGGGAGCTGCTACCAGATGTGCAAAGACTACCCCTGCTCCTGTTTTCCCTGCCAGCTCAGGACTCCAGCACCCTGTCTTGCTGAGCCAGACACTCCCGTCTGGCTCCAGACACAGACCCAGGGTCTGAATCACTTGTCCCAAAGCTGCAAGTTTACCTGAAAACAGCTCGCAGCAGCGTGCTTGTCTTTAGCACTCAGATGCCCAACTCCCAATGGGGTCTAAACCCAGATAAATCCGTTTTACTCTGCATAAAGCTTATGCAGGGCAAACTCATAAATTGTTCGCCCTCTATAACACTGATAGAGAGATATGCACAGCTGTTTGCTCCCCCAGGTATTAATACATACTCTGAGAGAATTACTAAATAAAAAGTGATTTTATTAAATACAGACAGTAGGATTTAAGTGGTTCAAAGTAGTAACAGACAGAACAAAGTAAGTCACCAAGCAAAAATAAAATAAAATGCGCAAATCTATGCCTAATCAAACTAAATACAGATAATCTCACCCTCAGAGATGTTTCAGTAAGTTTTTCTCAGACTGGACACCTTCCAGGCCTGGGCACAATTCTTTCCCCTGGTACAGCTCTTGTTGCAGCTCAGGTGGTAGCTAGGGGATTCTTCATGATGGCTTCTCTCCCTCTCTCTTCTCTTCCCCCCTTTATATATCTTTTGCATAAGGCGGGAACTCTTTGTCTCTCTGGGTTTCCACCCCCCCCTCACTGGAAAAGCACCAGGTTAAAGATGGATTCCAGTTCAGGTGACATGATCACATGTCACTGCAAGACTTCATTACTCACTTGCCAGCACGCACACATACAGGAAGACTCACAGGTAAATACAGCCATCTGCAGACAATGGGAGTCATCAAGATTCCAAACCATCATTAATGGTCCACACTTTACACAATTACAATAGGCCCTCAGAGTTACATTTTATATTTCTAGTTTTAGATACAAGAGTGGTACATTTATACAAATCAGATGATCACACTCAGTAGATTATAAGCTTTGTAATGATACCTTACAAGAGACCTTTTGCATGAGGCATATCCCAGTTACTTACATTCACTTATTACCGTATTTTCTCTAAAACTATCTCAGTTACATTATATTGACTTATCAAGTTTTTATAAAACCATATAGACTGCACAACGTCACAGTGTGTACTCCCAATACCTGACTCAGCTATATCACTAAGCATCATGGACTTCAGTTTTGAAGGAAGTCTTATCTGAAGACAGTGTTGACTATATATAGCTGGTTGGAAAGGGGCAAGCAGGGACATGGATATGTGTGGGGTTAGAACCTGAGGACCGGGTCTGGGGACTTATCTACAGAGAACTGAGGATTTAAAGATGGGATTGGAGGAAGTATAGGAAGGGGTGTGTGTGTGCGCGCATGTGTGTGTGTAATACTAAAGGAATCAATGCTTTATTCTGAAAGACAAATGTTATGAAGCCCTTTAAAATGCGATCTTGGTAAAATAGACTACTTAACAAATCTAAACTGATTCTCCTAATAAAATAAAGAAAATAGTAACCGATCTGTTGAAAATATTTTCTTTTGTGTCAAGCTAAATAAACTGCATCAAACACTGATTCTATACAATTAATTTCTGTTGACAAAATAGTCTTTTCAAAGAATACTTTTTTGAAGACAAAATACTTTGGCTTTAACTTTTTTTAAAAGGGCCGGTGAAGTATGCCAAATTGACAATCCTGGAGACTGAAGTCTGTTGTGTATCCATAAAAAAAGAAAGCAAAGGCAGCAACAGTTCAAGTTCTCTGCCCTAGCAGTGCGCTCAGCCGTGACCTGGAGAAACCACCTCTAGGAGAGAGAGGATTGTTCAGAGCTTTGTTGTCTCTGCTGATATTGTTAACAGGCCTGCCAATTAGTGCCAAATGGTGGTGGCTGAGGATGGGCACTGGGATCACCAATACGTTAAATTGTGTACTAGCTCATTTCACATTACCCACTAAGTATCTGTGAGGTGGTAACAACTTCCAGTTCTTAACTGACTGGGTAAGATTTGAATTAGTGACTTTGTATCCTATTGTCAAAGAATTTTTAACTAAAACTTTATCATATGTTAAAAGTTTTCACTTTAGTACTTTCTTCTTAATAATACATTACTTTTTCTTCTTTGCTGTGTGTTCTAGATCATGATCTTTCAGGATAAATATAAAATAGCTTATGTTAAACTCTTGCTTCATTGATGAGCATAGATATGCATCCTATCTAAGAGGTTTAGGTGCTTTTCTTTTCTTAATGAAGGGTGGTTATAATTCTAAGCACCAACATTACAAGTGGTTTCACAAGGCTAGAGCTTTATTGACTTCACTAGGGCTCCATGCAGACTCTGGGCATGTCTGTGCTGTCCTGCAGTTGGACTGGTCTGAGCAGTGTGCGCCAAAGTGCTGCATTGTAACTCCCCCGTGTGGGTGCTGCTGGTGTGAACTAAAACGTTCCTAGTTGTTTGCATTAATATAGTCCTCCTCAAACAGGACTGCATTAGTGTGAAGTTGGAGCCTTTTAGTTCCTGCCTGCAGCGTCCACATGAGGAATTACAGTACAGCACTTGGATGCTCACTTCTTACACCCCTGTAGTTCGAATTGCCAGGGCAGCGTAGATGTGCCCTGTGAGAGCTGTCTGCATGGATTCACTCAGAGGATTAGCGCCTCAGTCACTATGATTCATTGGTAAAGTGGTAACTTTTGGGGAGATGGGGAAAGACTTTACCTTTCATACTGATCTAAATTTTGTTTGATCTTATTTAGCTGATGAGTAGTCCAGTTGTGAGTTTGTTTAGAGACGAAACAGTCCTCTATGAGGTACAAGGGGTGAAATAGCCAGAATAAAGAACGTAGATAGGTCTAACATGACTGAAAAATGCAGACTATTTTTGTGCAATACAGGATTACACAACTGAACATGTTTACACATGGAGAAATATATTGTTGGACCACATTTCTGAGGTTATGTTTCTTATGTTCAGAATATTTTCCTGATCGTTTGGCAAAAAGTCATTTTGTAACTTTGTTTACTGGTCAGAACTTACAGTGTGTTCAGGAGACATTTTAATCTTACTGAATTTTTTAAACTCCGTAATAAGTACAGAAAGTGTTTTTATAGTGTTTAACATCCTCACATCAATTGGTACCTGTAACATTATCATTTTAGTCTACAAGTTAATTATTATTGCCAGTTTTATTATTTCTCTCTCATGTGGTGAAAGTGCTGTTGCTTCCTGGTGATTCCTCCAGCTGGCTTATGTAATTGAAAAGGAAGCTCGTGTATAAGACTGGCCTCAAATGGTTGCTTCTATATACATTTGTTCTGTTTATCTTTGACTTGGTTCCTTTCCTCTGATGATTCTAGCAAATACTATTTTCTGACAGCTCATCATTCTACTGTCAGAAGGGGAGTTCAGTTTTTAAGTGATTTTAGTGATGTTCTGATTTCATTTGTAGATGTTTCCATGTTTATGTGTAGAAGGAATTACAAATGTTATAGATTATAGGACTGAAAGGGACCTCGAGAGGTCATCGAGTCCAGTCCCCTGCCCGCATGGCAGGACCAAATACTGTCTAGACCATTATGAAAACTCTTTATGTGGATTTTGGCTTTTTAAATAATATCCTTTGCTTTAGAACTTGTTACTGTCATTTGACAATAGAGAACTGTAGGATTATAGCATCAATACCTTATTTGGACCCTGTGTATGTTTTTGTATATATGTTTGTTACTAGGTATGCATAAATACCTGAAGGGAAAGAAGGTACTCAAAGAACAGCTGCAAACAATGAGTTTTTTACTAAGTGAATACACACCGTATTCAATAACTAATTTCTAAATTCCTATTTGAAGAGGGAGTCAGAGCTCTGCCTTGCCTCTCAATGCTGTCAAGGTATGAGGCACCATTTCTTCTGTGGAGGTAAAATCATCCAAATACTTGGATAATCATTACGGCCTTTATTGGTGGAGAAGTTTTCATGTTTCCTTAATCAGTCTGCTCTGATTGGGTCCCTGGTTTGATGCATAACTGAAGTAATTTTTGTTTTAAAAGCTACTCATCTCCTGGAAATATATGTCAAGTTACATACAAAGTGATACGTTAGTATGTGTAGATAATATTAATTGAGTGGAATAAATACTTTTAAAAAATAGCAGTTCCTCTCAGATGAGAGTTCCATGAAAGTTTCCATGTGAATCTAATCCTCCAAATTCAAGTATTCTATATAGAAGAACTAGGGTGACCAGACAGCAAGTGTGAAACATCAGGATGGGGGTGGGGGGTAATAGGAGCCTATATAAGAAGGAAACCCAAAAATCGGGACTGTCCCTATAAAATCAGGACATCTGGTCATCCTAAGAGGAACTATGTCTCATGCATTTTATTCTGCTGTCCTCTTAATACATGCTATATTTGAAATTAGTGAATGTCAGTTAGTAGATTTTTATATTTCCTGTTTGATTTTACCTTTGGTTTCCACATTCAATATTTGCTTTTTGGTAATCAATGGAAAAAGAATTAATAATACTCAAATTCCCCCAATACAAGCCTTATCCATTTTATTCCTATCAGTTTTAGCAAAGGACATAGAATTTCTGTTCGTGTCCAAGTAGAATTTGTGGATTTGATCCCAAAAGTTATATTAATGATATACTTCCATGTACAATGATCAATTTGATGGTGACTTTGCTATATCTTATTAGAGATTGTAGGAGAGTAGTTGAATCTGTGGGTGATAAAAATGCTCCATCTGGATATATCTGTTGCACGCTGAAGATTTCTGTAACATATACACCTCTACCCCAATATAATGCTGTCCTTGGGAGCCAAAAAAATCTTACTGCATTATAGGTGAAATCGCGTTATATCGAACTTGCTTTGATCCGCCAGAGTGCGCAGCCCCGGCCCCCCCGGAGCGCTGCTTTACCATGTTATATCTGAATTCATGTTATATCGGGTCGCGTTATATCGGGGAAGAGGTGTACAAAGGCTCCATGTTAATGTATATGGATAGGGAGCAGCTTGTTCACTTCTTATTTGTGTGGCTCTGTCTGCTTAGATCAGCAGAAAAAATATTTAGAAAAATACTGTATTTGTGTTTTAGCTCAGTATGTTAATTCAGTAATCGAGCACAAACGTGTATCATTCCTTTTATTTTCATTTTCCCTATTTAATAATGTCCTTTCTGGAAGAGGCTGAAGCCAGCTTCAGGATGTTTTTTTCAAGGGCACTATTGAAAACTTTGAGATAAAATGACAGAAACCTTCCCGTTGCTGGCAACCTTGCAACCGCTTCAGGAGCAAGCAAAGGTTTTAGGAATAGCAGGAATGTTTAGTAAGTGATTTACTCGTATCTCAGTTTTCATCAATAATATATTTTTCCTTCTTGTTACTCCAAATGACTTGACTTTGTTGAACGTGTTTTTTTTTAACACACTAAGAGAGCAAGTTCTCAAGGGAACCAGCAGTTGTACAGGTTTTATTCCCAGATGTGATTTTAATTTTGCCTTCCCCTTCTTATCTCTCTTTTTCAGTATAAAACATTGTGATTAATGCTTCTCAGAAAAGTTTCTTAAAACAGTCATAAGCATTAGACAAGAGAAAAAAGGAAGTAATCAAAAGAAATACAATTTGTTTAACAGTAGAGAAGACAATAGAATCCTTCTTAGAACATGTAATTCTGTTTACTGCTCAAAATGTAACTCATTTACCACATCTTGCTTATTACAGAATAAGGGCTGAAGTGAAGAACATGCCCACTGGGAATTAATTTGGACAACCTTTCTGAAGTGTGTTGTTCAGGGTTTCAGTCAAGATCTGTGTAGTTCTATTTGGCAGCAATCTCTTTCAGTAGATTGTATGAATTTTAAAAGGTTAGATAGTATTCAGCAGGAGGAAGCATTGTAATCTAGGAGTTAAAGTGGGAAGTGGGAGGGCTGAGAATTCAGACATGTTGGTTCTATTTCCAACTGACTTGTACTTTGAACTTGCTCAAACCATGCATCCTCTCTGTGCCTCAGTTTTCCCATGTGTAAAATGGGGGCAATCCTAACTTTATAATGTGCTTTGATATCTTCTGATGGAAGGTAACTGTGTAAGTGCAAAGTGTGATTTATTACTGTTATTTGATTGCTGTTGTCCCTATCCTTTTACATTTATGCCATTCTGATCACTTTTCTAGGAACAATGTTTTAAAAAGTTTACTGGATCTGAAAATGTTTGTGCTGGTTTGCCAATATTTCAAGTCCTGGTGGGCTATAGATATAAGACATTAACTTAATGTTTTTGTAACTATCTGTTTATTCCCCTGTTTCAGTTCAGATGTATTTTTAATAGTCCAGTTTCACTATTAATATAGGAAATTAATACCTTATGCCATTTGAAAGCAGTGTTCTCATTCTTTAGCTGTATTAAACATTGATTTCTTGACAAGATGGTAAAAAGGATAACATGCTTTGGTGGTCCATTATTTCTAGGGCTGTCAAGTGATTACAAAAATTAATCACAATTAATTGTGAAATTACAAAAATTAATCACAATTAATCATGCAATTAAAAAAATTAATTGCAGTTAATCGTGCTGACAAACAATAATAGAATACAATTTATTTAAATATTTTTTGGATGTTTTCTACATTTTCAAATATATTGATTTCAATTACAACACAGAATACAAAGTGAACAGGGCTCACTTTATATTTATTTTTGATTACAAATAAATGCACTGTAAAAAAAAAAATATTTTTCAGTTCACCTAATACAAGTACTGTAGTGCAATCTCTTTATCATGAATGTTGAACTTACAAATGAGGAATTATGTACAAAAAATAATTGCTTTCAAAAATAAAACAATGTAAAACTTTAGAGTCTACAAGCCCACTCAGTCCTACTTCTTGTTCAGCCAATCGCCCAGGCAAACAAGTTTGTTTACATTTACAGAAGATAATGTTGCCCGTTTCAAGTTTACCATGTCACCTGAAAGTGAGAACAGGTGTTTGCATGGCGCTGTTATAGCTAGCATTGCAAGATATTTACATGCCAGATACGCTAAAGATTCATATGTCCCTTCATGCTTCAACCACCATTCCAGAGGTCATGCATGCATGCTGATGACGGGTTTTGCTTGATAACAGTCCAAAGCAGTATGGAGCAATGCATGTTCATTTTTATCATCCGAGTCAGATGCCACCTGCAGAAGGTTGGTTTTCTTTTTTTGTGGTCCAGGTACTGTGGTTGCCGCATCGGAGTGTTGCTCTTGTAAGAATTCTGAAAGCATACTCCACACCTCATCCCTCTCAGATTTTGGAAAGCACGTCAGATTCTTAAAAGTTGGGTCGAGTGCTGTAACTATCTTTAGAAATCTCACATTGTTACCTGTTTTGCGTTTTGTCAAATCTGTAGTGAAAGCGTTCTTAAAATGAACAACATGTGCTGGGTCATCATCCGAGATGGCTATAACATGAAATATATGGCAGAATGTGGGTAAAATAGACCAGGAGACATACCATTATCCCCCAAGGAGTTGAGTCCCAAATTTAATTAATGCATTATTTTTTTTTAACGAGCATCATCAGCATGGAAGCATGAAGGGGCATATGAATGTTTAGCATATCTGGAGCATAAATATCTTGCAATGCCGGCTACAAAAGTGCCATGCAAATGCCTGTTCTCACTTTCAGGAGACATTGTAAATAAGAAGCGGCCAGCATTATCTCGTGTAAATGTAAACAAATTGTTTGTCTTAGCGACTGGGTGAACAAAAAGTAGGACTGAGTGGACTTGTAGGCTCTAAAGTTTTACATTGTTTTGTTTTTTGAGTGTAGTTATGTAACAAAAAAAAATCTACATTTGTAAGTTGCACTTTCACAATGAAGAGATTGCACTACAATACTTGGATGAGGTGAATTGAAAAATGCTATTTATTTATCATTTTCACAATGCAAATATTTATAATCAATAATAAATATAAAGTGAGCACTGTACACTTTGTATTCTGTGTTGTAGTTGAAATCGATATGTTTGAAAATGTAGAAAAACATCCCAAAGTATTTAATGCATTTCAATTGGTATTCTGTTGTTTAACAGTATGGTTAAAACTGGTGAATCGCGATTAATTTTTTCAATCACGGTTAATTTTTTTGAGTTAATTACATGAGTTAACTGTGATTAATTAACAGCCCTAATTATTTCATGATCTGCAAGGGTTAGAAACATGCAACTACTGGAAACCTTTCCAATACTAGGTATTCAGGTCTTTTGTAAATCTGGAACTCCCTCAGTTTAGCAGCGTTTTTCGGCATTGATCCAAAACAGTTAAAAGTCCCAGGTAATTTTAATTCTTTGATGTAAAAGTCATCGAAGTTTAGAACCCCTTGAGATAGCCTAGGCTTGTGAGGAAACCAAACTTTTTTTTAAATATGTGTTTAAAGGAATTAAAATGTAATGTCATTGTAATTATTGGTAAGAAATGGGGAATTTTACTTACCCATTTCCCCCTCTTTAATTAAAATATGGTATGTGTGTGTTTGTGTAGGTATCTTAATTTTTTAAACATATTGAGTGAGTTTCTGTGCTAAACTTGTATACAAGTTGTATACAAGAGATACAGTGTGGAACTTACATCCCAGGGTGGGTTACGGTAGCTTTAAGCCACCTTTGTGCCAACCTGATCATGCACTGCTCTGAGGGCTGGAGAGGTCCATGGTGTAACCTACCGCATCCTTCTCCTACCACACTCTTCCCACCCCCAGCATGCCTCCTAGCCTGGTGATTGCAAGGGGGTCCTTGGAAGACAAGTCCTTGGAAGGCAGGGAAATCATCACTCAGTTGGAACTGAGACTTTTAGTGCCTGTTTACACCATGTTAGTCCTTTACCTAACATAGAGCAGTTGGAGTGGGGTAGATTTTACACTAAATTTAAAATCAAATTAGAAGCTGTTTTGTCACAAAGTTTTATCACAGAAAAGTAATTTGTTAGACCTAGGAAATTTTTGCAGTTGTTTGAATTTATATTTATAAAGGTCATAGAACGTTTATGTCCGTCCACTGTTCCACTCTCCAAATACAATTTAACAAACAATTCAGCCACATAAGGAAGTAACTTGACTCAAAGGAAAGTATTCAGTTTTCCTTTAAACATCATCTCCATTGCTGGGCCCCTCCCCATTCTGTTTTAAATGTACATTCAGGGAAATTTATAGAAAGTGAGGGCAGGCCAAGTATATTTAGTGAACTATGATGTGTTTGGACTGGACTTACAGTGCCTGGTACATTTGGTAACAGTGAAGCAGTTAATACTACATTAGTAACATCCTTATGAGCTGAGTTCTGTAAATCCCTAGTTAGACTTCTTGTGGATCTCATTCATAATAGTTTATCCTTTCTAAGGCTTGGTCTAAGCACAGATTTGCACCGGTTTAACTTCTTCCTTACGTTAATCCCATCAAATGGGGTCTGCTCTGCGGGTCATCTCCCTCCAAAGTGCTCTGTTCAGTACCATATTCTCTATCACATTACATGCTAACGTATCTTTATGACATCCCACCACTTCTTCTTGAATCAGCCTCTCTGTTTTTTTCCTTCAGCCTTGATCTGTTGGTCTCTCTTACACACACAGTTGTCAGGAATGCACTTTACGTGATCAAACCATCTGAGCCTGCACTCCTTCATTTTTTTGTGTAGGGATGTTACTTTGAGTGTGTCTCTAATATTCACATTCCTCATGCTTACACCACTCATCCATCTCAACATTTGCATTTTTTGTGGAACAGATCATTTGCTCATGTTTCTTCTTTGTTGCCTAACAGTGCCATATATTAAAACTGGACAGACCAGTGTTTTATAGAGTTTTCTTTTTGATCTTACAGTTACGTAAGAACATAAGAATGGCCATACTGGGTCAGACCAAAGGTCCATCCAGCCCAGTATCCTGTTTTCCGATAGTGGCCAGTGCCAGGTGCCCCAGAGGGAATAAACAGAACAGGTAATCATCAAATGATCCATCCTCTGTTGCCCATTCCCAGCGTTGGCAAAAAGAGGCTAGGGACACCATCCCTACCCATCCTGGCTAATAGACATTGATGGACCTATCCTCCATGAACTTATCTAGTTCTTTTTTGAACCCTTTATAGTCTTGGCCTTCACAACATCCTCTGGCAAAGAGTTCCACAGACTAACTGGGCGTTGTGTGAAAAAATACTTCCTTTTGTTTATTTTAAACCTGCTGCCTATTAATTTCATTTGGTGACCCATAGTTCTTGTTTTATGAGAAGAAGTAAATAACACTTCCTCATTTACTTTCTCCACACCAGTCATGATTTTGTAGGCCTCAATCTTACCCCCCCTTAGTTGTCTCTTTTCCAAGCTGAAAAGTCCTAGTCTTACTAATCTCTCCTCATACGGAAGCAGTTTCATGCCCCTAATCATTTTTGTTGCTCTTTTCTGAATCGTTTCCAATTCCAGTATATCATTTTTGAGATAGGGCTACCACATCTGCACACAGTACTCAATATGTGGGTGTACCATGGATTTATATAGAGGCAATATGATATTTTCTGTCTTATTATCTATCCCTTTCTTAATGATTCCCATCATTCTGTTAGCTTTTTTGCCTGCTGCTGCACATTGAATGGATGTTTTCAGAGAACTAACCACAATGACTCCAAGATCTCTTTCTTGAGTGGTAACAGCTAATTTAGACCCCGTCATTTTATATGTATAGTTGGGATTATGTTATGTTCATATAACATACTACACCACTTATCCCTCTCCATGTGAGCCAGGCATGCATTATCCTAGCTCTAATTTTATCCTCTATTTCCCTGGAATCTGGAACCCGGGTACTTGAAACGTTACCTTTTTAGTGTTGTCTGCCCAACTAGTTTCAAGGATGAGTATTTGGAATTCAATGAAATTTCATGCCATATAATCTGTTTTCCCACTGTTTATTTTGAGGCCATGTCTTTCCAACACATCTCTCCACCAATTTAACTAAAAGATGTGACTTTAAATTGCAATGCAAAACTATGGGTGGGTACTCTTTATGTGGTTTAAAACTGACTTATGTTGGTATAGCTTGCATTGATAAAGTCAAACATGTAAGCTAAAATGGTATAAACATTTTTAAACTGATATAATTGTGTTCAGACATGTTCAGAGACATACAACTGTACGTAACTAAGGCACCTACCTTTACAGGTGAAGGCATACAAAAAGAGTCACAACTTAGTAATAACTTTAAAAAAATTAATAACAATTCCAAAATAGTTTTATATTCTATATGTGACATATTCAGAATATATGAGAGTGTGATGTGTGTTTGAGTTTCCATCAATGCTCATTTTGGATGAGTTGCTTAATTACTGGCTTTGCCACTCATAAGTATTACATCTATCTAAAGCTCAAGGTGATGAAACTTTTTTGTCAGATCACCCTATTATGTATTCCTATTAGTGTGTTAAATAAATAACTTTTTAAGGCAGGAACAGTGTCTTTCTGTATGTTCAAACTATGTCTAGAAAATTGGGGCTCTACCAGAATGCAAACAATATGGGACCATATGTAAAAATTATAGATATAATTTTACGTGCATACTGTATATGCTCTGTGTATATAAAATACAGTTCTTTGACAGTCTTATGATTTCTGTTTTGTTTGTATGAGCTCAGATTTGAAAACAGAAGCGATCCTAGACATTCTGTTATTTTTGAGAACTGAAGTTTTGGTGTTAGTTTGTGGAGAATCCAATTCAAAATGGTCATTTTCCAGGTCTGCCATTCTCAGTTAGTAGATACTGGATATGTTTATATGCCAAACTGGCCCTGGCAACTAATTGACAGTATTTAGACAGCATTGTTTGTTTTGTCTTTGACCTGTTAACCAGTAATATAAACTGCATGTTGTAGAACATTGTTTAAATTGTTTGTCTTCTGTAAAATTTAATAAACAACATTTTAGACACAGTATGTTTCATGGTTGTTGATCACTTAATCAGATCCTTTGGATAAGAGCTGTTAGCTTTGAATAGTATCAGAGGGGTAGCCGTGTTAGTCTGAATCTGTAAAAAGCAACAGATGGGTGCCACAGGACCCTCTGTTGCTTTTTAGCTTTGAATAGTGGTTAATGTTAATTTAGCTTCACAGTCACATTTTACAGTTAAAAATGGAGATGTATTGAATGTGTCAGACAAAAGACATCTGAAGAAGTGAGGTTTTTACCCACGAAAGCTTATACCCAAATAAATCTGTTAGTCTTTAAGGTGCCACCAGACTCCTTGTTGTTTTAGACAAAATACAGTTTCTAATAGGAATTCTGCAGCCCTGCTTTCTCTTTAGCTAGTTTCTCCTACTAGAAAATGTCAGTGATTTTGGAGCGTTGTCATCTTGATGCTTTAAGAATGCATCTTGCATTTCTTGTCCATTAACCTTTGTATTAGTGGTGAATTCACCTTCTGTGAGTTTGGCTGTTGACCAGGGTAGTGCTGGGTATTTCTTTTTCTTTCTTCCAGGCTGTCCATTGTTAATGAATAAAACAGTTACATTAGTCAACAGGGAGATTCTCATTGTACTTCTTTAGAACAAAAGGATGGTTATGGTTTTCATCTCGCCTGTTTTATTGGTATATCTTATTTTAACCCTAGTATAAAATATATGTGAGTGCCTAAACAGAGGCATAGTTCTACCCGTTACAGCTCATTCGGTAATAGGAAGCATTATAATGTAATCCAGAGTTCCTCGGTTTGGGAGGTTACACTGGTGTCAGGGGGTTGAGATGATCCTGCGCTTCCCATATTGCTACATGGGAAGGAAATCCCGGGGATCCACAGTATAGAAAAAGTTGAGAACCATTGTTTTCGTCCAATAATCTAGTGGATGGAGTATTTCCAGAACATTTTAAAGAGTCAGTATCAATAAATACATGCCTGGGATGGTAGCTCTTATGATTTATTATTAAATATTTGTATATAGCATTATAGGTGTGCATGGCACTTTAGGAAGAGACTAAACACACTGTGCCACATCTTCCACTGGTTACATCAGCTTAGAGGAGCTTAAGCCTTATAGCATCCCCATTCCCCATAGCCAGGTGGGCTTCAGGAAAGAAACTGCAGGGAGGAACCAGTCAGAGATACCAGAGCAGCTGCAGGAAGACATTCAAGCAAGGGCCCATGGACATGGATGATGTCATCAGACTGCTTTTTGCAGTCACTCTGAATGTTCTATTCCCGGGGCTGATTGGGTGTTTGCTCCAATACTTTGTCTTTCCTTCCAGCTAATCCCCTCCTAAAGTAACCCTACTGAAAGAATTTGTGTTAAAAAAAAAAAAATCATGGAACTAGTAAGATGTTTGTCAGCCATCACATTGATTGTTCTGCTTGTATGTTATATCCCTTTCTTATTTGTAACGATGGCCAAAAATCCATGACGTGTACTCTGTTTTTGTAGCCTGGGCGGCAGACTAAATCTGTCAATCAGAGGCAGGAGCAGTGTGGCTACACATCTGATAAACTCAAAACTGCCAGATTTCTTCTGTCTTTGCAGACCAGCTTCAGAGCAAATTTAAAGAAGGAGAAAAAAGAGGGAGGGAGGAAGGATTTAAATCTTCAGGCTGTCAGTGTCTGCTTTTATTAGCAGAGAGAATTCCTTTTCTCTTCACTCTGTGTTCCTTGCTCACCCATGTGGAGTGCAGCATGGTACACAAGGCTAAGAAGAGCGGGAAGGCTTCTGACAGGGATCCAGAAAGATACACCAGAGATGTATTCACTTTAAGACACAAGGTATCCCCTCTTTGAACCCAGGACTCTGTCAGAAACTTCTCTCTCCCCATCTGAGGGGGAAGAGGATTAAGAGGAGGCATAAGAAAGAGGTCTCCCAGATGTTCAGTCCCTTTTACTGACCTGAACATAAAGCACTAACAAGAAAGAGCCCCCCCCCTCGCCTGTCCCTTTTATCTTCTGAAGAGTCTGATATAGGGGATTCATCTTGGAGGCACTGGAAGAATCACATAGTGAAATCTGTTTCCCTCAAACCACATAAATCTGCAGAGTACAATAGGGCAAATAATCCTTAGTGCCTGGTTCCCCTGCTCACCTTCACAAAGTGCAGCATGGCAATTCAATGAAGAAAAGACCAGGCTGTAGACATATTGTTTCTTCTAGGCATGCATACATACATCCCCACAAAGGAATTTTCTCTCCTTAGGGGAGGAGGGCAAATGGTTCATTCTGGAGGAAAGCTAAGAGGTCCTGGCATCTTATCCACCATTGGGGTATCTCACAATATACTGATTTATAATATTTTTTAAAAAGTAGACTCGTTATGGGCCAAGCGAAGCAAGACCCTGCACTCAGTGTGATGGTATTTCTCTATTTGTTTGAATGTAATGTGATAACTTTTGAACACTGTATCCAAACGTCCTAAGCGTGAGTGGGAAGAACCTTACTGAGTTTGGTGAAAATTGGAAAACTGGAATAGGAAAATGAACATACAGTGTTCTTGCATCTGATTAGCAGACCCAATGGCTTCAACCTCTGACTTATCTCCCTAACAGAAAGAAAAGAAGTAGGAAATGTGGGGGAGGGGGGAGGAGAGAATTTGGGCACATACAGTCCTTGGCATGGGAGTGGTAGAATGGACATCCCTGGTATGTAGGGAGGAGGAGTAGGGGGGACACAGAGCCCCTGGCAGTGGGAAAGGGGTGTCTACAGAACCCCTGGTGTGGGGGCCTCAGACGGTTCTTGGAATGGGAGGAAAATAGAACCCATGGTGAAAATAGCCCGTGTGGAGGAAAATTAACTCCTCTCTCCTCTTGTGAATCCCCATCAATCCTAATTCTGCATGGAGAAATCTAGTGCCAAATGTTGCAGTCCACTATCACGTGAAGTATATTTTATGAATATTTGTTTTTGTAAAGATCATTGCATCAGGCCTATCAGACTCTCTTTAGTTATATGCAGTATAGTTGTAGCCGTGTGGGTCCCAGGATATTAGAGAGACATGGTAGGGGAGGTAATACCTTTTATTGGACCAACTTCTGTTGGTGAGAGAGACAAGCTTTCCTGTATGGCTTGAAAGCATGTCTCTCTCACCAACAGAAATTGGTCTAATAAAAGGCATTACCTCCCCCACCTTGTCTCTCTAAACTCTCTTTAGTTATGGACCAGTTTTCTAATATACACTAGATTTTACTGTTCAGCAAATAACAAATGTGCTTCTGACTTCACACAGAACATTAGCAGTACTGTGTAAACTGCTCATTAGCACACTTGTTTTGTGTGCTTGATTTAACTGGAAAGGAGGAAATGTTTTATCTTGTTTATGGGAAACGTGATCAGTTAATTAACTTGTGCTTCCAGGTGGGTAATTTGTATCTTTTTTTTCTATCATGTGTTGCTTTAAATAGCTAAATTCTACAGCAGTTTTCTCTTGCTGGGTTCAAACATTAGTTTCTTGTTAAAAAACCTGACATCTATTGCTTTCTGTCCAGAGTATCCTTATCTGTTTCTTTTGTCAACTTCTATGAACATTTAAGAAGGGATTTCCCAGCATTAAATTGATGATGTCATTCCCACTTTATTGACATGTATTAATTCCTATATACTTCCCAACATCAGTATCTGTAAATATTGTTATAAGAATAAAACAATGCCAGCATCACAAGAAATATATTTATGAAATTATGCTTACAAACTGTTCTGTTTCAGTTTTCTATTATAGTTCTTTTATATCATAGCTCTCCCTTGTTAGTGGTGCAAAAACCTACATGTGTTTCTTCCTAATTAACCTCTAAAGATGCTGTTGTGTATCCTCCAAAATCTGGGTACACACTGCACTTTCCTTTGAAAATGTGTCTCTGATTAGCTAATGCATTTGTAGTATTATTGAGGAAACAGTCACATTAATTAGGTTTAGAAATTGATCTCCCTTAAAAGTCAATTCTTTTGTTGGTTTCAAAGCAGGAGCTCCAAGCTATTCCAGAAAGAAAGTGTAAAGGGTTCTAGCTGTAAATGTTTCTGTGCAGATGTTGGTTGTATTCAGAATGAAAGGAATAGATATTGTAACTGTAATTCTTAAATATTAAATAAAAAAATTACAGGATCAAATGCAATAGTAAATTATAGGCGTGTGCCAGATAAACAAGAGCTGTCATGTGAAACAGGTGCCTCTGAGCAATTGTGGAAGACCTATGGTGCTAGGAGTCAGAATTTTTGTAATTTTAGCTGATCACGCAGACCCCCAGGTTGTTTAGTCACTGTCAAAAAATCCTAATACCTGATGTGAAAAGGGATTGAAATGTAAATATAAATATTGGGCAAAATTGTGTTAATTGCCTGGGACAAAAAAGGCAAGTTAAGTGTAGATCATGAAGCTGGAGCTATTCAGTGACCTTTTTAAAGGTCCACGGAGCCAGTTTTCATTAGATAAGGTGAAAGATTTTGAAGAGGACATATTAATAATGCTTTTGCAAATCAGATTTAATTATTTTTTTATACAGTATCAAATCAATGTGATCAATCTAGAGCTGAAAGGGAGAAAGCAGTGGGGAACATTTGCTAAATGCTATACATTCATGACGAATTTAGGTGCAGTCCTCCCCCATGCGCAAAACTTAAATGTCAGGTTTTGAGCATGAACTCTCTCTGTGTGTGGCCAAGGTAGGATCGTCTCTCCTAGGTCACAGACCACTGTCAAAGTTGCATTGTGGCTGCTGTTGCATCGTTTGAGTCCAGTTTCCTCTGCTGCCCTATCACTTCTCTTTTATATGGGTGTCTTGGTTAGTGGAGCTTAACAGTTGTAAATCCATTGGTTATGACCACCAGCCCTCACACTCTTCTTCATAGCTATGGAGGTGGAGTGCAAAGCATTCTTTGCAGGCTTCCACCTGTGCAGTAGGTAGAGGCACAGGGTTTGGGTTATACAGTGAGACAGTAGAAAGGGAAAACTTTAATTTAAAAAATAATTTAGGACCAGAGGCACAGAACAATGGACTGAGTGGGTTAAACATCTTCAACAGATAACCTAACACAAATACATGAAATGTTAATTTTGTGTTGAATCTTTTGTGCTTTTATTTCCCCCCTTTTGCTTTGGTGTGAGGAAATGGAAGGGGAGAGTTCAGATCGTCTGTTGCTGCTTCACCTCCTTTCACCTTTACTATGACTGACCATTATCACATTGCAAATAAAATGTCCATGTGACAACCCAAGTCCCTTTTGCAGCACAAGTCCTTCCTTATACGTTTGTTCATGAGCTAACATTTTTTACAGCAGACTTTTAAGCATATTTTCTGATCTTTTAGTGGCCATATGTCTTAATGAGATTGGAGCACAAACTCATGCCTGCCTCTCCCATGCCCATACTCATGCCCATTTATTGAACCAGGTTATCCTGATGTCGTACAGAGAGGTCATTTCATACTTGGGACATTGCTAGTGGGAGAGCCCACTCCTGCAGCCAATGAAACGTATACAAGTCTTGTTTAGGGCAGTTAGGAAACTGATGGCTTTCATACATCTGACTTTGGCCCTTGGTGGCCACATCTAGCTTTTTAATATATATACATTGCTTTAGTCACTGGGTATCCTCAGTTAGGAATCAGTTTATACCCTTTCTCATTTTTTTTTCTTCTCCTATTTGTGCAGAGTGTGGCTGTGTATTATTTGTGAGGTATCAAAAACATGCTGATTCTGAATTTGCTTTGCCATAGTTGAGTACATCTCCCTCCATTGACCAATGTATTTAGTTTGTTCTAATATTTTCCAGCTTCCTAATTTGCCTTGTATTTGATTGACACAGCAACTGCAACACTTAGTTTTTAAAACTAAGGGGGCTACATTTTTCAAAAGGGGCTAATGGAGTTAGGCACTCAGCTCCCACTGACATAATGGAAAAAGGCAAAACAACATATTTTGGTTTTCAAGTAATAATCTGTTTATATATATATATATATATATTATATTGTATATATATTCATATATATATACAGTTTATTGCATGTATCTGTATATATATGAATGATATACCTGTGTGAATTTACACACACAGAGGATACGTGTTTGTGCCTACATATACTTACATGTATGTGTATGGGCCAAAAAAAATCATTTTATGTAATTCACCATGCTTAGCATTCTCTGCTCAACAGAGACTCTGGACTGGAAATTTATGGATGTTACATATCAAGATTGAGGTTAATTGTCTCAGCTGTGTAAAGAAGTTTGCATGGTGCCTGCCCCTTAATCTATTGGTCCGTTCAGGAATACTAAATTATTATTGCCTTTTATAAGTCTCAGGTGCCATACAGAATTAAAGACTTCCTATGTATATCTTTACATATGGTCTCCTCTTTTGCCCATTTCTTTATCTATATAATCTAAAATCTGTGTTTCTGTTTCACTCACCAATAATATGGAACTTGGCAACCATTATACAAAATCCAGAAATGGTTTAGGAGCAGAAAATAAGGGAAAATACCTTATCTGATTAAAGTAACAAGAAAATAATATCTGGATAAATTGTAATTACTCATAATGCAATGTTTATAGACCATCAAGGCTAACCTTTTTGTGTGTCATCCAAAAGATGTTTCCAGAAGCACACCGTCCCAGCAGCACAGCACATGAGCATCATGTTTTGGTCATAAATTATTGTGATTCACCAATGGTACTTTTTGTAGTGTTCCCATCCTGTTATTTTCCGTGGTTAGTTTGAGAGATCTGCTAAGATCAAAGCTTGAGGTGGTATACGGTTGCAGGAACTGGCAAATGTATGTAAGTTTAAAAAGATAAAATGTAAATTCGTTTTAAGAAGAAAACAAAACTCATACTTTGAATCTAGATCTGCTACTGTGTTTCTGAAAGAATATATGAATAAATTCTCAGTAAAAGACAAGAACTTCTGAAAAATGATTAAAAATTCAGCACCAAAATTAATTTCCCATTTATGTTGTTCTGCCTACTGCTTTTAAAGGAAATACAGTTGAAACTTATTTTGGAAACTAATAATAATAATAATTAATGGAGATATCCCATCTCCTAGAACTGGAAGGGACCTTGAAAGGTCATCGAGTCCAGCCCCCTGCCTTCACTAGCAGGACCAAGTACTGATTTTGCCCCAGATCCCCAGGTGGCCCCCTCAAGGATTGAGCTCACAACCCTGGGTTTAGCGGGCCAATGCTCAAACCACTGAGCTATCCCTCCCCCCTAAATACTAACTAAGCTCTGGGTTTTAAGATTTTGTATTAGCAGAGCAGCAGCATGAAAGGGGACAATTTCCTTTAGTGTTTTAGACATCTGTAGAATATTTTCCATTCAGACACTGGAGATTTTATATCTACTGCATGTGCAATCCTCTTGTGTGGCTTCTGAAAATAATTAGTGGTTTGATTTTACTTGAAGGCTATAATATTGCTTCCCTTATCAAACTTGGAAGGTCACAATATAATAATCTTATCAGTTAAATTATGCTATTACAGGTTCAAGATTAATAAGCTTAATACTCCCCTTCTTGAACTGGGTTTCCTGATATAAAGCTCCTATTTTTCTCCTGTTTGTCATTGTTTATTGCAGTTTCTTACAGAATTATTGTCATCTGAAATGACGCACACTGCCCAAGTTTAATTGTATAAAACGTCTGTTGACTTTGCTGAGATTAAATAGAACACCCACATATTTATAGGCATGTGCTTTTCAGACATCCGGCATATAGATAGCTCCCTAGGTATGTTCCTGTTTAGCTATTATCCTCCTGAAATTGTGGAAGTTAAAATTGTACACTTAAGCCATTGCTAAAGTACTGAACTATTTTCAGTTAGATGCATATAATTCATGTTTGTTCTGTATAATAATTTTACAATATGTTTATTTAGATTTATACAAAGTGTTCTAAAAGAGCTCCCATCCAGTGATCTGGGCACTCACGCTAATTTTTAAAAAAATATTAACAGAACTGTTACTTCCCTATGAGCAGGAAGAAAAAGGTAGGCTTTGCAGCATTTGTAGTTTTTAAATCAGTCTTGTCTTTGTTATAAAACTAAAATGACACTATCAAGATCCCTTCCCCCCATTATTTTAAAGATAATTTTGGTGCTCACTGAGGAGAATGGGCAGTGTTAGGAGATTGGGTTTCTATTTCTGGCTATGCTATGGTTTTCCTGCTTGTTTTACATTGGGTAAGTTGAGGTACCTCTCTGCTCTTCTTTTGCTTAAGAGTATTGCTTAATAGAAAAAGGAATACTAAAACACTTGTTTAATAACAAACAAGTCTATAAGTTACATGTAGTTTGCGAACAGATGCAAGAAAGAAATATTAGGTAAAAGTTTTGGCCTAACAATTGTGAAGTATAAATGCTGTTGACTCAGTTATAGTCTATTTTGTATTTACCATCAATCTCATACTGTGTTGTCCTCTAGTTTTCCTTTTATGTTAATAATTATAAAAATTTGCCCCTGCTTCCTTCGGTTTATTCTCACAGTTGTTCTTATAGGGTACTAAAATCACAGAACTAGGGACTTGGCGTTTGCCTGAAGAAACTAGAACAGCAAAACTACACACATGAAGGAAACATAATACGCTCTTAGATTCTGTATTTTCTGTTGTTTACCTCCATAATACTGAGGTGTTATACCCTTAGCTGATCAGATCACCTGTGCAAATGAACATACTTTGAATGTCTGTCATGTGAAAACTATCTGTCATCTTATTTTTTTGAAACTCTAGTTTTGTCTCCTTGTTAGAATGTTAATTGCAAAGTAAAAAACGGTTATTTTTTCAAACATTTTTGACATTACTGGAGAGACTTCTAGATATTTATTAAGACTTCTTATAAGCAGATTATGAATATTCATTCCCATAACAAATGGCTCACAAATCCACACACAATGATACTGTACATAAAATATTGGTCCTTCCCCTCTCCTCAGTAGATTTAACAGTAAAGTGCTATAGTGATCATTTAGAGTACTAAAATTCATTACTTTGGCAATTGTACTACAGAACTGATACTAGTGTACTTTGAAGTACTATCATAAGTAATTAAAATTAAGCTGTATTTTTCAAATAATGAATTTAATTTTTTATATGTTTTGCTTGCTTATTTTTGTTTGCATAGTTGCAAAGTTCAGGAATTTGCAGTGACTTGTCTACTTTTTTACCATAGTCTCACAATTCTTAGTGCAAGTTAGCAAAATTCTACTGGCTTATTCCATTTTATAGTATGATATGGTTAAGTATCTTTTCACTCTCCACTTCCAACCACCATTTTGATACAGTTGGGGAAACTGAAATATAAAGTATAAATAACTGGTACAAGGCTGCACAGCAATTCAGTGACAGCTGGGAACTGAACTCTGGAGTTCCCAGCTTCAGAGCTCTCCATAGGATTAGTATCTTGAAGTCAATGAAAGAGTATATAGCTCTTTGTTAGCATATAGTATTTTGTTTTGCTGAACATCAAGATTTATTTTTAAGGAAAATATTGACCTTGATTGTGCCTCAGCCACTATTTATTTTTTTGAGTCAATAAATCTTGATATTCACCTTAACAGAAGTAATTCTCTCGTTGTTACAAAACCATATATGGAGATATATATGCAGACACTAAAATCATCATTGGGGATAGAGCCCTGGAACTTCATCACCATACGAAGTACAGGACCATAGCATTAGAGCTAAGGAGTAATTCAGTTAGCACTGAATAAGTATAAGTGTTACGGTAACCAGCCATTTGAATGAGGCTTTTGGTGTTGAAGGTTCTGGTTTCTATCCCAGCAGACAACTGTTGTTTCTGTATGGATTTGGTCATGGGTTCAGTATTTAACCCTGTTTTACAGAAGAGTGTAAACCAAGGTATGGAGAGGTTATCTACCTAGGGTCACACATTGAGTTGATGACAGTGCAAGATGTAGGACACCAGACTCCTGGCTGCTAGTCATGTGCTCTGACCACTAGATCACATTTCCTTCCATATTCGATATTGCCAGTTTACTCTATTAACTTGTTGATCATTTGTCATTAAATTGTTATTTGTGTCAGAAATATGCCCTTCTATGGTGGATTCCATTCAAGGGTCTCAAAACACTTCAACAAACTTAATGAATTAAATCTCACAACACCTGTATGATTTAGGTAAATAATATTAGCCCCATATTGCAGATGAGGAAATAAATTAATGTCTTTCCCAAGGTCACACAGGAAATCTATGGCAGAGGTAGGAACAGATCCCTAATCTCTTGGCTCCAACACCTCTGCTTTAGTCAGCAGATCGCCTCTCCCACACCCATTTTCTTTGTATAGATTTTTTTCTGACGAGATATATAATTAAATTATATTTGCATAATAGTTGAAATGACCAAGGGGACGATATTTGCACGTGTGTATGAATTAAAAATCTGGAAATTGAAATGATAACTCTTCTTAGAAATCTCATTTTCTAGTACAACATGATGGTGAAGGTGATAATTGCGTCTGTTGCACAATGAAATGTTATTTTTCATGTGTTCCTTTATGTAAAAAAAGTGAATTAATGATAAATAAATTAATGGAGATATCCTACCTCCTAGAACTAGAAGGGACCTTGAAAGGTCATTGAGTCCAGCCCCTGCCTTCACTAGCAAGACCAAGTACAGATCCCTAAGTGGCCCCCTCAAGGATTAAACTCACAGCCCTGGGTTTAGCAGGCCAATGCTCAAATCACTGAGCCATCCCTCCCATCGATCTTCACACTCTCCATTCATATAACTACACTGTTCTCTCTAATGCGCTGGACTGATTTATTTTTAAACTGATTGTTCTGTTATGAAACAAAATAAATTTGAAACTTGCTATGTAAAAATGATTTTACTGTAATTTCAATACAGTCATTTTCAACATGTCCATCACCAGTATCTAGGAATCAATAACAAAATTGGGACTGAACAGCTTAGTAGTTACTAAAATAGAAATTCAGACTAATAGTTGTATACAAATCTTAATGTAGAGTTAAACAAGTGTGATATAGTGTATTGTGAGTGTTCTAAATATGATATATTGTGATATAATACATAATGTGATACAGTTGCTACTCTTGTATTCCTTGATAAAACTACTCTTGTATTCCTTTCCCTTAATGACATCTTGTTTCCTTGGCCCCAGAACCAAAATTTACTGTGGTCTAAGATTTTGTGTATAAAATTTTGTGGACACCAGACTCCTGAGAGTCTAAGATTTTGTGTATTTTGTCTCCCACAAAGGTTTATTATTTTTCTCGGGGAATACATGAATAATACAAGATAATTTTTTTCTTGAGTAGAAGAATTTGCCCTATGACTATAACTAAGGTACAAATCCTGTTATTTTTACTCAGGGAAAATGCTCATTAAATCAGCCTATTAAATTAAAGATTGATTTATGGGGAGTTTTGACTGAGTGATGATGGCAGAATTGGGCTCTTTATACATTTCAAAACAAAAATCTTTAAGGTTGCTAAGAGCTACTGAAAAGAACATGTACTTCTGCACGTCACATTTAACAAAATAAATAAATAAAAATTAACAAACTTGTGGAAATTGCCAGCTAAGGTTAAATATAGAAGTATGATGCTTAGTTTAACATCCCATTCTTCAGCGTGCACCTATTCCCTAGAATTTTCTGTTTGTGCTAACCCCTACGACTTTGCTTCCTGCTCTTTAGTGAATTTACCTTCCAATCTTAGGCCATGTCTTTCATTACCAAAAATAAAAATGTATTTTTACATCAGGATAACTGTCACACGGTAAAATCCTACTGGTAACAAGGCACTATAGTTCTTTTTCACCACAGTTTGGCTAAGTGAGGTCAGTCATGAGCAGAGTATAGTGTTGACTTCACGTAGGGTACGTCTTCACTACCTGCCGTATCGGCGGGTAGCAATCAATTTATCTGGGATCGATATATCGATCCCCGAACGCGCTCACCGTCGACTCCGGAACTCCACCAGAGCGAGTGGCGGTAGTGCAGTCGACGGGGGAGCCGCAGCCGTCGATCCCGCACCGTGTGGACCCCAGGTAATTCGATCCAAGATACTTCGACTTCAGCTACGCTATTCGCGTAGCTGAAGTTGCGTATCTTGGATTGATTCCCTCCCCTCCCCCAGTGTAGACCAGCCCTTAGCTAAACTGCTACCTGCACATCATCTCTACAAGGATTTTACAGCAAGATAGCTAAGCTATTTAGTTACCCCAATGTAAAAAGCACTTATTTTGGCAGTGAAGGCGTAACCATAGTTTCTTTCGGACCTGATGTCTGACCTGCAAGTTGAGGTTCAGAATTGTAGGATGTGTTGTTTTGGCATCAATAACTTCTTAAAGGGATTTTAGAATTTCACAGATTATAGCTGTAGACATCTTTTAAGTTGAAAAGCCATTGTGCTTCTAAATGGCATTTCATTGCAGTGCTTCTACATGGCCATACCATTGCAGTCCTTCATCATTATCCCTTTTAGAAGGGATTTAAACAGTTTGTAGTTTTGTAAACATAAACTGATCTAGGTTTAGGAGGCTTATAAATGTTGATGCAAGTGTAGATACTTGTATAAACTGTGGCATATTGATTATGATGGTGATTATATACTCAGATCTTGCATGCATTTAGAACAATAAACAAAGAAACAAAAAACATCTAAGGTAGGTAGAGGCTTTTTTTCTTAATAAACCATGGGGAATGCTGTATGCAATGTTGTAGCCGTATTGGTCCCAGAATATTAGAAAGACAAGGTGAAGTATGGGGAATGCTGTCTTCTGTATGTGTCCAATCAGAAATTTTTAAATTTTTAAAATATGTTCCTTTAGCACGGTAAAATCCCTTGATTCTACAGTGGATCTTCAGATACCTTTGTTCAGCTGAAGAATCTGCCAAATTTGTTCTGTCTTCATAGCTACATGCAGGCTTGTCTGCTGCAGAGTTCTAGTTTCTTTGGATCTAAAACTTCTCTTAACTAAAACAAAATGAAGTTTACATTTTGGGTGATTGGACTTTAATTTGGCTGTGTCTTTGTCAAGCTTGTCAGCTGGCCTTTTGAGCTGAGCCGCTTGACTCTTAGCTTCCTTTCTTCTTGAGGCTCAGCAGCAGCAGTCATGCCTGGCATGCCTGTGCAGTCTCCTCTTTGGTCTCTGCACTGTAGACCTGAGTACAAAGAGGAAGTCTTAAAAGGAATATTTCTCGTCCTGCACAACTTTCTGGATAGTGCACAGATAGTGAGCTCTGCTCATTTTTGTAGCCAGAGAAGTGCCCACACACCATTTCCCAGTTGAAAAACAGATTCAGGATGAAGGTGGAAAAATGTGACCGGTGGGTGGTAGAAAGAGAGGTATTTAAGAGTAAGAAGAATGATCTGATGAGCTGAGTGTATCAACAGATTGAGGAATAAAGTTACAGTTCAGTCCTTTTATAATGGATAGTTGTGTGACATAGCACTTTAGAAATTAACTGATCTTTGATGTTTTCTATCAGTTCTGCACATTGGAGGTATCATCAATGACCATGTATTCCATTCATCCTCAGTTGAGTGATTTGTCTTTCCACTCTCTTAGGATGATCTCTTATGCTGTCATTAGACTAGTTCTCAGCCATTTGTTCTTTTGAATTTGTGACTCCTTAGGTCAGAAAAACAATTCAAGTAGCACAGGGTTTCTGTAGATGGGAATTTTGTATGTAACATCATGTCTGTTGATCCAGACATTGTATGCCTCTCCAGTTAGTGAGATAACTCTTTTACTTGTTTTGAATGAGTTATTCCATGTGTCTATTCTTTGCTGAATTCCAGTACCAGTCCCTGGCATTCTCTTCATGTCCCATCTGTGTAGGTAACTACTTACTAAATTTGGGGATTTGATATATTTAGAGAGAGAAATTTGCCCCATATTTCCATTTTCTTTAAGGCCCTGATTTTTAACAGTATACCTAAGCTTTGTGGCACATACATAACACTAATATAGTTGTTAAACAATAACTCGTATTGTAGAAATTAATAAGGGTTTGTTTGTGTATGTGTGACTTGTTTGCATAAAGATTGCTGGATAGGGTCTCGTTCATATAATGAGTAACTAAAGACAATACATTATCGCATAAAACACTGAAGTAATGAATAATTAAAACTGTATTTTCTTTATTAGTATATGATTTATGTGTTCTGTAGCACCTAAAGATCCTCTTTGGACTTCATATATGCAAGCAGGATTATAAAAGCAGTGGCCCTGAATACATGTGATTCAAGCTGTGATTCAAGACCAGAATTTGTACCCTAAAATGGGTATTTTACATAGCCATTTTTCATTAAATACACATTTATATGGAAATCGGACTTTTGCTTAATTATCTTGTTTAAGAGTGTCAGGGATTCAGTTTTCCCAGAAGTGTTGTTGAAATAGTGAGTTGTAAGCAGGAGATGTTTGTGTTTCATAGATTTAGCAAGCTGACCTGAAATCCTGCCAAGCCTGTATAGCTCCCAGATGGTTAGTAGCATAACTTGAAGAAAACAATTATGCTACTTTAGAGGAGCTTTGGGATTTTACATTTTATTAAATAAAAATTGCCAAGAGTCTTCAAATCTTGCTTCTAAAACCATTGCAGAAGTATCCCATTTTCAGTCACTTGCTTCTTTTTTACCATTTCAAAAAAGAAGAGAAAACTATATTGTTCTGGAGAGAGTCATTCAATTTTTAGTGAAATCACAAAGCCTATGTGACCAAATACGGACCCTAGACTTCAGAAAAGCAGACTTTGACTCCCTCAGGGAACAGATGGGCAGGATCCCCTGGGAGAACAACATGAAGGGCAAAGGGGTCCAGGAGAGCTGGCTGTATTTTAAAGAATCCTTATTGCGGTTGCAGGAACAAACCATCCCGATGTGTAGAAAGAATAGTAAATATGGCAGGCGACTAGCTTGGCTAAAGAGTGAAATCCTTGCTGATCTTAAACGCAAAAAAGAAGCTTACAAGAAGTGGAAGATTGGACAAATGACCAGGGAGGAGTATAAAAATATTGCTCAGGCATGCAGGAGTGAAATCAGGAAGGCCAAATCACACTTGGAGTTGCAGCTAGCAAGAGATGTTAAGAGTAACAAGAAGGGTTTCTTCAGGTATGTTAGCAACAAGAAGAAAGTCAAGGAAAGTGTGGGCCCCTTACTAAATGAGGGAGGCAACCTAGAGACCGAGGATGTGGAAAAAGCTAATGCACTCAATGCTTTTTTTGCCTCTGTCTTCACGAACAAGTTTCAGCTCCCAGACTGCTGCACTGGGCAGCACAATATGGGGAGAAGGTGACCAGCCCTCTGTGGAGAAAGAAGTGGTTCGGGACTATTTAGAAAAACTGGACGTGCACAAGTCCATGGGGCCGGATGCGCTGCATCCGAGGGTGCTAAAGGAGTTGGCGGATGAGATTGCAGAGCCATTAGCCATTATTTTTGAAAACTCATGGCGATCGGGGGAGGTCCCAGATGACTGGAAAAAGGCTAATGTAGTGCCCATCTTTAAAAAAGGGAAGAAGGAGAATCCGGGGAACTACAGACCAGTCAGCTTCACCTCAGTCCCTGGAAAAATCATGGAGCAGGTCCTCAAGGAATCAATTATGAAACACTTAGAGGAGAGGAAAGTGATCAGGAACAGTCAGCATGGGTTCACCAAGGGGAAGTCGTGCCTGACTAACCTAATTGCCTTCTCTGATGAGATAACTGGCTCTGTGGATGAGGGGAAAGCAGTGGATCTGTTATTCCTTGACTTTAGCAAAGCTTTTGATACGGTCTCCCACAGTATTCTTGCCGCCAAGTTAAAGAAGTATGGGCTGGATGAATGGACTGTAAGGTGGATAGAAAGCTGGCTAGATCGTTGGGCTCAACGGGTAGTGATCAACGGCTCCATGTCTAGTTGGCAGCCGGTTTCAAGCGGAGTGCACAAAGGGTCAGTCCTGGGGCCGGTTTTGTTTAATATCTTTATTAATGATCTGTAGGATGGTGTGGACTGCACTCTCAGCAAGTTTGCAGATGACACTAAACTAGGAGGCGTGGTAGATACATTAGAGGGTAGGGATCGGATACAGAGGGACCTAGACAAATTAGAGGATTGGGCCAAAAAAAACCTGATGAGGTTCAACAAGGACAAGTGCAGAGTCCTGCACTTAGGACGGAAGAATCCCATGCACTGCTACAGATTAGGGACCGAATGGCTAGGTAGCAGTTCTGCAGAAAAGGACCTAGGGGTCACAGTGGACGAGAAGCTGGATATGAGTCAACAGTGTGCTCTTTTGCCAAGAAGGCTAACGGCATTTTGGGCTGTATAAGTAGGGGCATTGCCAGCAGATCGAGGAACGTGATCATTCCCCTTTATTAGACATTGGTGAGGCCTCATCTGGAATACTGTGTCCAGTTTTGGGCCCCACACTACAAGTAGGATGTGGAAAAATTGGAAAGAGTCCAGAGGAGGGCAACAAAAATGATTAGGCGTCTGTAGCACATGACTTATGAGGAGAGGCTGAGGGAACTGGGATTGTTTAGTCTCCAGAAGAGAAGAATGAGGGGGGATTTGATAGCAGCCTTCAACTACCTGAAGGGGGCTTCCAAAGAGGTTGGAGCTCGGCTGCTCTCAGTGGTGGCAGATGACAGTACAAGGAGCAATGGTCTCAAGTTGCAGTGGGGGAGGTCCAGGTTGGATATTAGGAAACACTATTTCATTAGGAGGATGGTGAAGCACTGGAATGCGTTACCTAGGGAGGTGGTGGAGTCTCCTTCCTTAGAAGTTTTTAAGGCCCGGCTTGACAAAGCCCTGGCTGGAATGATTTAGTTGGGAATTGGTCCTGCTTTGAGCAGGGGGTTGGACTAGATGACCTCTTGAGGTCCCTTCCAACCCTGATATTCTGTGATTCTATTATTCTGTGTTTTGTAGATTAAATGAAATATGCCATGTTATTCCACTGCTAGTAAGTGAGAATGAAATATTCAAAAAACCTGTGTAGATTTTTTAAAACATTCTCTGCTGATGAAGATTAAACATTTGGATTAAAATTATTTGTGGAGTTGGGTTTTGTTTTTACTGGAAATTAATTAAGTATCCCATAGAATTCAAACATGTGTCTATTACTTGCCCTATGTGATTTGCCCAAGGTTACATAAGATATTTAATTTCTTTTACATCCATATACATCTGAAAAAGGAGTTCCTGCTTCCTATGATAAAACTTCTCCCTGTTCTTTCAAAAATAATATTCATGTGGCAAAAAAAATAAGTAAGCTCAGATTTCATTTTCACCTCCATGTCACAATTCTGGGGTGGCTGTTAGCCATAGCCATCACCTCATATCATGTCATTAAAAATTGGTATTCTGGATACATCTATAGCATAGTTTATAGATATTTACTTTTCATTTGTGGATGGGAGGGTAGCACATTGATTTACATGTTTATTGTTTGGATGTTTCTGACAGTTGAGAGCAACACAGCAGTTGTCATTTACAGTTCTTCGAGTGATTGCTCATGTGTATTCCACAATAGGTTTGCGTATTCGCCATGTGCACCGGTGTCAGAAGTTTTTCCCCTAGCAGTACCCGTAGGGGAGTGCCCCTAGTGATCCCTGTAGTGGCGCCTCCATGATGTGGTATAAGTGGCACTGCATGCTCCCCCCATCCTCAGTTCCTTCTTGCTGCCAGTGAAGGTGCTTCAGAACTGCTCTGCTCCAGCTTTGCTGCAGCTTGTCCCCAGAACTCCTGTTCGTTCAGTGTATGGTACCCATAGTGATTAGTTTGATTAGTTTTAGTTTAGTTTAGTTAGTGCGCCTGGGCCGGAGCATGCCCTGCGCCCCGGGTTTTAAGTCGTGCGACACTTGTAGGTGACCAGTGCTAGAGAGTGATCTGCATGCGGACTGTTTATGCTGTTTGGGTGAAACAGTGATTGCTGCAAAATTTGCAAGTCGTTCAAGCCTAAGTCCGAGAGAGAGAGAGAGACATTAGGCTGACCTGATGGAGTTGGCGTTAACCACAACTCCAGCGTGCTGCTCCGAGTCAGCACCGGGTACCACAGTGTCGGTGCGCGGCAACCCCCTGGCACCATCTATCAGTTGGCACTGCTCCCCGTCCGTGGGGCACGCCAAGAACACTAAGATGAGGCCTTCTCCACTGTGGCACCGGAGCAAGACTGGGGGAGAGGCTAGACCCATGTTGGGCAGTCCTCGGTCCCCATCGGCCTCTAAGCCTCCGACTCAGATCAAGCGGAGTAGCCCGGCCCGTTCAGAGCAGGCTTGTCTGGATGCCCTCCACGCCAGAGGCCCAGGACATTATGTCCATGCCGGTACCAGGAGCACTGCCAATGTTAGCCCCGCGGTCCAGAGGGAAGCTGCCGCTGTGATCTCCGCAGTCGCCTCTGCCTCGGTACCGGTCACAGTCAAGGGAATGTTCCCGACGCCGTTCACTGCTCAGCAACCGTCCCGTGCATAGTCCACGAAGGTCGCCATTGACCCCCACCAGGTTGTCTGGCTGGGTCCCATCTGACAGAGACTCCAGGCACCACTCTGCCTCAAGGAGCGGATGCCGATGGGACCGAGGCAGACGCTGCTGAAGGTCCTCGTCTCAGAGGGGCTATCGTAGCCAGTCGCGACATGAACAGTGATGCTGTTCCCATTCGTCGTCTCGCTCCAGGACCCCACCACGGCACCGCTCCCGCAGTCCCGGGCGTTGATTGCCGTCACCTCGCCGTTGCGGATGCACCGCGTTGCTACCAGCGGTACCGTTCCTCCACGTCAGGGTCGCAGACTTGTGGTTGGCACTGCTTCCGGCGCCACTGCTCCTCCTGGTCCAGGGACAGCGGCAGGTCGTATGTCAGCCCAGCCTCCCTTCGTAGTTGTCCATCGATGGGTCAGGCCAACCAGGCCGAATAGCGTGCTCTGCCGGTGCCACAGCAGGTGTAGTGGCACCAGGACCCAAGGTTGGCACAGTGGTACCAATGGGCACCGTAGCCCCTGATGCCACAGCAGGTGTAGTGGCACCAGGACCCAAGGTTGGCACAGTGTTACCAATGGGCACTGTAGCCCCCGATGCAGCCCCCAGTGGGGGCTCGCTCAGTGGCCAGAGCCTCGGAATGGCCATCAGCCTCCCTGTCCCGGCCTCCGAGGAAAGAGTCAGTGGGATGTGCATCTTCGACGCCATGCCCGGAGAGCAACCAGGTGGTGGATCCTCCGGTGCCGATGGACACCCAAAGTACTGCACCTGCTTCCTCTCCCTCCCCTGATGAGGCGATTACGGCCCCTTTGTCCCGCAGGAGGTCTCTAGGGCCCCACCAGGAGGTATTGAAAACAGCGGCATCAAATCTCAAACTTCAGGCAGAGGAGGTGGAGGAGCCCTCGGACCCCCTTTTTAACATCCTGTCCACCTCGGTATCGGGCAGGGTGGCCTTGCCACTCCATGAAGGGGTGACGAAAATTTCAAATGTCTTGTGCAAACCCCGCCCTCATTGGCCCCCATCTCTAAGAGAACAGAATGCAAGTATTTTGTGCCCACAAAAGGACAGGAATATCTATACACCCAGCCTGCTCCTAACTTCCTGGTGTTTGAGTCGGTCAACCACAGGAAACGTCAGGGCCAACCAGCCCCTACTCCGATTCAAGGAGCCTGGATTCATTTGGGAGAAAAATGTATTTGTCCTCGAGCTTCCAGTTGCGGGTGGTGAAGCATCAGGCTCTCCTAGTCCAGTATGAGTTCAATCTATGGGGCTCTCTGCCCAAGTTAGAGGACTCCTTCCAGGAGTGTGACAGGAAGGAGTTCAAACCGCTGGTGGAGGAGGGTACAGCGGCTGCCAGGGCAACCCTGCAGGCAGCGTCGAATGAAGCGGTCCATGGCCTTTGTGATTTCCGTGAGAAGGACGTCGCAGCTCCTGCTGTCTGAGTTCTCCAGTGAGGCGCAGAACTCCTTGCAGGACATCCCATTTGACGGCAAGGCTCTGTTTGCGGAAAAGACGGACATAAAACTGCGTGGCCTGAAAGACTCCCGCACTATGCTTCAGACTCTTGGCCTCTATGTTCTGGCTCCGGCTAGACCTAAGTTTAAGCTGCAGCAGGCTCCCACCCAGGCCACCCACCCTAAATACGAGCCCCCTTATAAAAAGTCACAGGACTATAAGAAATGCCCACAGAGATGGCCTTGGTCTGCCCCCCAGCCAAGGGCAAACAGGCAAGGAAACGGCAGTTTTGACAGGATGCCTGGGGGCGACCTACCAGTTCACATCAGGGATCCACCCTCAATAAAGCTTCCCTTCTCTAACCAGTTGTGTGCTTTTCTCCTGGAGTGGTCGTGACCGAAGGCCACAGGGGGTTCAGGCCCATCCTGGACCCGTGAGGCCTGAACCAGTACGTGGTGAAGCTCAAGTTCCGCATGGTCTCCCTGGCCTCCATCATTCCCTCCCGGGATCCCGGGGACTGATACGCCGCGCTCGATCTGCAGGATGCGTACTTCCACATCCATATATTCAAGAGGCACAGACACTTGCTCCGTTTCACGGTTGGTCAGGAACACTACCAATTTACAGTCCTCTGTTTGGCCTGTCCACTGCCCCCAAGGTATTTACACAGTGTATGTCTGTGGTGGCAGCCTACCTCAGGCACCGTGGGGTCCAGATCTTCCCCTATCTGGATGACTGGCTGGTCAAAGGCAGCTCCCGGTCGCAAATGCAGGACCACATGGCGCCACTCTGGGCTTGTTGGTAAATGACACCAAGTCCACATTAGTCCCAGTACAACGCATAGAGCTTATTGGGGCGGTCCTGAACGCCACGTCGGCCAGAGCCTCCCTCCCACTGGACAGGTTCGAGACTCTGAAAGGGTCATCGACATAGTCACAAGGTTTCCAGTGACAACAGCCAGAGCATCTTCAGTTCTTTGGTCACATGTTGGCGTGCACATACGTTATTCATCACACCAGACTAAGGATGAGGCCTCCTCCAGCTCTGGTTGGCCTTGGTGTTCTCCCAGGCAAGAGACAGGATGGACAGGGTCCTCACTGTGCCCGAACCAGTGATTGCCTCCCTTCGATGGTGGTCCTCCCTGGGGAACATGCTCCGCGGGGTCCCATTCAAAGGCAGGCCCCCGTCGCTGGAACTGGTGTCCGACGCATCAGACCTGGGGTGGGGAGCCCATGTGAGAGACTTTCAAACCCAAGGTCTGTGGTCTGCACATAAACGTCAAAGAGCTCAGGGTGGTTCAACTGGCATGCATGGCCTTCCGCTCGCACCTGGAGGTCAGAGTAGTCAGGGTTCTCACGGACAACATGGCTTTGATGTTTTACATCAACAGGCAAGGCGGGGCCCGATCCTCTGCCTGGAAGCCCTCAAACTGTGGGCCTTCTGTATAGCCCATGACATTTGCCTACAGGCTTACCACCTCCCGGGCACCCGGAACTCGCAGGCGGATCACTTGATCACCTCCCTCAGCACAAGTGGTTTCTTTATCCAGAGGTGGTGCACAGACTTTTCCAAGAGTGGGGAACTCCCCAGGTGGACCTGTTCGCAACTTGAGCAGAACCGTCCCTGTCCCTGGTTCTGCTCCGCGAGGGCCGGGACAGGACGCTGTCTCTGATGCCTTCCTCCTGTCCTGGTCAGGCCAGTTTCTTTATGCCTTCCCGCTGATCGACAGGGTCCTGGAAAAGATAAAGCTAGACAGGGCCTGCGTCCTCCTGATTGCCCCGGTGTGGCCCAGGCAACATTGGTACGGGACCCTCACGACCCTGGCGGTCGCCCCGCCGTGGCCATTACCATTCCGTCTGGACCTGCTCTCCCAGGACCAAGGCCGCCGCCACCCCCCCAAACTAGTGGCACTCCACCTCACGGCGTGGCTGCTCAATGGTTAGGCCGGGAGGAAAGGACATGCGCGGAAGGGGTTCAATGTGTCCTCTTGGAAAGCAGGTGACTCTCCACATGCCGAGCCTACTTGGCAAAATGGTCTCGGTTTTCCTGATGGTCAACTGAGCGGGGCATTTTCCCCATGACTGCCCCAATCCAGTTCATTTGGACTACGCTTTCACCTTAGAGCCCAGGGCTTGGCGCCCTCATCCGTCAAGGTGCACTTGGCGGCCATATCGGCCTTCCACCCACCGGTGCAGGGCCACACAGTATTCTCCCATGCCATGACTGGCCGATTCCTTAAGGGATTGGATCATCTCTTCCCGTACATTAGGCCCCCTGTCCTGCAGTGGGACCTGAACTTGGTAGTGCCCGGCTGACGGGCCCTCCGATTTAGGCTGCTAGCTACGTGCTCCTGGTTGCACCTCTCATGGAAGGTAGCCTTTCTGGTAGCTATCACGTCGGAACTCAGGGCCCTGATCTCTGAGCCCCCGAATACAGTTTTCCATAAGGATACGGTCCAGCTCCGCCCACATCCTTCGTTCCTCCTGAAGGTGGTCTCTGCCTACCACATAGGTCAGGACATTTTCCTGCCGGTCCTCTGCCCCAAGCCCCATGCGTCCAGTGAGGCGCACCACCTCCACATGCTGGATGTGAGACGGGCTCTGGCTTTTTACCTGGAGCGAACTAAGACGTTCAGGAAGTCCTCGCAGCTGTTCATCGCCTCGGCCGAACGCAGAGGGGTCGGCCAATCTCCACTCAGCGGCTCTCCAACTGGATCACCTCGTGCATCTGTACCTGTTATGACCTGGTGGGAATCCCTCCACCGTCAATTGTGAGGGCACACTCGACTAGGGCGCAAGCCTTGTCGGCTGCCTTTTTAGCCCATGTCCCCATTCAGGACATTTGTAGGGCTGCCACTGGTCTTCAGTTCACACATTCACCTCACACTATGCGATCGTCTCCCAGATCAGGGAGGACACCAGGTTCGTCAGGGCTGTGCTTCGTCCCAAGAGTTTGTGAACTCCTATTCACCTCTAACAGATATAGCTTGCAGATATAGAATACACATAAGCAATCACTCGAAGAAGAAAAGCTAGTTACCTTTTCCGTAACTGGTGTTCTTCGAGATGTGTTGCTCATGTCTATTCCACATCCTGCCCTCCTTCCTCTCTGTCAGAGTTGCCTGGCAAGAAGGAACTGACGGTGGGGGGGAGTGTGCAGCGCCCATTATACTGCGCCATGGAGGGGCCACTCCAGGGGTCGCTAGGGGCGCTCCCCTACAGGTACTGCTAGGGGAAAAACTTCCGGCACCGGTGCACGTGGTGAGCACACACACCTATTGTGGAATAGACATGAGCAACGCATCTCGAAGAACACCAGTTATGGGAAAGATAACTGTCTTTTGTCTATTCTTCCTTTCTTGCTACCCCATAAAAATTATGAAAATGAAAAACAGGTGTTTGGCATTGGTTTGATCTGTGTTGCTTGTTTTTGTCCTAAATGGCAAGTATTAAATAAACAACACCAACATCAATCAAATCAAATTTTAACTGGAATTTTAAAGAAATCGTAAGTTCCTATCTGACTTGAGTCACCCAGGGAGTCTTACAGACACAAACTGAACAGTATAAGAGTTATTGCCACTTCTCACCATTCAGTACAGTATTTAATTTATTCACCATCAGTGTTTATTATATACCTGAAGTCTCTTTTTGGAAAAGACTCTTGGCTTAGTTCTCCAAAGTCTTGCACTTTGTGTGTTACTGACACTTGTGTAAAGTGTGTAAAATGTTGCTATTCTAATTTGGTAATTTGGTGACTATACATTGTGCCACATAGTGAAGAATCAGGCCTCTATTATTTAAAAGTACTGTAATAAAGTTGGAGTGAGAACTGTATCGTTAGACAACGGGAAGTTACTTACCTATGGTTCAGCTGCTCTGAAGATATCATCATGCAGATTTGTTTTGCCAACTCCCATTACAGTCTGGAAATTCCTTTTTGTTTTGTTTTATGTTTTTCAAGCTCTTGTACCTTCTTTTTCAGGTACACTTTTCTTCTGAGGCTTTTTTTTTTTTTTAACACTTTTGGTCATTTTTAAGTGGCTTTTTCCTCTGGGAGCTTCACATCCAATACAATCAAATGAACTGACTGAAATGTTTGGGGAGCTATGTCCTGAGATTTTGAGAACGTCCTGAGCAGGGTAACAAAAATTGTTAGTGGCATGTCGGAGTTTACATTTGACAAGAAACTTCAAAAACTAAGATTATTTATCCTGGAAAAGAAAACATGGTGAGCAAGTTAAGTGACATTTTCAAAATTATGAAGAACATATAGAAAACAAATCAATCCTTCCCTTTTATCTTGTCACATAATATGAGAGCTGGGACGTACCCAGTGAAACTAGGGCTGTAATTTAAGAAACAGTAAAAGGGAATATTTCTAAAGCAGTATATTGTCAATCAACCTGTGAAATTTTCTACAGAAAGTTGTAAAGACAAATGCGAGATAATTTTATGGTCAAAAATACATTTTTTTTTTAATGAAAAGTAATTCTCATGTTTTTTCTCATCACCCAAGGTGAAACTGATCACTTTTCAAGTCAGCAGAAAATTCTGCCCTTTCCTTACCTTCTTGTACAACATTGCACAATTTGTTATATGTGTATCATGAGGTAGTGTAGGGGATATCTCTTGAGACATCAGGTACTGATAATACTTGAGGCAGAATAGACAACAAGATGGACAACTTTCCTGTTGCATAAACATGTTTAGTAACCAGTTGGGTTTTTTTTTTTTTTTTTTAGATACACAACAATGTGTTCATGTTTTTGAGATTGGGATCTTGCCATCAAAGAAAATGTTAGTTCTGATTACATTAGTTGAGTTAGCATTTTGTTCTGATATTGAACAGGAACAGTATTTTATAGGAATAAAGAAAAATATTAATGTTACTGTTAGTTTTCTTTCCAGGACTAAGCCTGATCTTTGGACATAGGTGTCAGGTTTGGTTAATTACAGCATATCAAGGAATATAGCCTGTTTACTTGCTTAATATGCATAGAAACATAGGTCCAAAGGTCCCTCTAGCCCAGTATCCTGACTCTTAGTAGCCAGCACTTGATGCTGCAGAGGAAGATGTAAGCAGTTGTGGGATAATCTACTCCCCACACAGGTCTCATCCTGTTGTCTGAGATTGTCTTAAACCCTGAAGCACAAAGTTTAATATCCCTTCTAAAATTTGTTTTAATTAATTATGATAGCTCTATATAATCTTGATATCCATATAAATATCCTCAACCTTTTTTAATCTTGTTAAATTATTGGACTTAATGACTTCCTGTGGCAATGAGTTTCACAGTTTAATCACCAATTGTGTGCAAAAGTATTTTATCAGTTTTAAATTTCCCACCATTTAAATTAATTAAATGTCCTTTTATTCTTGTGTTATTAGAGAGGAAGAACAGAAGTTTCCAAATTACCTTCTCTAGACCAGTCATTATTTTATATACATTTATCATGTCCTCTCTTATTTGCTTCCTTTTTAAGATAAATAATCCCAGTCTTTTCAATCTGCCTTCATATAAGAGTTTTTCCAGGCCCTGGATCATTCTCATCACTCTTCTTCTGAACCCTCTTCTAGTTCTGCAGTATCCTTTTTGAAATGGGATGAGCAGTAGTTCAGACAGTATTCAAAATGAGGTTGCACCATTGATTTATATAAAGGCATCATAATATACTATAATATCAGTCATTATCGTATATTTTATACGTCCTAACATCTTGTCATCTTTTTCATCATTCCCTGCCAATGGGAGCTGCAGGAAGTGGCGGCCAGGCCCGCATCTCTTCCCGCAGCTCCCATTGGCCTGGAACAGTGAACTGTGGCCACTGGAGGCTGCAGGTGGCTGTGCAAATGTAAACAAATGGCCTGGCAGCCTGCCAGCAGCTTGCCCTGAAGGGTCACGTGCACCTGCAGGTTGCCCACCACTGTAAGAGAGTTAATAAAATCTCTTTTTGAAATTTTCTCCTTATCTTCAGGATTTGGTTTGGTCATGATCTTCTGAGTTATAACTTTGTTTTCATCTCAGAAAGTGCCATAGGAAAGACAAAGGTTTAGAGAAGTGTGAAATGTTATTTTACAAATCAATACTTTTGAGAGACGATGTGGTTTAATAGTATGAGCATGGGGATGGAAGTAAGGAACTTCTCAATTCTAATCTTTTTGCCCATTGACTCATTGTATGTCCTTGAGCAAGAAACAGATCTGTAAAATGGTATTTTGAGGCTTAATTTGTTAATGTTGGTACAGCACTTTGAAAACGTGAAGTGTTATTAAAATGCTAATAATTGTTACTGAAACTAAGGTATATCACAAAGCAAGCCATTAGCCACGCCAGCCTGAGTTGTTTTCCCCCCTTTTAGGGAAATTACACAAAGATGTGTGTAACAGATTTTGTAGGATTACAGATTTTGAAAACTAGATTGCTTGAACTGAAATAAAAATACCAGCTAGCTTTTATTATCCTGCCATGGCACATAGACCACACACCTATAGATAGTTCAAATAAGTTTGAAAGCAGTTGGTTGCTTTCTGTAAAACAATTATAATACTCTAGCAGGAGAATGAGGATATGATTAATTTGTTCCAAATAAAAAGATATATATTATGTATATATATTTTCTGTTATATAATTTTCTATTATATGTATGACTCATTTGCCTAACAAATAGCATTTTCTTTGAGGACGTTTTTCTTGTTTAAAACTTTTTTTATGCACTAAGATCTCTCTTTTTATTTGTGTTAGGCAGGACTAGATAAAAAATAGATTCACTATAGCTGGTGCTTGCTCATACTAGATATGTCTTAATTACAACAATGGTTTCATATTTTTTCTAGCTCTTTTTTGAGTTACAAGGGAGTCATTGTTACCCAGTGTTTAGAGCACTGGACTGGGACTCAGGAGATGTGGGTTATGTTCCTTGCTCTGTGATTGGTCTGCTTGGTACCTTTGGGCAAGTCACTTCATTCTATGACTCAGTTTTCCCATCTGTAAAATGGAGATAATGGTACTGAACTTTGTAAGGCATTGAGATGTACTGAGAAAAGCACTGTATAAGAAATAGGTGGTGATGGTGATATTATTTATTATTATTATTATCATTATCATCAACAACACATACAATGTAATTCTGAAATTCAGCATTTTTTTTGGGAAACTTGCCAAAGTTTCGAGTTCATATAAGCTGAAACTTGAACTCACAACTCTAGTGAATGGGATGGGTAAAACTGGATTCATTTCATTCAACCCAGAATACAGTTTGACTGCTCTGTGAAAGGAAGGCTTATGAATAAATCTGTATGATTTCCAGCACAAAAATGTCAAGTTGAAGTTAAAATTGAAAGCATATATCAAGGCTGCAATTGGTCTTAGTACAAATTAGCTTTGAAAAATGTAAACAAATAAAAAAAAATGAAACCCCCTCTAATGTTTGAAACCCAGGACATAGAGTAAAGTTTGCGCTTTTCTAACGGCATCTGAACTACCTTAACTTTGCCTGTGTGGAGACGCTAGTCTATCATCTTAGCTTTTCTGTATGTAGAGTATTATTTGGGATGTGCACCACTGAATATTGATTGCGTGTCACTGATGTTAAGTGAGGTTAATAATCTTTGTTCTTTTGATGTAAGCATTATAATTTCAGCCTATGAAGTTTGTATATGAAGGATTGACTGCTGCATGGAGTTGTAGAGATTGATGCTGAGAGGTGCTGAGCACTTCTGTGAGTTAGAGTCCTCGGCCCTTTGCTAGGTCCCTCCCTTAAGGAGGAATGGGGAATGATTCCCTTGAGCATGCTATGTTTGTGTAATTGAAAAGTGGTAACATTTTTCTAAGTACTGTGTATAACCATTGAAAAGAGCCACATAGAGACAAGGATTTCTAGATTTTGTGGTCACAGAGAATTACACACTTTGTTCATTATGGATAAAGTAATGTGTGGTTTTGTTATTTTCAGGACAGAGTTTTAAGGTACGTTGACAAGTTTCAGAGTAACAGCCGTGTTAGTCTGTATCCGCAAAAAGAAGAACAGGAGTACTTGTGGCACCTTAGAGACTAACAAATGTATTAGAGCATAAGCTTTCGTGGACTACAGCCCACTTCTTCTTCATCCGAAGAAGTGGGCTGTAGTCCACGAAAGCTTATGCTCTAATACATTTGTTAGTCTCTGAGGTGCCACAAGTACTCCTGTTCTTCTTTTTAAGGTACGTTGTTTGAGAAGTGCAATTCCTTGATTTCTAACATTTGAATTAAAATAAAAAAGCCATCCAAAATGTTCTTGGAAGATGTTATGGAGTTTGGGATACAATCCAAACAAGTCAGGGGTTCTGTCAGCTCTTACCCTGTAACCCTGGGTGCCTCACAATACTTTGCCACTATAGCTCCCAGTCCGGGATGCTCACAGTCAGCAGCAAGCATGCGGGTCACACCCTGAGTGTCTGTGTGCTATGTAACCAGGCCTGGTTCACCAACTCTGACCTCAGCAGCCTGTCTGCAGCCCACAGCCGCATGCTGGCTTCCACCAGCTTTGGTTACAATCAGCAAGCTGACCCCAACACTCTCCCAGTCCCCAATTTTCCCCCAAACCATGTGCTTTTCAACATCTAGCCCTCTCCTGGACAGTTCAGAGAAATAATAAGATTCTTTTAAAGAGAGAAAAGCACATCACAGCTTATTAACTTAACTGGGGTAAATATACCATTTCCTGCAAACACAGCAGGGGATAGGTTAAGTGAGTAAAAAGGAATAATGTTAGAAAGCATTACAAGCAAATAAAGTGAAAACATGCATCTTAAAGTCTAACTCTTAATCTAGCAAGGTAGAGGCTTTGTTCAAGATGGTTTTCTCATGAATCTTCCTTCTTCCTAGCTATGGCTGACTTTCTTTCAGTCTGGAACTTCCACAGAAGTACAATGAGCTGGCTTCCCTTGTCTTCCTGTGTGAAAGATGTTTGTCAAATCTGTATTCAGGTCCCAGAGACTTCAAACTCCCTCCCCCTCCTTGGTTGAGATCCATCTTTCTCAGCTTGCAAGATCTCTGTTCCCTTGTGTCTATCTAGTGATGGATAACTTAAGGGTTCTCTGCCCCTCTCTGTATAGTCCAGTAAACCTTTGAAAACCATATCTGTCAAAGTTAATTGACCTTGTTGCAAGAGGCAAGATGACCTCATGCTGTTCTTTCCTTCCTGTGGGCTTCCCATCTCCCGTTGAGTTCTATGTAAATGAGGCTTCCATTGTTTTTGGTCACACCTTGGATAATTTCTTTGAATATGTGACATTCCCTCCTGTCTGGGAGAGACCTGTTTCTCCCTTTGTTTGAGTCACAGATTGTAAAGCATAATATTAGTAGTATTCCTAATTCCTTATGTAGTATTAATACATACAGTTCACAATGATATTAATCACCGCTGTGTCATTGGCTTTCATAAAACACCTAGCTCAGTACACTTTTATAATACAATAATATTGTACACAATCAGTTGATTCAAATGCTTATCACTTGAGGTTCAGCCCTCTTATTTTTTTAGATCAGTAAGCCTTTGCAATATAGTGTTTGAAAATAAAACCCAGACCAAACTTCTCTCTCCTTCTGGATGTAGATGCTATGCTTCTCATCCCCCATTTACTAGCTTGATAGCTTTATGTACCTAATATGTAAATAGATCTTCATTGTCTCTGCCTGATGACCAGGCTGGACAGAGAAGCAAACACATTCCTTTGTCTAGGGCAGACCTGTTATCAACTCCCCTCTCATGCCTGGTTTAAACACATTTTAATCATAATTCTAGCATAGATCCACAACTCTTAATACACACCATGTATGTACATCACACAAGAATATTAATGATCTGTAAGTTACAGATATTACATTTTCCAATGATATATTACATGACACCTTTGAGATACAGATTATAACCATACTGAGTTGGGATACACTGAATTGGTCAGGCCAGTGGAAACTCATTGCCTGATATGCCACAGAAGGTAATATCTACTCTAATCACTGATAAACCACTGATATGTGCCTGCAACATTAATGTTAGTAGAGATTTTGTGTTAGAATTTCCTTTGTTTTTAAAATAATAATAGAATAAATAAACTGTGGTTTGGGGGCTTCTTCCTGAACCCCTCGCCCCTTATTGCTGGCAGCACCCCAACTCCCCTGAGTAGGACATCCACTCCTGCCCCATGTCCACATGCTGTCCCACGATGACTCGATGATTGGTTGGGGAGCCATGAAAGTGGGTTTCAGGTGGAGGTTACTCCTACTTTGCATGCGCTTAAGAACTGCCCAATGGTATGTGTGGCTGGGAACACTAGCTCTTCTTCATCTGATGAACCTCCTCTGGTCAGCAATGGAACTCCCCTTCTGATGAGCCCTATGAGGTTTACTAGATGGAGAGGGTTGGGAAACTCTAATGCTTGCCCCCAACTTCTCCTTCTGCAGCTCAAGCTATTCTTGAGCATCCCACTTTCCTCCCCTGTGAATCATGAACAATCATCAGGATGACCAGCACCAATCATATGGAGTTAATGTTAATTACCCAGTTTAAAAATACATTTATTTTGCTAGTCCTGTTTTGGCACGTGTGTGTGGGAGCATTCCAGTTGCTCTGGGTTAGAAGAAGAGTAAATGAAAGGGACTCTGCTCTGGTGAAGTGCCTGTGGGTTTTCAGAATGAAGCTCCAATTCCTTTGGTTTCTCCCCACAGATCTCCTACACTGAATCCTCACTTCTCTATCATCACCCTCATGCACAGGTCAGATTCCCCTCATTGAGGTGTCTTCTAACGTTCACGGGTTCCCTAGGTTGTGTACCAAGAGCAGGATCAATGCTGCATATCCGGACAAGTTTCCTAAGACTCTCAGAGAAAGGAGAGGGGATCGTTAATCTACAGATAGTTTGGAGTCAGTGTTAGTTAATTAAACCTAAAGCAGCTATAATGTTTAGGGTCTGATTATACTGAATATGTACCTTTACTGTTACAAATTCATTTTCCACTGATAACTCTTCACTAAAGTTTTATACCAGTTAGATGCAAAAGAAAAACACTAGGAGATGCTGACTGGTATAGAGAGGGTAGTTTATTGTGTAGTTTGATAACTGTTCTTGAGTTAGCTTAATTTTTATTACAAACAGAATGTGTGGTTTTCATCAAACATTTACTGGAATATCAGCTTTTACATCTGTATCTTATAGCCCCACACAATTTTTTTCAATAGCATGTCTGACATTTAATAAACTATACACTTTTTCTTTTAAAACAATGAGCCAAGAAATCTTTTGATTAGAAGTAAAACTCTATAGAAGAGAGATTTCCCCCCCTATGCTGCATATTATTACACCAAACAGCATGTTTCATCTTTGAGGATAATACTCAGTTTTGTTTGTGGAACAACAATGGCATAATTTTGTTAAAATTAACGTGTATGAATTTTCTGCATATTTGTAAAAGAAAATTTTCTACTAATGCAATGGTTCTTAAACTTTTTTTTTCACGGACCACTTGAAAATTGCTGAGGGTCTCGGCAGACCACTTAATGATCTTCCCAAATGTTGTTTGTACCATTAGCTAACTATTGTAAAGCACTTTGTATAAAAGCACTATACAAAAAAACAAAACCTTAATAATAATTAACGTGTTTTTGTTCTACAGATAAAAGCACACAACTCATATTTTAATATCAGTAGTCTTACCTTTCAAATGCGATGGATGTGCCCTCTGCCCCCCCGCTGTGGCAGCCCCCGAGCTGGGGCTGGGAAGGAGGGCCGTCTCTCCCCAGCAGCTGCAGCCCTCGAGCTGCGGAAAGTTGCCTCTTTCTCTGACCACTGAAGCCCTGCACATCCCAAATTCCCACCACCCCCTCTTCTCACCTCACTGCCATTTCGCACCTACCCCCTATTCGCCCCCAAGGCCACCACCTCATGTTACATGTGCGTCTTCTCCAGGTCCACGCACCTAATTAGTGGAGCCGCGCCTGTGTGGCTCCACTAATTAGGTGGGTGGCCCTTCAGTCTCTTGTGTGCGGCCACCCAGGCGCACACCATAGAGAGAACTATCCGCGGACCATCTGAATGGAGCTCGCGGACCACTGGTGCTCCGCCCACCTCAGTTTGAGAACCTGTGTACTAATGGATGTATTTACATTTTTAACAGTAAACTTAATGCTGTGAGAGAGGTTCAGAAGAATTACACTGGAAATGTAATATTTATACATAAGCAACAACAATCAGTGGTGGGGTCAGAAGTACTAGTAATTTTTCTGTAGTTGGTACAGCACCCACCCACAAATAGGTCTCAATCCTATTCTGCTTTCCCTACAGTTCAAGTAGGTAGTTTTCGAGTGCTGCTCTCCCACAGTGATCTTTCCTCTTTGATCACTCTGCCTTAAGTTCATAGGCTGAACTGAGAGAAGTGCTAATGAAATTAATGTTCATCATTCTGTCCCAACAGCTGGGAGAGCACCCTTCGGATTTATGCCCCTGTCATTTCTGAAATCCATTATTTACATTTTTTAGGGCAAACCACCAATCCTGAACCAGCGAATTAAGATTTAAAACAGCCAACAAATTCAGTTTGTCTCTTCACTCATCTTTTTGCCTGTCCACTTCTACCATTCATTCTGGTCAGATGCAGTGTCATTACTTTAGTTTCTTGTTTTGCAGTTGTCACATAGTTCCCTACAGAGTTCTGTTGGACCTTAGCTTGCTTCTAAACATGCTTTTCATTTCCATATGCCGTTGCTACACTGGCAGTAGTGCCGCTTGCCTTACGCTTCCTTGCCTACATGTCTCATGATTAAGGCTACATTTTAGTCACAGGTATTTTTAGTAAAAGTCATAGGCAGTAAACAAAAATTCACGGTCTGTGACCTGTCCATGACTTCTACTATATACTCCTGACTAAATCTTGGGGGGGCTGCCTGGGGGTGCCATGGGTGCTCGGGGCAGGGGGCGGTGTGTGAGCCAGAGGCCGCGGCGCAAGGCCTGGGACCCCCGCTGGTGCTGGGGGGAGTTGGCAGGGCCAGCAGGCTCCCTACCTGGCTCTGCCCCTCCCCGGAAGTGGCAACATTCCCCTCGCCCAGCTCCTAGGTGGAGGCATGGCCAGGCAGTTCTGTGTGCTGCCTCTGCCCAGAGCGGTGGCTTCACAGGAGCCGCGGCCAATGGGAGCTGTGAGGGTGGTGCCTGCACGCAGAGGCAGTGCGCAGAGCTGCCTGGCCATGCCTCTGCGTAGGAGCTGAGCGAGGGGAATGTCACTGCTTCTGGGAAGCCCACCAGGTAAGCACCGCCGAGAGCTTGCCTCACCCCATCCCGTGCCCCAATCCCCTGCCCCCTTCCACACCCAAACTCTGCTGCTGCTTGGGGGGGGGGGCGCGGTGGCCCAAGACTGCCCCAGCAGTAGCTGGTGTGACTGGCGCGGGGGCTGCCTGAACTGCCGCTAGCCGCTGCAGAAGTCATGGAGGTTCTGTGACCTCTGTGACAAACCCGCAGCCTTACTTATGATTACTCATGGGTTTCCATGCTTATCTAATCCATGTTTGTATTTAACATTTATATTATGATAGTGCTGTGCTAGACATTGTACAAACATATAGCAAATGACAGTCCCTGCCCCAAAGCGCTGACAGTCTAAAAGACATCTTGCTACCCTGGCTGAGATTGCCAGCAGTTGTGATGTTTTCTGAAGTCTGGGCACTTGTCTACTAAGAATGAACACTAAGTTGGTTGTTTAACTTTGAGAAAATGTGAAAACACATTGAAACATCCCTTTGGCTTATATTTAACTTGAATACTAAACATAGTTGTCAGCCATTTTCATCTGTAAACTTTTTTAAAAGGGTAATTATAGCTGAAGCACCAGTGACAATTATAGTTTAAGATTGCCCAAGAGTTTCCATTATAACCTGTTTTCAGTCACTCATAAAGTTCTGAAATCTTCATCTGTTGGGCTGAAATTTTCCAGACCTTGTCCCTGCCAGAGTGTGTTGTTTGTTTATTTTTTTAAAGAAAGATAGGATAAAAAAACCTGAAAGCTGTTTTGAGTATGAAAAGTGTGTGTGTGTGTATGTAAAATTTTTCCAGTTTTATACATATTATATAAAAAGTTGCAGTATATCTATCTTGTGACTAATTTTAATAACTCTAGCACCTAAGCAGTTGAGTTAAAAGCTGAAATTTATCAGAGAGAAAGCCCTCCTTGAGGACAAGTGCCTTTGAATGCAGTGGAAAAAATAATTATGATTTTATCACTTTATGTGCATTTGAAAATTGCATTTAACAGGCACAATAGTTTATTGGTGTAAAAATGTGATATTTTTAACACTGAGCCATGAGAAAGGTAGGCTCCACTGTGCATGCATGTATACATGGCTAATTTGGCTGTATATTTAAAATAAATAGATACATTCAGTTAAAGTTTACACAGTATAGGCCTGATCAAAACTCATAGAAGTCAATGGAAAAACTCCCATTAACTGAAGCAGGCAGTGGATCAGGATATGTATGAACCAGTTGTCTATACCAATAGTTTTAAACCTTTTTTTCTGAGGACCCAGTTGGAGAAAATTGTTGATGCCCGCGACCCAACAAAGCTGGGGATGAGGGCCTCGGGGCATGGGAGGGGCTCAGGGCTGGGGCAGAGGGTTGGGGTGCGGGGTGAGAGCTGTGGGGTGGGGACGGGAATGAGGGGTTCAGGGTGTGGGAGGGGGTAGATTTTGCAGCCAGGGGATCAGAGAATATGTGGAGCCCTATCCAACAGCATTCCTAGTATTTATCTCAGGCCTTGTCTGAATTAGAAAAATTGCACTGGTGTAATGAAATTGATTTAAATTCTCTCTCATTACACTGGTGGAAACCCCTAATGTAAACATACTTAAATCAGTTTAAAATCTTAAATATATCAATTAAGCTTAAGTTGTACTTGTCTAATAAAAATAAAGCCTTAGCCTTTTTCCTTTTCAGTCTGCTTCTTTCCATGTTCCCTATTGGAGGACAACCTAATGCCAAGCAGTTAAATATTTTCCCAGTCACGTTGATGACTGAATCTTTAAATGTTAAGACCACAGTCAGTGCTCCAGTTTATACAGAATATTCTATTATATTTGAAATTAAAGAAAGATAATTTGATTTACTTTTTAATATGATCTTTAAAAAAAATAGAGTATGATTAAATGCAATGTAGTGATTATACATTGAGTGTCTCTCTAGTTGCAGTAGAAAAAATAAAATGGATAGCCCAAATTTCAGTAGGCTTCTTAGACTGGAAAGAATTTTAAAAGGAAATATATGTCGAGTGATCAGATGCAGATTGCATTTTTTTTTCTAAAAGAGATTAGCTACTATTTAATCCCAAATCAAGGGACAGAGAAGAAGGATGGTTTTGAAATTAAGGAATTGGACTAAGATTCAGGAGATCTGGTTCTAGTTCTCAGCTCTGCCAAGGGCTTACTCTGGGACCTATGGCAAGTCACTGAGATTTTCAGAAGTGCTCTGCACCCACAATCAGGGTCAGATTTTCAAGAGAGCTCATCTTTTAGGCATCAAAATAAGTAGTAATTTTTTCCAAATGAGCCCAGCATGTTGAGTGCTGAGCTGTTTTGAAACTCTGGACATAAGTGGAAGCTGTTGAGTTCAGAGCACTTGTAAAAAATCTGACTCCAGATATCAGGCCTGAGCACTTGAAAACCTGCCTCTTAATCTCTTGGTACCTGAGTTCTCCCATCTGTAAAATGGAGGTAATAGTTCCCTATATTGTGTGGTGTTTTGAGAGTAAATTCATTAATATTTGTAAGATGCTCCAATACTTTGGTGATGAGGATGATATGAATTGAAATACCCAGTCTAAACCATTCATAAACATAGTGAGAACATAATATTGTTTTAACAACTACAGGTACTGGGAAGCTGTTCACAAATGGGATGAAGCACTTCAGTTAACTCCAGAAGATGCTACACTTTATGAGATGAAATCACAGGTAACTCATGAAAATTCTTTGTCAATTTAGAAATCCAAAGTTATATTGTAGTCTTAAACAGAATATGCCTAAAACCCTGCCACCACTTGTGTATGTAAAAGGAGAGTACAACTGGACATGGGCCACTGAATTTAAGAAATATTGCTTGTTATAGGCTCAGAGATAGATCCCTCTCTCCTCTTTCAGCATAACAGGGAATCTTCTAGAGGTTAGAGTATTTTTACTCTTGCCAAGCATGCCATGATAACATCTCTGTCCAGGTCTGAATTTGGCCAGTGTCTAAATGTAAAATTTTAAATTGAGACATTTAAAAATTATATTTATTATCATTACTCCAGGTAGGTAAAGATCTCCAAATCTGCCATTAATAATCCATATGATTTTACTGAAGTATTAGTTTATTGCCACCTCTTTCCTCTCTCCTCACCCTTCTCAAAAAAAAAAGTATATGTTATGCGAAATACATACCCCATATTTTGGTGTCCACTTAATGCACAGACAAACTTTGGAGAAAAATGCATTTAGTCAAATACATTCATTGGTCTCAACCATCCTGGCTCTGTTTCAGGGCTGTTTTGATGGGTTAAGGCTCCAGCAACCACCAACACTGCAATGAAACCTTGATATGTAATGTCCCTTTTCTCTCCAAGCGGCTAGTCAAATTTTGGGGCCATGGCGACTTTCCAGTTAGAAGTAGAAATTGATGGAGTCTGGTATTCTCTTTCATGCAATCTTGTTTATTTACAAAGAATGTACAAAGCCCCGCTTCTCCAAACGCCAGAGGAACAAAGAATAAAAGGAGCAGTTTCTTAGTTTATAGCTCCAGACTTCTTTAGCCAACAGACCCAAAGCTCTCTAGTTTTTCCCAATGTCACACTGTGCTCACAGGCTACTTCTTAGCTTTCTTGTTTTGTTGCTTCTGCCTCTTGCTTTGTTATTGTCTCTTCTTAGTTTCTGTGTGTTCAGTCACACACCTGCACCCATATGCACACCTAGTTGCAATACCAAGTGACCCCCTGCCACAACCACACATGGTGCTGGTTTCTGGCAGACTGTCTTAATCCATGTTTTAGGTGTGGCTCCTTCACTGTCTCATACAACTATCTTAAATAAAGGATGTATTCACACACCAGTTTGAACTAGGTTGTATCTCAGCCCATAATAAAGTTTCACCCAGTTAGTAACAGTATCAGCTGTATGGACTAAGAAAACTGCTGATCTCACAGTGACTTTTTGTATGGCTTCAGTGGCAAAGTTATGGGACACCATTATTTTATGCATGTCCATGTGCTTGTGTCCCCTTCCTGCCTAAGTAGAAAAAATAAGATTTTCCATCTTTTTGTAACATACATTCAGTGGATTTTTAAATTGGAAATGAGGAGCCAGTTAGAGGGAGAGAAGACAAGATGTGTGGGTTCAGCATCCTATCACCTTGTTTTACTTTTCATTTAAGCTTTTGTTATGCCATTTTCTGTTTTTCATTTAAGATGTTTTAGGTTTTTTCCCCTTTCACGTGGTTGATTTGCTTCTTTTTGCTCCTTACCTTTTAAAAACAACGTTAACTGTCAAACTGCTTCTCAATGTAGGCACACCACAGTAAGACATACCTGTTGTGATGCCAAATATATCAGATATGTTCTGGTATTTCACAAAATGACTGCAGCCCACCAGCTGAGGTGGAGGACCTGGAGAAACAATGTTAAATGTTTACAGAAACCAAACCCTAGTGTTTGACTGATTCCCTAGTTTGGCACCAGCAGTATGTTCTCCTTTCTCCACTTAGGCTTTCTCCCTGGCCTTTTAAAAAGATACATATTCCTACTTTCCAGTGGTGTGCAGAGAAGAAGGCAATTAACATTCACAATGGCTTGTGTGTGCTTGGGGTATATTTCCCAGGGAGACATTCTGCTTTCTCTCAGATCAGTTGTATTAATACTTTGGGTGCATACTTGCTCTTTGCAGAGGCCGTAGTAAAATTTAGGCACCAGTAACCAAAGGTGAATAGTTCTGGTATAATGTTGGAATTGCTGTATTTGTTGACTCTTACTGCCCAGGTATTTCCCTATTGTTTGGGAGTATATGATAACCAAAAGCCACCTCTCCCCCACTTCCATCTCTATGAATCCTCAAATGAAATTTTAGAAATTAAGCATATATATAGATCATGTTTTGTCACAGTGCCCTATTGGGATAAGAACCAAAGGGCTGGTGATTGGAGAGGGGAAGGGACCAGTGGGTGGAATGAGACAAAGACAGAAGAGAGAACACTGCATGTAAAAGAAAGAGGAAGAAAGTCCACATCAGAAAAGAGAGAGGATTAAAGATTAAGAGAATAAACAGTTAAAAGGGGGAAAATACTCTGAAGGAAAATGTGGCTATTGAAAAACATGGAAGAAAAATAAAAAAATGTAGACTAGTGGGCAGAAAAGAAAAAGGACAAAAAAACCCATGGTGCTATAGTAAATTATTTGTTTATTTTATGGAAAATATGCTTTATTCACTGTTAGAATCTATAATGTTATAGTAATTGACTGTTTCCAGTTTAAAAAAAAAAAGTAAAGGCAAAACTCAAGAAAAACAAAAACCTGAACATTTTCCCAGCATTTGAATGGGAATGTGATGATGTTCCCTCTCACCCTCTTTGGATGTTGTCATGTTTTGTTTTTCCTGGGCTGGAGAATGTTTGACTCCTCAAAAATGTGGAAGTTTATTAATAATCAAATGTACAGAGGCCAGTTGTAGTGAAATAACACCAAGGTGGCATCTGTTTCTGCATAGCTACTGAAGGTTTAGTCCTCCTTTAGTTGTGGCTTTCTGTTCTTTAGTAGTTTTAAGACACAACTTTTACAGCTTTTGTAATTTTTCTTCATGAATTCCCTTGGGTAACATATCAAAGATACTGAATTATTTGGCACACATCACTATGCATATTACATGTTACATTAGAAAGGCTCTATTGAAACAAAGGAGTAGGCCCCTAGATTAATTAGAAATGGTCCTTTTATTTCAGTGGAGTAGACATTAGGATCCATTAATAGTTTTCTTTTGAAACCACTGAATGTTTCTAATGAAACACACACATAATTTGTTTTACATTAATGGAGCAAAGAAGTGGATGTTTATTTTTCCTTTCACATCAGGCTACAGTTCATAGTCAATTATTTTCCTCTTGATTTTATGCAACAAATTGCTTCTCTGAAATGCCACTTAACTCTTCGCATTATTCAGAGCCTGTAGGAAGCAAGAAGGGGAACCTACCATACCATCAGATATACTTAGAGCCAGGTTTACAAAGGTATATATGCACCTAAAAATGCAGATAGGCCCTGTGGGGATTTATAAAAACACCTAAGTGAATAAGGGTCCTAACTCCAATTGATTTTAATAGGAGTTAGGTGTCCAACTGGTTTAGGTGCTTTTGTAAATGCCACTAAGTGCCTGTCTGCATCTTTAGGCACCTAAATACCTTTGAAAATTAACCCTTTAGTTCTTCAAGTAAAGCAAATGGCTTAAAATATGAAAACTGCTTAGGTTCTTGTTAGGGACATAAATGCAGGCTGAGCAATTTCTTGAATAAAAGAGACCAAGAAGTGGAGTTTGTTTGTTTCAAAGGCCCTGAGGCTGGCTCTAACCGTATCTCATAATCTAGGTCTGTTTTCATATAATCTTTACTTTGCATTTTTGAGCTGGCTTTGTCATTAGAGTGACTACAAGAATGAATGCTGCACAATGCTATCATAATGGGACAGTTAGCTAATATTTAGTGGAACAAATTAGCATATAAATGTGTCTTTAGTAACATCTGTTTCTCTTTTTTGATTATGGTTTTATTGTTCATGTCATGTGAATTTAACAAATGAGGTCTAGGCTCATCTTGTACATTAAAGCTGCTTTTTTCATTTAAATTCCCTCAAAACCTAAGATAGGTATAGTGTGAATGGCAGAAGAATATAGTGTACTCCTAATGAGTTATATGCTCATCCACAAAACTCATGATAATAGACTACGAATAGTCAAAACAATAGTGTAAGAACCAACATAATCAAGGGCTCTCTGCAAGGCCATTCAGTTGGTGCTCCAGCTGCAAGCCCAAGACTAAGTTTGTGATCAGCTCTCATAACTGGATCCCATGCCATACTAGTGGAGGGAGTTCAGTGTTGTGCACAAGGACACAGAATGGGCAGTAGCTCGTTGTGTGTGTGTGTGTGTGTGTGTGTGTGAGAGAGAGAGAGAGAGAGAGAAAGAGAGATTGTGTTTGCACTGCAGTATAGGGAGGAGACATTCTGATTCCATATGGAGCCCTTGTGACAGTACTGGAAATCTGTCTATGTAAAATGTATGAATTCAGATTGATTTTATGAGCTGTCTATATCATTATGCCTCAGTATATATTGAACCAGGCATTTTCCAGCAGGGACTTTGTCAGGTACTGCACAGATCCTCTCTAGGGAGCTGATGCAGGAACATTAACATTTGAATAGGTCTATCTCTAGTCTTTTCTGTGCTTTCACACCAGTGCTTCAGCATGCTGGCATTTAGTAATGGATATTATTTACCAGACACCTACTAGGCGACCATAGGTAGACACATTAGACAGGATGTTAGCACCACCAGTGAGATCCAAGAGAAATGCCCTGGAGTTCTCCCCCTCATTCCCATCTGCTGAACAGAAGGCAGCATAATGGGTCTACCAAGCTGCTGTTGCTGAGCACACCTTGGGGGTTCAGTCTGGCCATGGCATATCAGCCTCTGGCTTTTAGGTGTCATAGGTTTGAAGCTCTGCCCCCTCTCATTGCTGGAAAAGAGAAGGGATTTTCTGTCTTCTCCCCACTCCCAGAACTTCCTGGGTGCTGAAGAGAAGCGCTTCACCATAACTCTACGGATTCGCCTACTCTCTGTGTTTTAGGTAGGGTTACCATACTTCTGGGTTTTCCCGGACATTGCCTCTTTTTTGAGCCTCTGTCCAGGTGGATTTTTCAAATAAGGAAATGTCCTGATTTTTGCAGAGCAGACACTGCAGCTCAGAAAGAGCCTCCATTGATCTGCTTCCTGATTGGGCCCTCCCCTACATCTGAAGCTGATTGGTCTATTTCTTTGCAGCCGCAGCTGCCCGATCTTTCCCACCCAGGCCCTGGCTCCCAGCCCTGGGGAGGGGGTCCTACAGGGAGTCGCTGACTGAAGGCTGTCGCTGCCTCCTGGGCTTGCGACAGCTGCCTTGAGACTGTGACAGAAAGCAACACTGTCCCCCACCTCCAGTGAGTGCCCCTGCTGCAGGTACCCCCTTGAGTTCCCCTGCTGCTCCCCCCCAATGTCCTCTTTTTGAGAACCTGAAATAAGGTAACCCTAGTTAGGGCCTCCTCCTCTGTGCTGTTGCTCTCAGCTTTTCCAAGTAATGGCAGCAGCAAGAAACTATATGATTTGTGACATTTTCATTGCTACATAAAAAGTTCTAAATAGCGTCAGAGAAAATAACCAAAGTCTGGTTACTTTAATCTGCTGCATCTTGGAGCAGTTAGTCTGTCTGAGGGTATGGCTACTACAGATGCTACAGTGTCACAGCTGCAGCTATGCCAGTGTAGCACTTTAGTGTAGACACTTACTATACTGATAGAAGGATTTTCTGTTGCTGTGGTAAATTTACCCCCTAAAGAGGTCGTGGCTAGGTTGATGGAAGAATTCTTCTGTCGACCTAACTGCATCTCTAGTGGAAGACAACATTGAATAGGACATGAATTTTTTCACAGCCTTGAGCAAAGTAGCTTGGTAAACCTAAGTTTTAGGTGTACACCAGACCCAAAGAATTATAACAACAATACTGCATCAGTTTATACTGTGTGCAATTTGTAAGGTTGCTGTAGCAAAGCGAAGACTCACTGGCACAGCGCCTCCTGCTGGTCTTCTTGGGAATTAGCTCATCCAGCACTCAGAGCGCCCTCTGCTGACCAATGTATTGCTTGCCTCAGGCCCCTTACTTTGGGGTTCTGCCCCAGCAGTACCCCACCATGCTCTGGGTCTCCCCTCCCAGGGGATCCCCCAACTCTCTCACCCACCTTGCCTCAGTGGCTACTGCCAGTCACCATGTAGCCCCTATTCACTGGGGCAGACTGCAGTCTGTCATGGCCACTCATCATTGGCAAGGAGGTTGGACCAGCTGCCTCTACCTATCTCTGGGATGCTGCCTTTGCAACCCCAGTACCTGTTTTGGCCTTTTAGCCAGGCCCGCAACCTGGGGATTTACCAGGCTAGAGCACCCCTTGCCTTTCCCCAGCCCTGTTCCATTCCCTGTACCATGAGCTCCCAGGCAGCCAGGTCCTCCTCTCTCCAGAGCAAGAGAGAGACTGCCTCAGCCCCTGGCTCACAGCCCTTTTATAGGGCCAACTGTGGCCTGATTGGGGCGTGGCCCCAGCTGTGGCTGCTTCCCCAGTCAGCCTAGTCTTTTCTCTCTCTTTTCTGTCTCAAGTGCTTGGGCGAGTCGCACGTAAAGGAGAAGTGCCGCATATGTAAAAACTTTCAGCCATGAACTCAGAAGGAGTGGGATATCCGTCTCCAAGCTCTCCTATTGGAGTCGGCCCTTCGCCTGGCATCCGAGCCTTACCACCAGGAATCAGCGAGCACCTTGACATCAGCGTGTAGTGCACCCCCGGCACCAGGCTCCACCCAGTACCGTTCCACATCTCTGGTGCCTAAGAAGAAGGCACAGCTCCCCAGCATCAGGCAAAAAGGCCCAAGGGTCCTCAGGCAAGGGAACCTAGTTCGGCCTGCCCGGCCACTCCAGAGTCCACGGACCCCAGTTTGAGAAACGCTGCTCTAGGAATTATTTTGGGGAAATTCTGTGGCCTGTGTTATAAAGAGTTTAGACTAATGAACACAGTGGTCCCTTCAGGCCTTGGAATTTATTAATCTATGTTTATTACTCTGTTAATGATGTAAGTAGGCCCATCAGCAGGGCTTTTTTTCTATACTAATCTTTATGTATTTTAAACCACATTCACCACAGTAGTATCTGAATGCCTTTCAGTGGTGCATTAAGCAATGTGACTATATATCTGTCATATGTTGTTTGTTCTCTCATCTCCACAGAGGGGGAAGCATATGCAGCAGAGCATCTTGTTTTGGTAGTATGTGTCTCTTGTTTTTTTAAAATATAAATGTACCTGCTTCTCTTTGTTTATATTAGAAGAAGGGTACGGTCAAAGAAATGCATTTTACCCTTGGAGCAGAAAGCAGTATGGTTTGTAACAGTCCTTAGTTTTTGGGGAAGTTCATTCCATAGTCTCAGCCCAACCCTGGACAAAGTTCTATCTCCTGCAAAGACTTTATGCTTATTGTTGAGAGTTCCCTTGTTCCAGAGGAATGCAGTTGTCAACCACCAGCTTTGTCTTGGAGCTTTAGATGATCTTTTAGCTACCCTGGGCTCAGGCCATGGAGCATCTTGACGCTAAGGACCAAGAACTTGAAGTTCATTCTAGATTTATGGGAAGCCAGTGTAGAAAGTGGAGGACAGGTTTGATGTGTTCCCAGTGGCCTGTGTTACTGAAGAGATATGCTGTGGCATTCTGTGGTAGTTGGGATTTCCTAAGGGCAAAAAGGCTTCATGCCCAGTTATATTACATGGCTATAGTCCAGCCGAGAGGTAACAAAAGCATGAGTAACTGAGGCCAGGTCTTCATCTGGCAGGATGTTTCCTAGTCAAGCAGAGATGGTAGAAAGCATTACTTGCGGATGTTGCTGTGTGAAGAAAGCTCAGCGGCAGTGAGGAACCCCAGAGTACTTATAGACTACAGACTGAATTGACCGGTTGTGAATCTTTATGCAGCGGAGGTGGCACTGTGTATGCAGGCTCTTCAGAATACTTTCTTCTGCCCACCAGCATTACCTCTGCCTTGCTCAGGTTCAATTTTAGCCAGCTGTTCTTCATCCAAGAGCTGATCTCATCCAAACACTGGACCATCTTGATAGTACTGGTGTGTCATATGTGGTTATGGATAGATAGAGCTGTGTGTCATCTGCATGTTGCTGGGACTTAAGTCTGTGTTATCTGAAAAAGGTATCTGCATGGAATACTTACAGAGCTGGAACCATAGTTTGTATTTAAAAAGATACTGGCAAGATTAATATATGTGTTTGTAAAGTGTCCTTGCCTATCTTTTTAATACCACTGGAGAAGATTGAAAATTGAAAGAATTTTTTAAATAACATTTAGTTTTCACCATTTATTTTGTTTCCTTCCTGCTTTTCACATTTACTTGGACAATTGTAACACAATTGGTCAATTTCATTGTGGTGCTTCTAGTTAGGTTTACTTTCTGATCCTCTTGCAGTGCATAGTACTATTGTGATCACATTCAAAACACTGCAGGAGAATGTTCAAATATAAAAATATTTTTAAAAATTGTAAAGAAATAATTTGTTATCTGTGCAGTTTTCTAAAACCTTTTTAAAAAACAAAACCTAAATTTTGGGCCTTAACTAAGTTGGCAGCATTCTTATAATGCAAGCAAATGGCTAGTACAGATGTCATTTACGGTATGACGTGTGTTAACTAACTTCCAGTAAGCATAACTTTGTGTAATTTGATGCCCTTCTGCTTTTAAAGGCAGTAATCTGAGCAGTGAAAATCTTGTGTATGCCAAAATTGGAATGAGTAATTCATTCCAAAAATATTACTGTTAATATTTAAACAGTATTTTCATACACTTGGGTAATTTGTTCCAACCCATCATACCAACCAAATAATAAAGCTGTTACGCAGCTAAATCAGACAATTAATTTTTTAACTGCAGATTTAGAGGAACAATAATGCATTCACTGAACAAAGGATCAATTTGTCAGAAAAATTGTTGAGGTTTTGGGAAAAAATCTGCCTATCTCATTGTACAAGTAACACACTATAGAACGTGACTCCTATTTAGAATTTCTTGGGATTAGATACAAGGATTCTTTAGAATCACTTGCAAATCTTTTCTTTTCAGGCATGAAGAATAATAGCTGTTAGGTATGTTCTCAGGATTAACACAGAAACCACTTGCGTAAATCTTTACATATCTGTAGTCCTCTTAATTAGTTAGGTTTATTAAAGAAATTTTATGTTCATTTGTAACAGCTTCCCAGTTTATGTAGTCAGCAGCAAAGTAATATATTGTAAGTGTACAGATTTCTTTGTTGTTTAATAAACAGTTTAAATAAATATGCTGTCTAAAGACCGTAGGAATCCATAAATATTTACAGAAAGGAACTGAACAGTCATCTATCCATATTTTCATTAACATATGTTTTATTTTACTGAACAAATATATTTTAAGAATTTTCGAAGAGAGAAAATGAGGTTTAAATGCCCTAATTGTCAGTGAAGGGCATACAGTATGTGCTTACAGAAACCCATCTGGGATGTGTGTAATTGCTTAACTAGGGCTTGATTCAAAGCCCCCATAAGTCACTGAGAACCTTTGCATTGCTCTCAGTTACTCATTGGCCCATACAGAATCACATACAGACAGGACATAGAAAATTTTGTTAAGTAAACATATGATGCCCTCCTTTGAAATTACAGTGCAAAATGTACAAGGAAAGGTTTAATTGCACCATAGTTTCTACGCCATCTTCTAATCACTCACATGGCCCACTGGGAAAAAGTTCCAAGTGGTGTGGAGAAATCTCTGCAAACAACCTTCTTACAGGGTTTTGCAATAATTTTTTTTTAGGCCCCCTTATGTATTAAGTTCATTTTAAATATATTTACCTATCATTGAACTAGGGTCCAATGGAATAATAATAATATTTAGATAGTACTTTATATGTTCAAAGTGTTATACAAGGATCTTCATGTATTATGCAATTTAAAGTTTAGCAATGTCAGTACGACGACGTAGGCACTGGTTGCGTTGTTTTATTGCTGCTTTGAATTAGAAATCAGAAAGAGCAGACATGGAACAATTATTTTATGCATTTAGACCCTGATTTTCCGTTAGCGCTGCAGGGGGAGATACTTGTATCTGATAAAGAATCCCTTGCCATCAGTGCAGTTCCATGCAGACAGAGGACTCTACCTGCCCTGAGCTCATTGCTCCTTTTAAAAGGTAGAAAATTCAAAGTTGGTAAAAGGATATATTTTTTCACACAAAACACATTTAATCTTTGGAACTCATTGCCATAGGAAGGCATTAAGGCCAAGAATTTAATAAGATTCAGAAAGGGATTGTTCATTTATTTGGATAAATGGATAACAAGAATATAAGGAGTTAGGAAGGGAAATTAAACTTTATGCTTCAGAGTTTAAATCAGTCTCTTTTGGGCATTTAGATGAGATCTAATGTGGGGCGTACTGGGCAGATTATCCCACATCTGCCTATTGTGGAATTCTTTCTCTGACAGCATGTGGAACTGGCCATTGTCAGAGCCAGGATACTGTTTTACATGAACTCTGTGAGATCTAGTATGTCAATTACTATATTCCTTTTGGAGTCTTAGTTGGTATTATTAATGTATATATGATATTGACTCTGTGTTCCGCATTCTAACTGCTCTCATAATAGGTGGTTTTACATTTTTTATAAATCTGTGTATTAATGAAATGTTATAATGTCTAGTAACACCTTAAACATTACACCTAGTGAAGTAAACAGAATAAATACTAATTTTTATCTATAAGTATTTATTTTGACCTGTAAAGGCCATATTAAAGTAGAAAAATGTAGACGTCAAAGACATATTTAAAGATCACTTTTAAAACTGAAACATAATGGTAAAGGTTTAGCACCAAAAGAATTTAGGTTAATTGCAAAAAACTAGATGACAGAAGTAGCAGATAGGTCAAAGCCTGGTGGAACAGTAATTAGCTATTACAATGTGAGTCTGCTAAAAACTGCTGAGTACAATTAGGAAGAATTTTATTCATCAGCACTTTGAAACTGACTTTATGGATCAATTTCAGTAGACTTGGCATGTGCTCACATGTACTAAAGTGATCCAATCATAACAATACACAGAGCTCATCTAAAGCAGAGGTTTTATTCAGTCAGACTCACAAGAATGTAAGGCTTAAGTAATTCCAAAGTAATGTGAGTAAGAAGTAACCGGTCATAATACTTCTTAGATTTGATTGTAAAGCCAACCTCTTGATGAATATTACCATGTTTTAATTAATTTTTACAATAGTTTTGTCATTCCAATCATTTGCCATACTTATAACTTTTTAAATTAGAACCATTAAACTTCAGTGCACCTTAGTTCTATGAATCTTCATTAATTTAATGCATGAAATGGTACAAAGTCCATTGTACTTCTGAGGAGCCACCTACTGGAAATCTTCGAAAGAGATCATGTAATTCTCTAATGTATTTAAAATGACAAGACAGAAATGTTTGTTTAGACAAGGGGGTCCTCAAACACTGGAATTTCTACTTCATAGAACTTTACTTTTAAACCTTTAAAATTTTATTTAATTTTTTTAATAGATTTAAGAACTTGTACTAATGAAGTGTTTTAATTATAACTGGGAAATGAATCAAACCTGCAATCAGATTACGTAATCAGTATGATGAAAGCTTGACTGAATAGAAAAGACAGATTTCTTCTGCCTTCCAAATGAAATTTGACAGAGAGGTAGGAAACAGTGAGTAAAATGAATTTTTCAGGAAAAGCCTGTCAGAAAAGAGCTAGAAACTTAGATATCTATGGTAGAAAATCCTTAGAGAAAACTATATGAGTTAGTGTAGGCAATTTGAATCATACCTGGGAATTTTTCAGACATTTTCCCTTGAGCACAGGATGGTAGCATAGAGGATTTAAAAATGTCTGTGATTAGTAAGAAAGTTCTCATTATTGATAGGGTCCGTTGGATCAGTAGAGAAGTGTGGTGCAGAGTGGCATTCATTGTGGGATGAGGTGGAACACAGAGAAATTTGACTCTGAAATTTCATGTGACTTTACTGGGGGATATTTGGAAGCTTAGATGTATATCCTTGCCAAAAAACTAACTGGACCTAACTGTTTATTAGATATTAAAGACTATTGAATGGTTCTGTTTACAAATCTATTGTAAAGGGGGGAGGACGACTGGTGCACACAAAATTATAAATAATCTGAAGGTTTTGGAAAAGTAGTGGAATATTTTTCAGGCTTTCTTCAAAAAGCAGGTCTGCTGACAACTAATATGAAAAAGAAATGGAAAAAAGGCATTAAATCATGCATTTCTCAAAAAAAATCCAGCCACCCATTAACCTCTGTTCTAAGATTATCAAGTGGAATTAAACTGAACCCAGATTTCTAAATTGTACCATAGGGTAGTCACACTAAAAAACACCAAAAACTTGGATTTAAAGTGTTCATTGGAATGCTGTGTTTGTTTTGTTTCTCTTGTACAGAATTATTAGCTTTCTTATCTGTCTAGTGCTTTTACTGTGCTCATCATAGTGCTATGAGAACACTTTACAAGTTATAAAACTAAACATTCAAAATATCTTTATATCTTTTTTCCCTTCCATCCACAGTCAAGTCAATATGTGGTGTTTGTTTAATTTATTGTGGGACATCTTGGTGCAAGAAATAGGTTTTACATTTTGATATGAAGACACAGTCATTCTAATCTACTCTGGTAGTAATCTTCATAGTTGTGGGCCAGCTGCTGAGAAAACAGTTTCCTGAACATGATTATCAGTTGTGACATTTCCATCATTTCAGTGAAATGTAATTGTCAGTGTCTTAATTGTCATAGTAGTGAGTGTCTGAGATAGTGATCTCAAAGTGAGGTTGTCCTGGTAGCACGTGCCAGTTCCACGGAGGACTTGAAAAATAAGTGGATTGTGCTGCTGAATAGGAGGGTCTCTGCATTTTAAAACATATGCAACTTTTTTAAATTGGTGAATTTTCATTCCTAGGCATAGTGCTTTGCAGTAGCAAAGCCCAGAGCTTCCAAATATAACCATCATTGTTAATGACAATGGAAATTATATATTTGTTGTTATGTGATCTGTGATTTGTAAGGTTTATTTCCAGTCTTAGGTTACTCGTTTTTGCTATATTTATATTTGATATATTTTAGCCTTCTAATAAAAAATATTTTTTTTAAAAAATACTTCAAGTTAGTGTCAGAGTTTGACCTTTAATATTTTCTCCTTCTTATGTATTTAAAGAAATTATGTTACTAGTTTAAACACAGTTAATGGAACCACTGTGGTTTAGTAGTAGATAGGGCTTGAGACTTCCATTCTGCTCCTAGTGCTGCCACTGATTAGCATTTCAAAAATTACTGTGCTACTGAGCAAGTCCCTTGACCTGTCTGTGCCTCAGTTTCCCCATCTGTGAAATGGGATATTTAACTTGCTTTTGTAATGCCCTTTGAGATCCATGAATGAAAAGTGCTCTGTAAGAACTAAGTATTATTATTATTATTAGTGGCTATCCGATAATTCAATTCTGTCTGGTTTTTACAAGACAACTAAAAAACAATCCCTTTTGTAGGGAAAATAAGGAAGCTGAAATTGTTTAAAGATGATAGAAACAAGAATGAAAGCTAGGAAAAGTAACCCATTTCTAGCATGTCAGATTCTGAGTATTCTGATGAAAGTTAGTATTGTGTAGGCTAAACACACGAAACGTTGTTGCTGGTTGTCAAATCTACCACTGATGTGTATACTGGGCAAGTTTGTGGCCCATTTCATATGTAGATATGCATAGGAGCTAACCAGACTAGAGGCCTCTGTGCTAGAGGAGCATAGGTGCAGCTACTGATGTGTTCCCTCCTGCTACAAGTTGGCCACGAAGAGAGCAGGCAGTTTGTGCTCCTCTCAGTGCCAATATACATATGCACAATCAGTAGCAGAGGGCTCTAGCTGTTGCAAGCTAGCTATTTGTAATTTTCTGTGAACTGCTTGCGATTTTTGGATATCCCTGACTAACCTACACCTACTACTTTTTCATAGGTCTTGATGGCTCTACATGAGATGTTCCCAGCAGTGCATGCAGCAGAAATGGCCATCCAGAGAAATCCACATTCTTGGGAGGCATGGCAGACTTTGGGACGTGCTCAGCTTGGATTAGGAGAAATAGGACTGGTAAGAAAACAGCCTTCTCAAAGAATGGAACATGCAAATCATGAATTCAGAACCACGTGTGATAGAGTAAAAGTACCAAAATGCCAAAGTAATTTAATTTTCTTATAAAACTTGAATGTAAACAAGGCAAAGGATTATTGTTCCTTTTATTTCCAGTAATCTCTCCTACTTTGTTTCTTAACAAACATTTCCTTTATAACATTAATGTCAGGTCTGTGAAAGACTTGACCAGATCAAAGCCATTCACCTTATTCACATGAGGGATTTAACCAATAGTGTTCTGTGGCACCTTTGAGACTAACAGAAGTATTGGGAGCATAAGCTTTCGTGGGTAAGAACCTCACTTCTTCAGATGCATCTGAAGTGAGGTTCTTACCCACGAAAGCTTATGCTCCCAATACTTCTGTNCTGTTAAAAGCAACAGAGGGTCCTGTGGCACCTTTGAGACTAACAGAAGTATTGGGAGCATAAGCTTTCGTGGGTAAGAACCTCACTTCAGATGCATCTGAAGAAGTGAGGTTCTTACCCACGAAAGCTTATGCTCCCAATACTTCTGTTAGTCTCAAAGGTGCCACAGGACCCTCTGTTGCTTTTAACAGATTCAGACTAACATGGCTACCCCTCTGATACTTGAAACCAATAGTGTTGTTACACTTATCTAACTACACAAGTACAGATGCCTGTTGCCTATCAGGATGCAGTGCAGTTTACCATGGTTTGAAATCAATGTACACTGCACCTGTTCAAGTCATGGTCTATATTGGCGCAACATGTCTATAATAGGGGTTTGCACCATTGCAACTACATCAGTGGCTAAAACACTCATCTAAACAAGACCTTACTCTTTTCCACAAGAAGTTTATGAATTTAGCAAATCTATATGAAACCCAGGTTGAGTTGTCTTCTCCATTAGAATACTTAATTTTGGGGATCAAATATTATATTATAACCCTCTTTTATACCTAGTTTGGCACTGATAAGTTAATAAGTTTTACATTGTGTTTAAGAAATGTAGGTACATGTGTCCAGAGGTAAGTGTGATAGGTGCTTGTGTGTCACAACTGGGACATTGGTGGTCATACCTAGTGGTTGGAGCAGGAGTTGGGAGTCCAGCCAAATCAGGTACAAGGAGGTCAGAATTCAAGACAGGCCAGTGGGCAGATGGATAATCAGGTATTAAGAGGCAGGTAAGGTGAGGTCACTGGTAGGCCAAAGTCAAAGGAAGGTCAGAGGGCAAACTGAAAGTCAGGTGTCAGGAGGCAGGCAGGGTCAGGTTACCAGGAGATCGGTGTTGGGCACCAGGTTACAGAAAACAATTAAATACCGAAGTCAAGGACAAACCAGGGTCAGAAGCTAGATTTAGGGTCTGTCACAAGCAGAGAGAGGCAGGTAGTCTGTGGTGTTTCTCAGACAGCTCTCTTCCATGCTTCCTGGTGTAAGTATTGGTACCGGCCAATCAATGGGCTGTGAGGCGCTGCCACTCAGGTCCTGCTACGTGGTACTTTCTGCTAAGCCCAGCCCTACAGGGCCCTCCTGTAGGAGCCCAAACTAAGTCTCCTGTGATGATCTGGTGGCATCAGCTACCCAAAACCCCCATAGTCTCTGGTTCCAGCCCTGCTGGTTCATACATTGTGTAAAATAAAATATACAGAGATCTGGAATCGCACTGCAAGTTGTTGAATTTTTTTTTAAATAATTTAAAATTCTTTAACAAAATAAATGAATAAATATAGGGTGGACCCTTTAGCAGATCCTTTTTTTGCAAAAGTGTACACTAAAATACCTTGTTTTTAAAAAATAAAACTTTTACTGGGCAATTACATTGTCCTTATGCATACTGTACATACGTACGTAGGTGTGTGTGTGTGTGTATATATATATATATTTTTAACTGATACATGAGTAGGTACACAACAGTTATACCCAACTGCTCCTCAACTTACCTTTCCTTGTTAGTGTTTCAAAAGAAGTAGATCTTGTGAAGGAGTGGGTGATGGTCTTCTGAACTAGTTCAGGGAAGTCATGCCATGCATAGCAGTCAGTATGTAAGAAAGTATGGAGACGTTTATGACAGAAGTAAACAAGTGGATGGTTAAGGCTAGTGTAGCAGAGTGCAGGACTTCTGATCTTTGTGTCTCAGGACCAAATTATAAAGATAAAAAAACAGTTTCCTAGGAAAAGCTCACATGAATGCATAGACTAATGAACTGGAACTACAAATAAAATGGTGGCTATAATTAATAATATCTATCTCAAATATCATTCAAACCAGCTATCCTATAATAAAGAGCAATATGGGTGAGACCCGATGTTGGTGATAATTAAACGTGTGACATTCATATCTATGTACACAGTTTTCTGGCTGTGTTAATTTGAAAGCACAACCAAGCAGAACTATTGATGAAAACAAATGCAAAAGGCCATCAGTAAAATGATTAATAATGGATTCTGAAATAAAAAAAATATTTGATTTATTTTATTTGATCTTTTGTAATACATGGAGTTAAGCAGCTATGTGATGATCCAAGAATAATACATTTACAGGGAATTCAGAGTCCTGTTGAAAAGAGAATGATTAAAGGTGTAATGTTTCGGCTGACATTTCTTTGGCTATTTATGAGAAATTAATATGAAGTGTTTTCTTTCCTTTTTTGTGTGTGTGGCTGGATCACTTAAAAAAAATTTTTTTTTTTTTAAATAGAAGCGTCAGTGAGGACGCTTTACTGTATTTGAAAAAATGTGACATATAAATAACATTTGAAAGCTGTATACTACATATATACAGTGTCTATTTTCTTGATATCACAAGATGAAGATGTTTTACTTACAAATTCATAGAATCATAGAATATCAGGATTGGAAGGGACCTCAGGAGGTCATCTCGTCCAATTCCCTGCTCAAAGCAGGACCAATCTCCAGACAGATTTTTGGCCCAGATCCCTAAATGGCCCCTTCAAGGATTGAACTCACAACCCTCGGTTTAGTAGGCCAATGCTCAAACCACTGAGCTGTCCTTCCCCCTAATGCATATCTAAAGTCTGGCACATTGAATCACCGGTGAAATTCTATAGCCTGTGTTCTGCAGGAGGTGAGACTTTATAACTTTTCACAGTCTGTTTTGGATTTAACTATTTTGAGTAATTTTGTATCATGTGCAGACTTTGTCACCTTACTGTTTATCCTTTTTCCAGATCACTTATGAATATGTTGAACAGCACTGGTCCCAGTACAGATCCTTGGGTGACTACACTATTTACCACCCTCCTTCGAGTGCTGATCCCCATGTGGATTCCAAGTGTGGGTGTGCATGTGTGCCATGCACTGGAGCCGGAACTGTTCATAGTATTGTCCGTTGACCCGCATCGTGCGTCGACCACGTGGTATATCCGAGGCTTTTAAGAGGCTGTGCAGGTCGATGCAGCTCCAGTTCCCTCTTACCGACTCATGGCCAGAGTTGAAACCCTGTCCCTCCATGCTCTTAGTCACCTAAGAGTACTGCGTTCAACCTTTTTCACTGTATATCGTTTCCTTGTTTAGTTAGTTAGGTAGTTGTCTGTTTTTCGTCTGTAGCCAGTTAGGTTCTTCGTTAGATTTCTTCCCTTTAGGGGCTTCTCTCCCAAGCCGGGGTATTATGCCCCATCAAGCCGGTTTTAAAAACTGTCCCTCGATCCTTTTCAGTGAGTGACGAGCACACCCACTGCCTATACCATCTGGGCGAAGCCCACATAGTCTCTCGCTCCTCCATTTGCTACTCTTTCCCATCACAGAACCAGGCAGCTAGCGAGCTCCAACTCTGAAATTTTCAAATGTCAGAGGCCATGCGCCCACGTGCACAGAAAGATCTGGCTCCAGTGCAACCACTGGAGCAATGCCCATCACCGATGTTGACAGTCTCAGCTGACCCCTCCCATACGGTATTACCAGAGCCCTACTGCATGCACAAGAAGCACAGGCATGGATGGCTCCTTGATGGGGACCACCTCAAAATGCAGCGTTTCCTCCCTGAGCTGGAATCAGTCGGGCCAGAAATTGCACGCGATAGCTGAAGGCTCACCTTTGACTTCAGCACTGGCTTCCAAGAAAGCATGCACAGAACATTGTTCCAAATGCCACTGCTCTCCACCAGCCCTGTCGATTCCGACACTGGGACCCCACTAGAACCATCGAGCTCGGTGCTCCCAATCCCGTGCACGCCAGGCTGTTTATCGCCTTTTACACCGACGGCAGAGCTTATGTTGCCCTTCACCGGTACCCCACCGCATTCGGGACCACCACAGGGCCCCAGGCTCCCTACTCCAGCTGATGAACTCCTTGTCCTCCATCTCTCTCCACCAGCGCTGACGACAGCCAAGGCCCTTCTCCTGGTTGACCGTCCTCCCACATCACTGGTACCACCAGTACTGCCTGCACCATCGGCTCCCCCCTTACCAGAGCAGTTGGAGCACTGATGGTCATGACAGCACCGCAGGAACCACCCATTCTTATGGGTGCTTCATCATCGCTGGACGATGCACTTATCCCAGCTTCCCTCTCCCCCCTGGATGACCACGCACAATACCAGTCCCTGTTCCGTCGCATGGCCCCTGCCCTCAGCCTCCTAGTAGAGGATGTTCAGGATCTCCATGACCAATTCCTGGACATTCTTCAGCTTCTGGGACCCTCCTGCATGGCGTTGCCCATCCATTCAGCTATTTTACAACTGGCCCAGATGGTGTGGCCCATGCCAGCCTCTTGTGCCCCTACACCAAAGTGAGCGGAACACTGGTATTTCATCCCCTCCAAGGATACAGATTTTCTATTCACCCACCCTCTGCCAAATTCCCTGGTAATCAATGCTGCCATTGTGTGTGCCCATCAGCAGCACTTCAAATCAACACCACCAGATCGCAGTGCCAAGAAACTAGGCTTGCTGGGGAGAAAAGTTTATTCATCAGTAGGGTTACAATTTTGTATTGCCAGTTACCAGGCCATGTTGGACAAACACAATTTTCTGTCCTGTTCCCGGCTGGTGGACTTCCAACGCGTGCTAGATGAAGGCAGACTGGTGGCCAAAGTTGCACTCCAGGCAGCAGTGGATACTATAGACACTGCCTCTCACTCTGTAGTGTCTGGGGTTGTCCTCTGGCATGACTCGTGGTGGTCTTCCAAAGGAGGTCCAGGTGACGCTGGAAGACCTTCCCTTTGACAACAATAAACTGTTTAGCGACAGACAGACAAATCCCTTCACTCCCTTAAGGACTCTCATGTCACCCCTTGCTCCCTGGGTATCTATACCCCAGCTCCACCCTTCCGTCCTCGCACCACCTATCAGCCATACCCCCAATGACCTTTGAATCTCTTCAGCATCAACCTCACTCTCAATGGCCACAGCACTCTCCCTCAGCTGTCTCTGCCGCTTCAACTTCCCACCGATGACCCAGACAATTGTTTTGACTCTTATATTGAGACCCGTGAACCACCCATAACCCTTCTGTGTCCTTCTGGACACACATCCCGTCATATTCAGGGATCACCTGGCACTCTCTGCCCACACGTGGAGTTCCATCACCTCCGACCACTGGGTGCTGGATGTCAACCATCAAGGATACCTGATCAAATTCCTTTCCTTTCCCCTGCGCCATCTGCCCGGGGGATGCCCCCCGGACCTCTCCCAACTCCATGTTCTCCACAATGACGCCACCGCCCTCCTCTGCAAGGGCTCCATAGAACCTGTGCCACATCACCCCATTTCTTCTATTCCCCCTAGTTCCTCATTCTGAAAAAAGGGAGTGGTATACGACCCATCCTAGACCTCCACGCCTTAAACAAATTCATTTGCAAGTTTTTTTTCTGGATGGTAACCCTCCTTACTATCCCCTTTCTCCCCCATGGAGCCTGGTTCGCAGCTCTCAATATGAAAGATGCATACTTTCATAGAGACATACACCCTACTTATCGCAAATTCCTTCGCTTTGTCTTCGGCAATGCCCGTTATCAATTTTGTGTCCTCCCCTTTGGGATCGCCACTGCCCCCGCCCCTTGTATCTACCAAGGTCTTTGCAGTTTTAGCAGCCTATATGTGCTGATTGGGACATACCCGATTTCCTTACTTAGGTGACTGGCTTATGTTGGCATACTCCCACTACCGCCTCCTGACTACCATACACACTGCACACCATACTTCAGAAACTGGGAGTATGCATCAACGAAGAAAAATCTGTCCTCGTCCCTACCCACATGCTTACCTTTATAGGAGCACGTTTGGAGTCCATAGCAGCCAGAGCCTTTGTTCCCAGGGACTGCTTCACCGCCCTTGTTGCCTTCCTTGCTACACTCCGACATCGTCCATGCACACATGCCCGCCAGTGCCTCTCCCTTCTAGGACATATGACGTCTTGCACTGCTATTACACCACATACCCGTCTCCTTATGCATGGCCTCCAACGTTGGCACCGAATAGTCTATGATCCACAAGTAGACTCCCTCACCAAGCTGCTGGTCCTTCCCTCGTGGTGGTACAACCCCTCCACAGTCTTGGTGGGCATTCCATTCACACCCCCACACCCACTGCCACCCTCACCATAGACGCGTCCTTAGTGGTCTGGGGCACCCACCTTGACAACCACACAGCTCAGGGTCTCTGATCCACGCAAGAAGCATGGATGCACATCAACATCCTCGAGCTCTGAGCAGTCCATCTGGCCTGCCAAGCCTTTCTAAACTTCCTCCACTCCTATCACGTCCTAGTATTCCCAGACAACACGATGGCAGTCGTCTATATAAACAAACAAGGTGGCACCTGGTCCCCCTCTCTGTGCGCGGAAGCTGTCCACCTGTGGAATTGGTGCCTCTGTCACCAAATCACGCTACATGCCATACACCTCCCAGGCACCAGCAACTCTCTGGCAGGCCGACATCTTTCCACACCAACCATGAGTGAGAACTCCATGACCCCACTCTCCAGTCCCTCTTCTACCAATGGGGCGTGCCTCACTGTGATCTCTTTGCAACACCACAGAACAACAAACTACCCCTGTTCTGTTCCCAAGGAAGCCTGGGCCCAGACTCTTTGGGCAATGCCCTTCTTGTTTCCTGGCCTGCGCATCTACTCTGTGCATTTCCCCCTATCCCCCTCCCTCCCCAGGTCCTACACAAAATACGCAAGGATTGAGCCACAATGATTCTTATAGTCCCCTCTTGGCCTTGCCAATATTGGGCTTGGTATTTGGTTGGGGATCCAGTGTAAACCAGGCCTGCTCTACACCCATCCGCAACATCCTCACTAATAGCAGATGACTCTCCACTTACACGTGCTGCTCTGCCAAATGACATCGCTTTGCAGCCTGGGCAAGCTGAAATAACATTCCTACCAACTGTGTCTCCATTCCTACACTTCTAAACTACCTCCTTCATCTCTGCCACTTGGGCCTTGTGCATTGCTCTATCTGAGTTCATTTAGCCTCTCTCTGCATCTGAAGAAGTGGGTTTTTTACCCTCGAAAGCTTATGCCCAAATAAATCTGTTAGTCTTTAAGGTGCCACCGGACTCCTTGTTGTTTTTGTAGCCTCAATGCCTTCCTTCCTCCCAGGGATGGCTTCTCTGTCTTCACTTTTCCGATGACCTCCAGATTTCTCCAGGGACTCCTCAATGTTTTTCCTCCCGGAAAACAGCCCATCTGTCCCTCCCCCTTGGAATCTCAATCTCATCCTCTCGATACTCACCAAGCCCCTTGCCCACATCTCCAGGAAGGTTATCTTCCTGGTGGCCATCACCTCAGTACGTCGTGTCAGTGAGCTAGCGACCATGATGGCAGATCCCCCCCCTTTACCATCTTCCATAAAGATAAAGTCTCCCTGCTCCTCCACCCCAAATTCCTTCCCAAGATGGCTTCCTCCTTTCACTTCAACCATAGCATACCTCTCCCACTCTTCTATCCTGAACCCTACGCTTTCTCCCTAGAACATGCCTTCCTCTCCTTTGACGTTCGACGAGCACTGGCCTTTTACCTCCACTGAAAGTGAGCCTTCCGCGCATCTCCGCGACTCTTCATCGCCCTCGCCGAACGTTGCCGAGGCTCTGCCTTATCCTTGCAACGCCTTTCCAAGTGGATCTCCCGCTGCATTGAAACATGCTACGATCTCTCAGGCGCAACACTTCCACTCAGGGTCACAGCCCACTCGACATGGGCTCATGCTACCACATACGCCTTCCTTGCAGACATACCTTGCCAGGACATATGCTGGGCAGCGACCTGGTCCTCCATACACACCTTCTCCATGCATTACACTATTGCTCCCTCCACGGCGATGGGTGCCACCATCGGACATGCTGTCCTACACAGTTGGTCCTCTCGAGAGACCTCGCGCCTGCCTCCTTCCTGAGTACTGCTCTCCCACACTTGGAATCCACATAGGGACCAGCACTTGAAGAAGAAGAGAAGGTTACTTACTGTAACTGGAGGTTTATTGAGATGTGTGGTCCCTATCTGGATTCCAATCTTGCCCTCCCTCCTCTCTGCTTCAGGCTCTCCTACTGCCTGGTAAGAAGGAACTGGAGCAGCATCAACTTGTGCAGCCTCTTAAAGCCTCAGATGCACCACATAGTCAACGCATGACGTGCGTGCAGGTCAACGGACACTACTATGAACAGCTCTGGCACATGGCGCGCATGCGCACCCACGCTTGAAATCCAGATAGGGACCACACATCTCGAAAAACCTCCAGTTACAGTAAGTAACCTTCTCGTCTGTTGAAATGCACAGAAACAGTTCTTCACTGCACTTTAGTCATTATAAGTGGGTCATTAAAGGTTGATTTCACTGTACTGCCAAAGACAAATTAAACAGTCATTTCCCCTACACTTTAGGATCATCATCAGTACAGTAGCTTTTCATGAGAAAAACAAAATGGGCTCTGGGTTTTTGTAAAACAAATAAAAATAAGAAAGCCGCGTAAAGCAGAATTTTGCTAACTAACACTGTTATAGACGTTTACAAATTAACAAATAAGAGAACAAACATAAAACAAACCAACACTAAGTGTTCTTTCTTTCTTTCTTTATTTGGACAAATATAGTTATGTAATTATTTGATAATAGTTCACAGAATACTAGTAAATGTTCTGTAGTATATTTAGTAAAAGTAACTTGGTAATATGAGAACTGTCTATATCACTCTTCTGTTACTTCTTCATAGAGAAATTGGGCATAGAGTATCATGTCTCTTTTGTAAATATGGAGTTTGCAGATCAACAAAGAGCAAAGTATTGCATTTCTGCTAGAGTGCGCATATGCCAGATATACCCAATATTATTATTGCTCATAGATCTAGCCAACTCTTGTATTATATTGGAAGTTTCTATTATAAATTCTGACATAAACCATTTCTAGACTTTAGTTGTATTCTTGTGTCATTTGCCAAATTTAGCTAATTAGAAATACAAATATATGATAACCAATGGGAAAGCCAACATAGTGTGTGACATTTATTAGTCCATGTAACTTCTGAGTTAGTGGTTCCAGTGTAAAACAGTCAAATCTGTAGACCAGGCTGCTGCCATCCTAAGGGAAACAAATCATAACTCAAAACTCATTTTTATAGTTCTGTGTAGGATTAAGGCATTATGTTTTATCATACTGTTATAATATTCTTTTCTCCTAAGAAGGACACAGTATGCAGATTATTTTGCAGTAAGTAAAATACTGTTTTGAGCAGTGTTGGAATAGTATAACTCTGCCATTAATATTAAAATCATAAGTGGACACTTGCTTTTCTATTAAGAACACAAATACAAAATTGAGACGCAAAATTAAACTTTTAAAAGTTACTGTTTGTTTTATATTTGTGAAACAAGCCAAGTGAAGTAATATTTTTTATTAGACCAGCAGAAGTTGGTCCAATAAAATATATTAACTCATTTACTTGTCTCTCTCATATTCTGGGATCAACACAGCTACAACAGCACAACAAACATTTTATATTTGTTTCAGCCAAAAAATTGGCATTGAGCTTTTCTTTACATTATTCAGCTTGTAGTTCTTTATTTTTGTATGTTCTGTAAATTTTGGTATTTTCATCAAGTTTTGGTGTGAAATATTTTTTTTCTTGTTAAGGCATATTTCCCCAACCACAAAGCCAGCAACAGTCACATTCTAGCACACAGTATTAAGGGAGTGTTTGGCGAGAAGCTGGGGGAAGTGGAGTTGAGATGAAGCTAGGGGGCTAGAGCTAAACTATCAGGAGTCTAATGGTAGCACTGCACGTGGGCTAACTAGCCATGCTTCCAGTATTGATGGGGCGGGAGAGTAGGCACTCCATACTTCAGACTTTGTATGGTTAGATGGTCACTTCAGTGCCTCTGATAGTCTCACCAAAGAGGAGAAGACAACACTTTCTCTGTATCCACAATATTGTTTGTAGCTTTTGCCAATCCATTGGTTTTCCACGGGAGGCAATAATACTATCCCAAGTGGCTGTTCCCAAGCCAACTTGGGGGGCAAAAGTTGTAGAGAGGAACCATGGGATCTGATAAAGTTGCATGCCCTCTGATTTGAAGTAGCCAAAAATTGCAACCAAAAAATAACATACACTTCGGACATCTGTGCTTTCTCTGGCAGCGTTCACAGGGAAAATGGGAAAATATATCATAGGTAATAAGGATTATCAGGTGTTAAATTATCCATCAAAAATGAGAGAAGTACAGTGAATATGTAATGAAAAAGTGCAGACACTTTGATGTAAGAAGAAAGAACAGAGGAAATGTGACTCAGTCTTTAAATTGATGGCACAAAATATTCTTTCATTGCCAATCCATTAGTTGACTCATCTGCAACAAAACAGTAAGTTAGATAGCAAATAGTTAATACTTTCAATCTGTTCTTCAGTATATGAAAGTTGATGATTATCCAGTCAGAACTAAAATTGATTTGTTTTAATTGTTTAATGTGTAATTTACTTTAATATTTTGTCAAATGAACTAAACTTTGGCCATTTTCCATCAATTCTAGATCAAATATATAATAAAAAAAATGTTTCTTTGTATGAATTTGGTGCTCATAAAAATAAAAGGTTATAACAGTGAAGCATAAGAAACATTCCTCAGAAAGTTCTGCCAATACACCTTAATCCTAATCTGCTACACTTCTGTTACTCCAGTCTTTGACCTCTCTTGAAAGTTTTAGTTACATTTTGGTGCTCCCACCAAACTCACTTTTACTCATTCTGTATCTGCACTTACCCACTGAGCTTTCCCATTTTCCAAATCAATAAATTAGAAATGCCTGCAGTTTTCTAAAACCCTAACTGTTCTTTTATAAATAATTTTAGAATTGTTATCGGTAAACCTGGTAAAACCACCTGCAGGCAAAAGTTGCTCAACACTTCCCATTATAAGACCCTGTTTTCAGTCACTTACAACTGCAGACTTTAACCATTTGGCCTGAAATTTCCCAAGCTGGGTGTCTGCTGATTTTTCTTAAAAGTTTCAGCTAAAATGGTTCAGCTGTTTCTGATAAAGAGATTAGGGGAAAAAAGTTTTACCCATCTTAAAAAAATTATTACGAACATTTTGCTGTGAAGCTTTAATACCTTCATGTTTTGGAACAGGGCCTTGAAATTTGGCAATGGGGAGGGTTACTTTGATGCCTAGGATGTGCCTTTTGCTGTTCTCTATGAAAATTTGCCCAAATTTGGCTAAATTATAAACCTCTGAATAATCTCAGTTCACCCATGTTCATAAGAACATAACATAAGAATGGCCATACTGGGTCAGACCAAAGGTCCATCCAGCCCAGTATCCTGTCTGCCGACAGTGGCCAATGCCAGGTGCCCCAGAGGGAGTGAACCTAACAGGTAATGATCAAGTGATCTCTCTCCTGCCATCCATCGCCACCCTCTGACAGACAGAGGCTAAGGACACTGTTCCTTACCCATCCTGTCTAATAGCTATTAATGGACTTAACATCCATGAATTTATCTAGTTCTCTTTTAAACCCTGTTATAGTCCTAGCCTTCACAAACTCCTTAGGCAAGGAGGTCCACAGGTTGCTTGTGTGCTGTGTGAAGAACTTCCTTTTGTTTTAAACCTGCTGCCCGTTAGTTTCATTTGGAGGCCCCTAGTTCTTATATTATGGGAACAAGTAAATAACGTTTCCTTATTCACTTTTTCCACACCATTGATGATTTTATATACCTCTATCATATCCCCCCCTTAGTTTCCTCTTTTCCAACTGAAAAGTCCTAGCCTCTTTAATCTCTCCTCATATGGGACCCGTTCCAAACCCCTAATCATTTTAGTTGCCCTTCTCTGAAACTTTTCTAATGACAGTATATCTTTTTTGAGATGAGACCATATCTGTACCCAGTATTCAAGATATGGGCGTACCATGGATTTATATAAGGGCAATATGATATTCTCCGTCTTATTCTCTATCCCTTTTTTAATGATTCCTAACATCCTGTTTGCTTTTTTGACTGCCGCTGCACACGGCATGGACGTCTTCAGAGAACTATTCACGATGATTCCAATCTCTCTTTCCTGATTAGTTGTGGCTGAATTAGCCCCTATCATATTGTATGTATAGTCGGGGTTATTTTTTCCAATATGTATTACTTTACATTTATCCACATTAAATTTCAGTTGCCATTTTGTTGCCCTATCACTTAGTTTTGTGAGATCTTTTTGAAGTTCTTCACAGTCTGCTTTGGTCTTAGCTATCTTGAGCAGTTTAGTATCATCTGCAAACTCTGCCACCTCACTGTTTACCCCTTTCTCCAGATCATTTATGAATAGTTGAATAGGATTGGTCCTAGGACAGACCCTTGGGGAACACCACTAGTATTATTGGGGAACACCACTCAGTATTATTATTTATATTACCATAGACTTAATCGTGGACCAGGATCCCAGTGTGCTAGATACTGTACAAACACAGAACAAAAAGACCAACCCTTCCCCGGAGTGCTAAGTCTAAAACAAGAGAGAGCAGATGGATACAGACAGATGGGAAAGGGAAAAATGAGACAGTATTGGTCAGTATGGTAGTCAGTGGTCTAAGCAAAGCAGCAGCCTAATCATTGTCAGGGGTTTGGGGGTTTTGTAAGTGTCATATAAAGGAAGGGTTTTAATGAGAGTTTTGAAGGAGGATAATGAGGTAGCTTTGTAGATGTTTATGGGGCAGGGCTCTAATCAAGTGAGAAGGGTAGCCATGGGAGAAAGCATAACGGTGCTTGTTCGGAGGCAGGTGGTGGCATAGAAGCGAGAGTCGACATCTTGATAGTGAATGAGAGATTACATGGAGGGTGTGGTTAGGCCTTGAAGAGCTTTGAAAATGAAAACAAGTTCCTGGTTTTTGATGCAGTAGGGAAGCAGAAGCCCATAGAGGGATACAAAAGTGAGGCAATGTGGTCCAAATGAGAGGCTGGGAAAATGATTTGAAACAGCATTCTGAGTGGATATAGGTGGGGCAAAATTGCATTTGTCAAGGCCACAAACAAGGATGTTGCAGTATGTGACAGTCAGGGTCCAGATGGTTTTTCCCTGGATCCTGATTGTGTCACTATAATGCGAGATGATGAACGCCTGGACCAGAGAGAGAGAGAGTTAATTTTAGCTGTGTGGCTAGGAAATGCCATATCTTAGGGCAGGTCTTCACTACGGGGGGGGGGGGGTCGATTTAAGATACGCAAATTCAGCTACGCAAATAGCGTAGCTGAATTCGACCTATCGAAGCCAACTTACCCCCCTGTGAGGATGGCGGCAAAATCGACCTCTGCGGCTCCCCGTCGACGACGCTTACTCCCCACCTCCGCTGGTGGAGTAAGAGTGTCGATTCAGGGATCGATTGTCGCGTCCCGATGAGACGCGATAATTCGATCCCCGAGAGATCGATTTCTACCCGCCGATTCAGGTGGGTAGTGTAGACCTAGCTTTAGAGGTGTTATGCAGAAAGAATTGGCAAGATTAAAACATTGGCTGAATGTGAGGACCTAGATTGTGGTCTGAGTCGAAGATAAGGCCCAGGTTAAGGGCCTCACTGGCATGAAGGATGATAATATCCACAGTGATTAAGAAACAAGTAGTGAGAAGGGCTTGGGAGGGAAATTAAAAAGCTCTGTTTTAGCCACGTTGAATTTTAGTCAATAGCTAGTCATCCATGAAAAGATGTCAGACAGACTGAGATTTTAGTTTAGATGAAAGATGACAGGTCTGAAATAGAGAGGTATTTGAATTGCCAGGATAGAAATGGTATCTGAATTTGTGTTTGCAGATGAATTTACTGAGAGACCTTGTTAGAGGGAGAATAGGAGGGGGGGACCAAGGACAGAGCCTTGTGGAACCCAGGCCGAAAATTGGAGGGGAGATTAGGAGGATCCTCTGAAGGATATGCTGAAGGAGGAATTAGAGAGATATGAGGAAAACTGGGAGAGGACAGAGTCACCACCTAAAGAAAGACAAGATTTCATGAAGTTATCCATGGTCAGCTGTGTCAAAGATGGCTGACATAAAGGTGGATTAGGAAGGAATATTGGTGCTGCAGTTTGGCTAGGAAGAGGTCATTAGAGACCTTGGTGTGAGCAGTTTCTCTGGAGTGCAAGGGTGGAAGCCAGTTTGGAGAGGGTCTAGGATCGAACTTGAGGAGAGGAATTCCAGACACTGTATGCAAATTGTTCAATGAGCTTAGAGATGGAAGGGAAAAGGGATTTGGTTGTGGTAGTTGGCGAGGCAAGTGGGATTAAGGGTAGGGCTTTTTTAAAACAGGAGAGACTAAAGCATGCTTATAATGTCAGCAAAAAGAGTTAGAGAAGAGAGAAGTTAAAGAAGAGAGTAAGGTAGGGAATGAGATTGGCATGAGCAAGATCAAGAGTTGGGATGGGTCAGTGGGACAAGTGAAGGGGTTTGTAGGAGAGAGAGGATAAACTTCTGCATCTATGACAGAAGAGGAGGAGGAGAGTTGTAGGAAGGGAAGGATGAAAGGAAGGCAAGCCAAGGAGTAGAGGAAGTTCATTCATGAGACTAGTTAGAGTTTGGCAACTAAATTATCTGAAGATTTCATTTGTACTGAGCATGCACCAGCCCAGAGCTTTCCTTGAATTTGCTCTTTCTAGCTGCCAGAGGCCATTGTGTCTACAGGCACCTGTCTCAACATTCTTTTGTCCTCATCACCTGTCCCCTCTGCATTCAAACAAGTCAGGCTGGTGTCATAGTAGCCACTGCTGTTAGGAGGAGAGAATTTCAAGAAAAGTTCTGCTTAGCTTTTGGATATCCTTCAGTTCAGGAATGGAGCGTGCTTAGCTACTTGGTGGGACTGGTGAAAGCTCAGTCCAGTGAACTCAATGGAGCTGTGTGGGGATGAGCATGCTCAGCACAGGCAGAACCTTTGGAGAATAATGTTGTTAGCCTCCAACAAACCTCTATTGAGCATGTGCAAACAGAGATTTGTAGGGGCTTATAACTTGATCAAATTTGGGAGGATTTTCACAGGGTTGGCACAAGATGCATCCCCGACACCAGGGCAACCTCTCTATCAAATTTCAGGTCACTGCTCCAAATCCTGGCAGCATTAGAGCTTGTCAATGAAATAGTTGTAAGAATCTGTTAACATCAAAACTTCAAAAAAGAAGACTTTAATAAACTCAGAGAACTTGTAGGTAAAGTTCAATGGAAAAAAATCTAAAAGAAAAAGGAGTTCAGTAGAGCTGGCAGTTTTAAAAAGACAGTATTAAAGGAACAACTGCCAACTATCCTGATAGGGAGGAAAGCTAGGAAGTAGAGTAAGAGGCCAATATGGCTCCATCAGGAGCTCTTTAATGACCTGAAAATCAAAAAGGAATCCTACATTAAGTGGAAACATGGACAAATTGATGAAGGAGAACAAAAGAATAGAAACAAAATCAGAAAGACTAAAGCACAAAATGAGTTACACCTAGCAAGAGACATAAAAGGCAGTAAGAAGAGGTTCTTTAAATATTTTAGAAGCAAGAGAAAGATGAAGGAAAGTGTAGGTCCTCTACTTAATGGGGAAGGAGAGCTACTAACTGATGACATGAAGACAGCTGAGGTGTTTTATGCCTGTTTTGCTTCAGTCTTCACTAAAAAGGTTAATGATGACTCAACACAACTAATACTAACAAAAAGGGGGAAAATGCAAGCCAAAATAGAGAAAGAACAAGTTAAAGAATATGTTAATAAGTTAGATGTAGTCAAGTCAGCAGGGCCTGATGCAACACATCCTGGGGTACTTACAAATCTAACTGAAGCAATCTTGGAACTGTTAGCAGTAATCTTCGAGATCTCTTGGAGGATGGGTGAGGTCCCAGAATACTGGAGAAGGGCAAAGATAGTACCTATCTTTAAAAAGGAGAACAAAGACAACCTGGGGAATTATAGACCAGTCAGTCTAACTTTGATACCTGGAAAGATACTGGAACAAAAATCAATTTGTAACCACCTGGAGGATGATAGAGTTATGAGGAATAAGCAACATGGATTTGTCAAGACCAAATTATGCCATACAAACGTAATTTACTTCTTTGACAGGATTAGTGGCCTAATGGATGGGGAGAAGTAGTAGTTGTGATATATCTTGATTTTTAGTAAGGTTTTTGATGCAGTCCCACATGACATTCTCATAAACAAACTAGGTAAAAGTGGTCTAAATTAAATTTCTATAAAGTGGGTGCACAACTGGTTGAAAGATCGTATTCAAAGAATAGTTATCAATGGTTCATAGTCAAACTGGGAGGGCATAACTAGTGGTGTCCCACAGGGGTCAGTCCTAGGTCTGGTACCAGTCAATATTTTCACAAATGACTGGGATACTGGAGTGGAGAGTATGCTTATAAAATTCGCAAATGACACCAAGCTGAGAGGGGTTACAAAGACAGGATTAGAATTCAAAACGACCTTGATGAATTGGTCTGAATTCAAAGAAGATGAAATTCAATAACAACAAGTACAAAGTGTTTCACTTAGGAAGGAAAAATCAAACGCACAGCTACAAAATGGGGAATACCTGGCAGGTGGCAATACTGTTGGAAAGGATCTGGACATTATAGTGAATCACAATTTGAATATGAGTTAACAATGTGTTGCAGCTGTGAAAAAGGCTGTCATCATTTTGAGATGTATTTACAGGATTGTCATATGTAAAACATGGGAGATAATTATTCTGCTCTGCTCAGAACTGGTGAGGCCTCAGTTGGAGTACTGTGTCCAGTTCCAGGTGCCACATTTTAGGAAAGATTTGAACAAACTGGCGAGAGTCCAGAGGAGAGCAACAAAAATGACAAAAGGTTTAGAAAACTTGACCTATGAGGAAAGGTTAAAAAAACTGGGCATGTTTAGTCTTGAGGAAAGAAGACTGAGAGTCTTCAAATATGTTAAGGGCTATTATAAGAGGATGGTGGTCAATTGTGCTCCCCATCCAGTGAACCTAGAACAAAAAGTAATGAGCTGCAGCAACGGAGATTTTAGGTTAGCTATTGGGAAAAGCTTTCTAACTATAAGGGTAGTTAAGCTCTGGAATAGGTTTTCAAGGGAGGTTGTGGAATCCCCATCATTGGAGCTTTCTAAGAACACCTGTCAGGGATGGTCAAGGTTTACTTAGTCCTGCCACAGCACCGGAGATGAACTTAATGATTTCTCGAGGTCCCTTCCAGCCCTATGTTTCTATGATTTGATGGTCAAACTACATATTTTCCACAGACCTTGTTCTTAGAAATGGATGAACCATTTACAAAATTTTAAACTTTAAAAAACTTTTGAAAACTGCTGAAACTTAAAAAAAAAAAAAAAAAAAAAAAACCATTCTGAGACTGGCACCTGGATTGGAAAAAATTGGCCTGAATGGCTAAAGTTTGAAAAAATAATAAGCAACTAGAAAGAGGATGTTGCAATCAGGATGGCTTGAAAACACTAGTCAGGAAGACTCGATTTAATCATGGATTTCTACATAAAATTACATTCTTGTTGGTTGTTATAACCTTAATACATATTCTTCACAACTCAGAGATAGATGTAGGTTTCATTTTTAGAAGGTACACACTATACATTTTTAAAGTGATTTATTTTGAAAACTTTTCAGATTAGTTTTACAGCTGTATTAGAAAATGAATGATTTTTTGGTTATTTCATTTACCAAAGGTAATTGAAGCAGACATTTATGAAGTCATTGGGAGGTGAACTATCTCCAATTCAAGTATCAGAGGCGTAGCCGTGTTAGTCTGGCTCTGTAAAAAGCAACAGAGAGTCCTGTGGCACCTTTAAGACTAACAGATGTACTGGAGCATAAGCTTTCGTGGGTGAATGTCCACTTCGTCGGATGCATGCATTCACCCACGAAAGCTTATGCTCCAATACATCGGTTAGTCTTAAAGGTGCCACAGGACTCTGTTGCTATCTCCAATTCAATGGGTTAATCATTAATATTTGGAGGGTTTTCTTGCCATGCTGTATTAGGAGGAGAACATCACCGGACAGACATTTAAATTGTTTTATTTAACTGAAACAACAACATTATGTATTCTGGATTTTTTTCTTCAACAGCAAACATATAATATTTTAACAAAACAAGCATATGAATTTTTGAATTTAGTTAAACATTCAAGTTTTTTAAAATCAGGTTTGTTTTTGTTAAAATTGTTTTTAACTAAAATAGTTAAATGAATTTAAAAAAAAAATTTAAATCAACTATGTCAGCCAGGTCAGCATGAGAAACTTTAAATATTGGCTTCTTTAGCTAACTCAGTCGTCTTCACCTTCATTTTCCTGTTCATGATCTGGAAAAGAAAAACAAGCTTTCCTGCTTTTTCAGGTCCCAAATGATTTCTCAGTTTGGAATGAATTAGTCCAAAGGAAGAAAATATTCTTTCTACACCGGCAGAAGAAGCTACTGCTGTTAAAAGTGAGATTATCACTTCAACCGTCTCTGAATCCAAGTGCTTCAGTGACTTCCAACAGTTCACTGGTGTGACTTTCTTTAAAACATCATCAGCAAACATATATTTCTTGAATGGTTCACCCTTAGCTCTGAAGTTGATTATAGTTGGCATTATGGAGGGATGATTGCTGGATGTCCATGTCATAGCCAACTCCTCTTCTTCAGCAGTTAAGGTTTGACCCTGATACCGAGTATTGAGAATATTTGCAAGAAAATGAGCTGGAGATACTGCTTGTCCCATTCGTTTTTTTAATGCTTGTAATTCAACTCTGTCATTGCATAGTTCTCTTTTTAAGATCTCACTCAGTTCCTTCCAAATTTCAACAGCGTCAGCAATAAAACAGCTATTTCCCTGCATTTTGTTCAAGGCTACAGAAATAGGCTTCAGGGTACTCAGCATGTGTTCAACATTTTTCTTAAGCCCAATGTTGAGAACTTTGGCTGTGATGGTGCTATCTATTTTTTCACGATTTTGTTCACAAACTATCATCAGATTAGGCCAATTCTTGATATAGTGCTCTAAACAGTCCACTACTGAGTTCCATTGCACATCTTGTGGGAGAGTTAGCTTGGTTCCTCCCACTTTTTTCAGAGCAGCTGCTGCAAAATGGTTGTTACGGAAGTATTTTGCAATTTCAACAACATTAGCCTTTATTTCTGGAACACTGAAGTCTTTGACTAGGAGGTGCATCAAATGAGCACTGCAACCGTATGTTATTAGCATGGGACTCTCTTCTAAATTTCTTCTCATCTTGGATACATTTGTAGCATTGTCTGTGACCAAGCTGCATACTAGACATTTGAATTTTTTTCACAGTTTGTTATAGCTTTTAATAGCTTTTACTGGTACTTCTTGTAAGTATTCTGCTGTGGGTGCCTTTCCTGATGTATCAATTGTTTCTGTATGGAAGACATTCCCTTCTTCTGTTTTCACACAAGCACATACAACAGGATCATTGTGGACATTGCTCCACCCATTAAGACTCAGGTTAACAATTTCACCCTCTAGACCTTTTGCACACAGCTCAATTTCTCTTTCGTACACTTTATCCAGCAATTTGCCTGCAACATCTGCTCTGTTGGGTGGACTGTATCCTGGTTTTAATGACTGAACCATGTTAATGAAGTGTGGGTTCTCAGTCATACAGAAAGGAGAGTTTGTTGCATAAACAAACAGGGCAATTTTTCCATCAATTACCTCTTTTTGTAATCTGCTGGGTCTTATCACAAACTTATCTACGGTTGGTTGTTTCTGGATGATGGAGATTTTTTTTCCTTTTTGCTACAATGATATACTGTGGCTATGTAACATACATGATGTGACTGAAACACTATCATTGGCAGATAACTCTGAAACTATAGAAAATAATGGTGATCTTGAAGGTGGATAGTCTTCTGAATCCTGTATTATGAGGATGGATTCTCCTAAACAAAATAAATCAGTGCAGTATTTAATTATTATTACCATCGTGTTTATTTAGTATATTACTCATTGCATTCACTGACACTCAGTACTACTTTAGAGATGAAATTGTAAAAGGAAGATCTGCCTATTTCAGCTATTTATTTTTTATATCAACTGCATCTAAAATGATAGTATCATGGAGTAACAACTATATTTTTCGCTCAAACATGAGAATTCAAGAATAGTCCAGAAGGAAGTTAAGAAAGAAGTATGAAATAAAAAAGTTTACCAACGTGAAGATCCTGCATGTTCAGACATGTTCCTTTCATCATCTTCAACACAACTTCCTCCTGAGAAGGAACACTTCTCATGATGTTGTTTCATTCGGGCAAACAGTCCTTGCATTTCTTTGTTGCTCTGTTTGCATTTTGCACGCATGCCTGTCTTACCCACAGGTAGAGGAACTTCATTAAAATATTCCCAAACTGGGTCTCTTTTACAGCCTGCTGCCATTATAGGTTTTCCCTTCTAGTGAGAGAATGGTATGGTAGATCTCAAATCAATGAAGGCTACACTCAGAAAGACCTCAAGACTTCTGGAATATGTTGCTGAAAGAGTTTCACTTTTGTTTCTACTACCTGTCCCTCCCTTCTCACATTTATCTGCAGACTTCTTCTCCTTGTCCAGATCTATTCCACCCCCAACAATCTTCTATTGATTGAACTTTTTGAAACTTTACACTTTTAGAGAGAGGTAAGGGATTGACTCTGTGTACACAAATTTGCAGAGGGACAGTAGGGTTGAGGTCTGTTATTTCTCACCTGTCTATATATACATATTATTTATTTAACAACATTTTTGCTGTTAACAAGCATGTTATCTCTGGAGACACAAATCCACAGTTTGAGAACTGCAAAACTAAGCATATCTGATGATATCTTCTAGACTGAGCACTGAGTCCCATTGGGTAGATAGAAAGATTAACCTAAATAATCTATACAGAAGCCCCTGGAACCCCATAAGATTGTGTCCCTAATCCATGAACTATTGGAATTCATTTACAAAACTTTTTTTAAACATTACATGAATATATTGTCTCATACTATAGAATTAGGATTTATAATCCCTATTCCATGATGAAATATCTTTGAGCTATAACGTATCTTAATTAAAACTATCTTTAGATAGGTTTTTTCCTCAAAAAGCATTTTATCAAAAAAAATCCAATTTAAATAAAAAAAAAATCATTGGTTTTTATCCACCCTGGTTGCAGTGGAGAGTGTTGGCAGCAGTCTTAACTATCGGTGTCACTATCAGCTCTTCCTATAATAAATAACTCCTTATACGGATAGCAGTGTGATTATAACCACCTTTTTACACTAAAGACTGCAAACCAATAATGGAAATGCATCACAGGAGGAAGGTGTAACCTACAGAGCTCAAAAGTGATAACAAAGATAAAATCTTTTGAAAAACTGAGGTTTTCAGGTGTGTAATGGAGGAGAGGAATGGATTAAAATGGATATCAAAGCAAACAAGTTCCCGCCAGGCTCCCAGAAAAAGTACATGTGGACTTAAAGTACAATGGTGGAATCCCTAAAAAGCAGGTGCTGTCACAGCACAAATGTCCATAAGACTAAAGCTGTGTCTTGACTATAGCTAGTGTCATATATTTTTTTAAAATACCAGTTAAGCAATTGGAATAAATTAGGGGGATGTCCAAGCTGTTCCAGGAATGTGAATTAAAAGTAGCCCATTTACACAGATATGAATGGTTTTAGCATAATAGTATTATCCAGCAGAATATGGTTAGGGCAGCAGTCTGTGTGATTAAAGATGTGAAATAAGAAAATAAGAATAAAAACCAGTATCTTACCTTCTGTATGGGTGTTTCAAATTAGATAGGAGGGCACTAGCAAATGGTTACAAATATTTTAACCAACATTGGGTGGATTCATGGATTGCTTTGTTTTCTGTTGTTTTCAATTCTTGATTTTGGCAGAAATTGATAAACATTAAAACATTTCTGATAGCAACATAAAATATTTTCCATCAAAAACAGTGATGAATTTTTATGAGGATCTTTGATCTGATATAAAGTGAATCCCTCCAGTTTTATGCACCTCTTTATATTAAGCATTATAATATGCAAATACTTAGCTTTAATATCAGGCTTACAAAGAAAGAGCACGATCTGTTGTATTAATGTTGAGTATCCAGGCTACTCTTCAAAATATTGAGAGAAGTGTTGTTGACTCTAGAACATCTGTCTGTCTGCCTACAATTATTAATCTAGATTTTATGATAATTATATTTTTACAGTGCCATAAATGTGAATGGTACTTTATGGATAATGATAGGTCCCTGCCCTGTGGATTTTTAAATCTAAGTGGACGTTTTTGTTTTCATTTTTCAATACTTAAGAAGTTCCAGTTGAGGACATTTCATATTTACTCACAGCTCAAATATCCTCTTGAAATTAAAAGCTGGTTAAGATCAGTAAAATGACACTGTTCTACAAGAATTGAACTGTACTGTTCTCTCTGTCTGGAGTCCCTTGATTGCAGAAATTTTAGATTTGGCAATATGCCTGCAAAATAAAAAAATCATTCTTTTCCTGGAATTGAATGGCAGTTTATCAGAACAACAATACGAATAACATATTCAGCATTTCTTTAAAAAAATCATGGGTTCCTATTTCTTGTGTGCTAGGACCAATTTATGTCATGGAGTACGTAGATTATTCTGTACTTTGACGAGAATAACTTGCAGCTCTTTTAACCAAAGAAGGACAGAGAATTTTGAAGCCACTCAGATATTTTGTGTACTCACTAAATTAAAGGGAAAACATTGATTTTGTAGTTAAACAGCTGATCACGGTCTGTTTTCTTGTCAAGTATCTATATAAATTAGTTGTAAGGCAAAACTCTAGCTCAGCATTATCACCACTGATTTGCAGCACAGTAGCAATGGTTTTGTAGCCAGTTGTAGCTGAATTTGGATCAGTCAGGTGGAAACTTTCATAAGCAAAATAATTTGGTTTGGTCAGCAGTCAGTTTTGGCTGCGGTTGCTTTTAGAAATCAAAATACTTCTCATTGGCTTGAAGGTTTTGTCAGTTTTGCGTGAAAAGGTACTGACTTTACAGTGAATTTAATTTTACTGTGAATTCTTAAGATAAAAGCAATGCATATAGAAAGTCAAAGGCTATACAATAAATCTTAAATCCATTTGCATTTAAAATCTAATCAGTTGTAATTTGTGCTCTACCATTTTTCCAATATTTCAGTACTTTCCCCTTTATGACTAAGGCCTGGTGTACACTACGGGGTTAGGTCGAATTTAGCCGCGTTAGGTCGATTTAAAAATGACTGCATCCACACAACCAACCCTGTTCCGTCAACCTAAAGGGCTCTTAAAATCTACTTCTGTACTCATCCCCGATGAGGGGAGTAGCACTAAAATTGAATTTGCTGGGTCGAATTTGGGGTAGTGTGCACACAAATTGACGGTATTGGCCTCTGGGAGCTATCCCAGAGTGCTTCATTGTGGGACAGCACTTTGAATTCCGATGCACTAGCCAGGTACACAGGAAAAGCCGCAGGAACTTTGGAATTTCATTTCCTGTTTGGTCAGCATGGCGAACGAACTCAGCAGCTCAGGTGACCATGCAGTCCCCCCTAGAATCATAGAGCATAGAATGTTTCTACGCTCCCCATCATCTCTGTCCCTGAGGTTATTGCAGATCAGAAGGTGAAAAAAACGCACTTGCGATGACTTGTTTTCTGAGCTCATGCAGTCCTCCCGCACTGATAGGGCACTGATAGGGGGAGAGGCGGAATGGAAAGCCAACAAAATAAAATGAGTTTGGCTTGATTTTTTTCTAGTATACGTTTGTCATGTTCTTATTAGTGTTAAATGCTCTTACAACAAGCATGGTCAAAATTCATAATTATAGGGAAATGACCCTTTTTATAATTTTGGGTTAGCAACATGTAACCCTTCATCTGCATTGTGCTTTAGGGCGTTTCATCATTCTTTTGTATAACAGTGAAATTCTGTGATCTGCTTTTAAATGGTGTTTCTGTTCAGGATGGTTCATGTTTCCAGAGAGAGAAAATTAGTATTCATTGTTTGGCACTACCATTTAAGAGAGTTTTATATTTGATTTTGTTGGATTGGCTAATTTGTATGAAGGTTGTTGCTGCCTAGAAATATGTGAAAGAACACTTTATTATATTAAAGACTTCAATCCTCTGCCAAACTCTCATTTGAAATAATAGCAAACATTTTCATAAGGGCTTGATTTTCAAACAGTTGTGTGTTCAATTGCAATCCTAATTTGCATTGGTAATTAGCACAATTGCATGCACAAACTGGGTATTTGTATGTGACAATTGCAAGTTATGTACCATTTGCTGGACAAGCACATGATTTGTTCATGAATTCATTCTATTTTCACACAAATTAGGCACACACATCCAATTTTTCAAAAATCAGGCCCAAATTATATGTAAAACTAACCATGGAAAAGCATTCTAGGGAAAATGGGAGAAGTGCTATCACTTGATTTTAAAACTGGGCTGGACAGAGCAATAGAAACATACTGAAATAATCATCTTAGTCACAGCTGAACTAAACGACCTAGAAGGCTGTTTTCATCTCTGTGATTAAACATGTCAGCTCAAAAAATGCTAACCGCTCTCTGTTCATTTTTAGGCAATTCGCAGCTTTCAGGTGGCCTTGCACATCTGTCCAATGAGCCCTGAACTATGGAAGGAAGACCTTACCTGGGCAAGAAAGCTGCATGATCAGCAAAAGAAAGCAACAAAGACTAAGGCGATGCAAGCTGAGGCAAAAGAAGCAGATGTTGCCCATGACTCAATCCCAGACTATGACTTTGAAAGTGATGAGATTGTGGCAGTTTGTGCAGCTATCGCGGAGAAGGAGAAAACTGTTTCAGCAACTAAAACAGTAGTGATTGTGTCTGCTTCGGGCACAGTAGAGACCATAACTGAAAAGGAGGAATGTACTACAACCCCCGATGATGCCGTTTTTATCAGAGCCCGATAGTGCAGCATAATCTTTTGCTGGTATTCTTTTGAAATCTAACGTTATTTATCAAGTGTTGGAAGAATTTTTTTTAGCAGCAGTGGAACAGGGTAAAATAGAAGAGGTCATTATTTCTGAAGTAGCTTTTTCAGAGGAAAAGTGTTTTAAAGAAAACGTGAAAAAACAACAGATAAGCGAAGACCTGAATTCCTGCTGCATCCATACTATCAACTAGGCGTTGATATTAAAACCCATATTGTAAGACTTCACAAATATAATTTGAAAACACTAATTACATTATCATAACTGCTTTCATCCAACTCAATTTCTTAACTGCACAGTCTAAACAACATCTGCTGTTTCTCGTGTAATTAATTATCAGTTACTTAAAAGGAAAACGGAAAAGAGAAAGTTGATTTAAGTATTACAGCTCAAATCTGTTAATAATTAACATTATAGATCAACACAATTGAAGTGTGACTCTGAAAGCTTGTTCTCAGAAGTCTTTATTTTCAATAGGGGATAGAGTTTTTTATGAAGAAGTTACAGATCACAGATACTCCTTGTAAACCTGGGGTCAGATTCCAAGCCCATGTCTTACCTTGACCCATCCCAGTATACTTAAGTATATCTCCTTATATGCCACAGTACATAAAATGTTAGGAGTCCCCAGTGCACAATGCACAATGGGGAATGGATTAGGAATAGATCTTTAGATGTAACTCTTTTGTGCTATGATGATTTTACAGTAAGACTACAAAGAAGGGAATCTATTGCTGTGTTGTTTGGTCACATTCCCTGTGATATGGCATTGCACCCATAAAGAGTTAGATGATTTTTTGTTTTTAACAGGCCACTTATTCAGGATAGCATTTATTCCTGTTGCTTTGTGGGGACTGTGTACACTTGCTAAAATAAATGAACAAAATACATCTTGTGCTGCACACAAGGAACACAGAATGCTTCATTTTGTTTGCTTGCTGGTTAATTCTAAAATTTCAGTAATTCATAATGGATCTCCCTTTCATGGGTGGGGTTCTAATGTATAGAACACCCATATATAGGATGTGTGTGTTTATAATCTTTCCCTTCTGTGACAAAAAACAGTTAAAGCTTTTTGTTTTGTAATTTGGAAAACGTATCTTCTCCAGGACTGATATTCATAGGCTAAATTTCAGCTCAGATTAAATTTTCCTTAATTCCCCAAAGACAGGCTTTATAATAGAACTATTGATAAACCTATACTTGTTGCAACAGCAGGCACTGTAAAACTGTTTTACTATATATGTACTATACAGCCATGAAGGGGTCATCTTGTTACTGCATAGCCTCAAGAGGATCATTGTTCCACTAAGGTAATGTTGGCACTGAGAGGGATCAGAGCAGATCTTTCAGGTACAGGAAAATTCTCCTATTTGAAGATTTGTTCCTGGGGCTGTAATTCTACTTGTATACATTGATAGGATATATTTGCTATGTCTCACTTGGAGAGAATTGGACTAGATGACCTGATATATCTTTTCATTCTATGCCTTCCAGTGTGTGGTACATTCATGGGTGCAAAGGATTTTTCTCCTTCCTCCTGTCCCAAGTTTATATAAACCCATATCTGCTCCCATTGAAATTAGTTGTAAAATTCTCATTGACTTCAGAGGTGCAGTGTCAGGCTCATGAAAGGATGCCCTTGCATACTGTCAACTTGGGTGGATTGTTGGGCCAGGTTTGAGAGGTCTGCACTTACATCCCAAATATACAGAACATGTGTTTCCCTCTAGATTAGATTAGATTAGATTAGATTATTAGTTCCAGGTAGTGAGGTGAGCAGTAACGTCTTGTATGAGGGAGCACCTAGCACACTTCTTGTGATGGTGTGTTATTCCCAAATTGGGAAGTTTGACATCTGGTGCTATGAACCTCATTCTAATGTTGTACAGTGTTTTGTGTTTTGCATGCTTAGGTCTTGCTTGTTGGATATCTCCATATTGTAAATAAAGCGTGGACTTCCCTGCCTATCATTGGTGACTGTTTATTGTGGAAGCTGGGTCATTGGAGGTGCTGGGAAGGGAGGTGTGCCCCTGATGTTTAGTATGTTATGTAATGTACTTGATCAACCTATTGTCTTTTGTTTCTGAAAGTATTAATATTTTTTGTATATTACTTTAAAACATAATCATTACAATAAAAATTGGTATTGAAAAATCTTGACCAACACTTCTAGCCAAAGCAATAGTTTTCGGTCCCAAAGAGGGAAAGCATTTAAACTGAAAGGGAAATATCTTTGAAACCTATTTATGCTTCAACTGCCAGAATTTATTGCCTTGAGCAATTACAGGTAGCAATGGAAACAAAATTGATATTTTCCACTTTTCAAGGCTTCTAACAACTTACCCTTTAATATTTCACACCTTAGTTTAGTAGAAAAACTACAGGAAGTGTTTGTGGTTTATCTATAGGGGCACAATTGTGGCAAGATCAAGCAATAAAAGGATGTTGGGGAACAGTTTTTTGTCTATATATTTTCCATTCAAATATACTGTATACTACATGGCTTAACATAGCTATGTCACAGAGTTAGAGTTAAAAATTAGAGAAATTAAGATGTAGGCAAGGGTTGCAGGACTTCATCACCATGATAAGTAACTTACACACACACACACATCCTCCACAAAACAGATTAGATCAGATCAGGAGAAAAGAGATGCTTTCCAATTAAATTTGAAAAGAGATGAAGTGTGGATGAAGGAGGACTGTTCAGATGACACAAGCAGCAGAGATGGCTGTTACACAAACAGTGGTGAGATAGCATGAGACCAGTCAATGCTAGAAAAGTAGCAATTTTCTCCAACGTGTAATGGGCAGAGCTTGGGACCTGGATGAGAGAGAGCTAGCTAGCTGAGGCTCAATTCAGTCGAGACACAGGTAATATTGGTAGGTGTGGGAAGGAATGCAAGAGGTTATATGACTGAGGTAGTGTCACACAGGTTCACAACTTTGATAGGTCATTTTAGATCCACATCTGGTCCTGGATGCCCAGATAGCTGCAGTGGTTAAGAGCGTTTTCCCCCTCCTCTGTGCCTAGTGAGAAGTCTGACCATTAATTTTAGATGCAGATTGTCACTTCAAGAGTTACTCCAAGCCATAGAACTTCCCCAAAATAATCCCTCAAGCATATCTTTTCAAAAAACATTGAAGCTTGATTTAAAAATTGTCAGTGAAGGAGAAGTCACCACAACCCTTGGTAAATTGCTTAAATATTAAAAATTTACACCTTATTTCCAGTCTGAATTTGTCTGGCTTCAACTTCCATCCATTGTTCCCCATGCAGATACTTATAGACTGCAATAACATACCACTTTTGATGCAAATACTTGTGTGTGCGGGCTTACCTTTCACTTTCTACATCTATTCATTCACGCAAAACTCAATTGCTCCAAAGTTAGCGGACAGCAAGAGTGAGAGCATGCCAAAGATTTTTATGTAATAATTTTGAATGAAGACTCAAGTGTGTTTTGGAATAATTCATCGAGCTGTACTCCAACAGAGATTCTGCAGGATGACTCCTTGATAGTTGTGTAGTGCTTTGGAAACCGAAGGAATGGAGGTCATTTTGACAGCTGTTAAATAGCGTGGTTTGAAAGTTGTGGTTTATTAAGATGAGGGCTGATGGGCTGGCACTGAGTGAATTACACGCACAATTAAAGACTTGCATAAACTCCTGAACTCAAGCGGAATGTTTCCATTTAATTGCGATCTCCAAAATGATTTTGGTCAGTACAACTGCTTCTTAAACATATCATCAATATCAGGCTCAGGATTTTAATTACAATAAAGCAATTCACATGAAAACACTGTAAGCAACATAACATGCTTAATATTTCTTTGACAATTTTTTTCCCAAAGATCTGTACATAATTAATGTTTGATACAACAATGCTGCTGGAACAAGATATATCTTTTAAAACATAAACACAAAACTCCTTTTCATCACTGGTTAACAGTTATTTATGGCACTACATGTTAGTGGTAAATAATTCTCATTGGGGCTGAGTATGGGGTGTGAGATTATATACCTGTACTTTGTAATGAAGATTCTGCTTTGCTTGTTTCTTATGATTATTTGATGGAATATCAGATTACGCAATCATAAGATTCTTTTTACTCATTTAAAGTAAAAGGATAAATGTTATAAAAAATACCTTTAGTATATTGGTGATTTTTAAACTAGAGTGAATATTAAAAATATTAACCAGAAATTGAAAGTTTTAGGCCCCAACCCCAAAAGCAATTTATGCAAATGCTTAATTTTATTCATGTGAAGAGTCTGATTGACTTCAATTGGACTGCTTGTGAGTGCCATTAAGCATGTGTGTAAGAGTGCAAGGTTGGGGCCTTAGTACTTAGAAAGGAGAAATTGTGTTCTGCAGATAAATATTCACAGCACATAAATAAAATCTAGCTTTTTAGAATGTACACACACTGGAAAGAATATATTAAACTTAAAAGGTGTGTTTTCTTTTCTCCCTTAATAGCACAAAATGTTTCCATTTAATTCAAAAAGTTTTTATTTGTTCCCATCTAGAGAACTAGTTCTCCACCTACCTGTAAACTTGTATGGAAAACAAACCTAACTCAAGAATGTCTATCATCAGCTGGCACTATTCGGAGGAAATGAAGGTTGGCAATTGTTTCTATATACCTTGTATTAATAATAAACCTTCTCATAGAGAAGAATAGGTTTTTAAATATTTTAAATGATGATATTTACAGCAATAAAAATTCACATTTTCACGCATTAGTGAGACTCTTTAAAATTGTACACCAGGCAGTCGTCATAGTATCTCTACCCAGTTCCCAGTAACTGTCTCGCCTTCAAGTCTCTAGTACCCAGAGACTTAAACCCTTGATAGTTGTGGCAGGAGGGGGGAGAGAAATTACATTTCTAGCAGATTTGGACAAAAAATGACAGATCTTTTCAGCCATAGAGTCCCAGCAGCAATCTTATGTCACAGAGCAATACAAGGTAATAACGGTGTATGTTTCCAAACCCATTAGACCTGTCCTGTATGTTTTGTGATGGCAGGGCCTGTCTGTAGCAACTGCTCCATGGTATGATCCTCAGTAGTCTGGAAGAACTGTACCCATCACATGGCAAGAGAAAAATAGCCCTTCAGAGTGTAGCTGACCCCCCCGGTTCCCTTTAGTAGGCAGAGTGCATGTCTATTGCACCAGTTTTTCCAAAGTATTGGGAAAGGATCACGTGTGTGTGATTCCTTTCATTGCTATATACACTTTTCTGATAAGTTCAACGTTTCACTGGGAAAGGTGACCTGGAGGGAGCTGCTTTTGGGCACAGAGCCGGCTTCGCCACCAGACCTGACTTCATTCACCAGAAAGACACTCTCAGAGTCCTGTCCCGGCAAAGAGTCTGAGGTCTCTGAGCTGCGTAATGTCCTCACTGATGTAGTGTCACACTGAGCCAGACCAGCACTGGCTCCTGGCAGCAGCATGCGACCCCCAGTGCTACTTTCACTTAGCTCTGGAGGGTAGAGCAATGTCTGTGAGGTGCTACTGATCTCCCTCAGCTCCCGAGAGATGAAGGAAGGTGAGTGGCTGGACATGGCGGAGGAGGTTCGGCGTCCATCCGCACAGTTGAAATTGCTCCCAGAGTGTTGCCTTCGAGCCCCTCCAATGCGGCAGAAGAGGCACTTGATTTTCTCTATGACTTTGCTGAGCACTGTCTTGCGGAGGAGGATGTAGACCCAGGGATCCAGGATGGGGTTCACTGAAGCAATGCGGATGGCCTGCAAGTCAGGGTTTTGACTGACATCCTTCACTATGTCTGGTCGGTACAGTTGGTTCACGAAGACACGTACCTGTCAAGGGGAAAAGAGAGACCCATATTTACAGTTCAATGCAGCAAACCAGAGATGACATTTCAAAGAAGAAATCAGGCTTAGCAATTGCATGTTACAACAAGGGGAGAGGTTGGCAAAGCCAAGCTTTTCATGTCAGCAGCAGGTTTATTTTTGGAACGGGCAAAGATCAAGGAATGAACTATGCTGTAAATTGACCTTTTTTCCTTACTTTTGAGGGAAAGAACTGCTCTCTTTTCCCCTCCTGATTACTGCCTAGACCCCTGAAGTATTCTTGTATCCATGAACCTTTCCAGTTCATCCCTAAAGTTTTTTAATTTTCAAATCCCAGGTGGTTGTTTTTCCTTCTCTTTATAGGGCCCAGAATTCAAGATTTAGACCCAAATCCTTGTATAACCAAATCTTTGCCAGCCAGGGGTACAGGAGGCCCTAGGCCAATTGAGGAGACCTAATCATTGCATATTTCCTCCAGCTAGGCTCTCATAATTGTATGTTTAAAACCAAATGAAATCCACATTACCAGCTATCAGGCAAACTGGTCTCCGGAGACAAGCCCAGAGCTGCCTAATCCCTAGTTAAGAAATATTTGTGCTGACAGCTTCCATTATTAGAGCTTCAAGGCAATGTTTTAATACCCTCAACATTCTGCTTGTTGGAGCTTGTTTTAAGAAATGCTAACAGCTGCCTCTAACGGCCAGATTTTTCATTGATTAGGATGATTCCAGCACTGAGCAGAACTGTTTAGATCTTCCCAGCTGGGTCTGCATCTAGGTTTGGATTGAAAGGTGCAAAAATAATAACCCTGAAATGTTCAGGATGTTCAGTTCAATTGTTGGGATACAGAAGTTTGTTTAAATAGTGTTTCTAAGTAACCACTCAGAAATTTTGTAGTGAATTAACACTTGATTGGGATCTTGTTTATCCATAGTAGGAGTTGACCATTCAGGCTCCTTGCTTTAAAGAGAGGGGAAACAACAGCACAGTTCTAGCTTGTTCATTAAGAGCCTTTGCAATCACTACTGTGCATAAAGTCCAGTCCAAACACTAATGTCAATGGGGTTATCTTTCCAGTGACCTTAATGAGTACTGGTTTGGATACACAGAGCTTATTATGTTGAAGTGTTCCAAGCTGAACAGTTTCAAACAATAACTTTAACTAACAATCAGGACTTGAAATATGTCCCAGGAATAGGAAAGCCATTGGAAAGCCTTTCCTGTGGAAGACCCTACCTGCTTTGCAGACACTATCAGGTAAGTTTAGGCAAATCAACTTTCCTTATTTGATATCATAAATATCCAGAACCAATAATAGATTTTATGAATTCTCCTCTTTGTCTTGACTTCTGAAGTGAATGTTTGTCAGGTTTTGGCCCAGCTGGATACAGTTTCAGACAAGAGGTTTAAATGAAGTGAAGGAAAACATAAGAAAACCTCTAAAGTCAGATTTACCAGAAAAGTGTGTGTGAAACAATCCAAGTCTGATGAAAAATTTCACAATTCAGTACAGTAATGTGAGGTTTGGATTGATTCTTCCTACATAGAATTCAGGACTTGAATTCATGCCCAGCAACTTTAAATTCAGCAACTTAAAAAAAAAAAAAAAATGCCAGGTCCACCTCTTGAGTGGGAATTTGAGTCTAATATGTGTATCACTGAAAGATAGTGAGTATCTGATGGTTCCTATGCTGTCCTGCTCAATCTGTAGTAATCATTTTCTGAGCTATCGCTATGTAATCTATATTCAGGATTGCATTCCTTTACCTGCTTAAAGTTAGATAATTACTAGGTAGAGATACAAGTATCAGTCAGTGATATAAAAGTACTATGGAGAGTATCGCTATCAATATAACTACCAATTAGTTCCTCTTAAAGGGATTTTTTTTTTTAGTTACCATACTAGGAAGCAAAATTGCCACCTTTTCTGACCTGAGTGGTCCCCTTGTATCACTGCTTGAGGAACAATTGAAATAAGACACTTATTTAAAATGTATTTCTTCTATACATTAAAATACATAAAATATGGGCAAATTCTACAGAATTGTAGTGAAGAAAAGCCTTCACCATTTGGCCCTGAGAGTTTGTGTTAGTGCAATAAAAGTAATCCGATTATCTAGTTTGACCATAAAGTCTGGTGGAGAATCTTACCACTAGGTGGCACCGTTGTCACACTTTTAAAAGCTCCTCTTCCTGTCTCTAGTTTGAGGAAACACGAAAGATCAGTTACTAACTGTGGTACTTGCTTTGACAGGGAGAGGTACCATGAAAGACACGCCATGGCCAATTTAATGTTCTTTGAACGCATTACCAATGCCAGCCACAAGCCCTGCAGGCACTAAAGAGTTCTGCTGCTTAACTCCCACCCCTCTGAGATGAACTTCAGCACTGAAACGCTATCATCTCTCTTACACAGACTCTGTGTCTGAGAAGAGGCAGTCAGAACTCCAGAAAGCAGCAGGGTTAGCTTTCTTTGACATCTGCTCCTTGGTTTTAAAAGCCATTCTTGGAAGATTCACTTAGTTATTTGTGTACGGAGGAGAAGAATAGTGCTGATATTTTGAAAAAAATGAATAAATCTCAGAAATATAAAGTTGAAATTGCCAGAGAGGATTTTTCTCCTGATCCTTTCCTCCTAGGAGATTTTTTTTAAAATGCAAAGGACTTCTTCCACAGCAATTTCAAATATACCCTGCAAATGTACATACATCTGTCTTGACACAGACCATTTCATCTTTGATGAAGGACTGCCTGCACTGACAGCTAGGGCTCCATAAGAGAGTATATTGTAGTTAGATGCACAGTATTTATTTTCCTTCAGCCCCTTCCAACTGACATTTATACTCCATGTAAACAAGATCAGGAAGAAATTAGCAGGGGAGGAAACAGTACTACTAATACATTCAACTGATACAGCAGAGACATCTTGAAAGAATTTGCCAAAACCACTCATAAGAAATGTGTTATTGTTCCAACTTTAAAATTTGATCTTTTTCATTCTATTTTTACATAGCTGTAATTCTGGACCATCAGTTTAATGTGAACGATTAAAAGGTAAATTTCGTTATCAGCTAACAGCGTCTGAACAGGAAATTCATGTACTTGACACATCCCTTTATGTTTACCTGGCAGAGCTTACTGTAATATGAGAATCTATTGTAGTGCTGATTAAATAGTTGATAATGATTTCCAATCACTAACAATGTCTGGTAACATTGCAGTAAATCACCTTATGATGTCTATATTCCGAATAGTCCACTGACAGATGCATACTAGGTATGTATAAAAGACACTTAATTTGGGCCTACTTTGTGAAAACTTTAGAATGTACACAGCTGTTACTACATTCCCAACAAGCCTATGCCATAGCTTTTATCACAAAATCCAATGGCATATCAAACTAGTTTTACTAGTACATGCCCATACGAACTGCATGTATCATTATTAATCATATGTCTGGCAAAAAAGAAACTGAATGGATCTGCCAGTTCAGTCATTTCTTAAGTAACTGAATTAATATTCACGTACAGCATCTTATGCGGAGCAACACTGAAGTGCATATAATGTTTTGCTGAAAAATGCTCTTTTACAAGATTGTTTGATGAAGCAAAGTCAGCCTGGCCTCTTATGAACATCCAACCAATCCACTCAATTACCTTGAGGCAATGGATTACTGTGTATCAGAACTAGTTTGACACTTGAAGTTGTCCAGTTTGAAGTTCTAATTAAAGCAAGAAGCAAACTGAGACTGATCAAACCCTGGCACCAGAACAGGTTTGCACTAGTTAGATTTCTCAATTACTGGGAGCAAAGAGTGTTTTTTTTAAGGTGTATTAATGAATTGCTTCTCGTGGCTGTGTTGAAATTGTTCTGAAATTTATGCCCAAGTGATTAGATTCTAGAATCACTTGGCTGCTACTGCTTCTGCTCACACAGTGCAAGAGTCTGGTTTTTGCTTTTCCCTCTGACTAAATGTAAATATAAGTGGCAATTTCTACCCATCTGAAGTACCATCAAGTGCCTTTTATGATAGTTATTATGCAGAATAAACAAAGGAGTAGCCCTCTACCCAGTTTTCACCTGTTCTCATAAAAACTTCCCCATATCACATATTGACATATTATAAATAGACACCTAGTTAATAGCAAGCAGGAAACAAATTCTGTAGTTGTGTAAGCCAAATATGCTTTGTCCCAAAGGGATTTCATATTTGACATAGGTGATCATGCCATTGCTCCAAAATCTAGTCTGCCATCTCACCTCTGGCCATGGACAGTCCTGATACTTCAGAGGAAAAATAAACAACATTAACCCCTGGGACAATTATAAATTAAGTTTAAAAACTCCTTTCTGGCCCCTTCAGGGATCAAATGTATGCAGTGGAATATGAGATTTTATTACCCTTACTACCTTAGCGTACCAAGCTAAATGTATTGTTAGAGATCATTAAATGATCATGCCCTTTAAAAAAAATTGACCACCTGCAGCATTGAATTCCAAAATTTGACTATCAAGTATCTCTTTACTCTTTCGAGAGTGTAAAAGCAAAAACACAAATACTAATTTCTACTATGTTTTCAATCAAATCCCCTCTAATATCACCTTTTCCATACCTTTAACTACCTTTACTGCCATTTTGGAAACCTTGCAGTCCTTTAAATATTGCTTTTAAGATGAAGTGACCAATGATGAACTTGGATAAAGGTCTGGACATATGTTTTGTATTACTTTCTATCTTATTTCCTTGATCAGACTCTTCACCAGGCCATCCACAATAACTTCCTGCAAGTTCAGAGAAGAGTATGTGAAAGATTTAGATTATTTTTGCTAGAGTGCATTCCTTTTAGTGTTGTCCGGTTCATGTTATCTGTCTTTATGTTCTTTTGTTCGCTCAAGTCCATCTAAAGTTTCTCACAATATTTCATAGGTTTTATTAATGAAAGCTATTTAGTGCCATCATAAAACTTCACTGATTCACTGTCCAAATCTTTAAAATATTAAAAACACTGAGCTCTGAGAGCATCCCATTATTACCTTCTGTTCACTATGATTCAGTTTCCTATTGTTTAACCATTCTTTAAATAAAGACAAGACTTTATTTATTACACCATGGTTATTTCTTTTTCAGAAGTTCGTTAAAAACCTTTTGTAAACCTACGTAAATAAAGTCCACTGGATCACCTTATCTATTTTATTATCTCCTGAAAGAGCTCACTCTGAGAAAGTAAGATGATATGATTCTCTCCTACAGAAGCTGTGTTGCTCTGACCCTATTAGGTTATGGTTTATTCAGCTCCTGTCACCAATAGGAAATCAGCTCATCAGAAAATTTCATAGCCACAAAGAAGCCTCTGTGTCTGCCTTATGTAACTGCAGAGTGCCACCAACAGTATCTGGATGCTCCCCCTCTTCCTTATCAGAACAGACTGTTCTGTAATCAGTTCCCTCTGTAGTGAGGGCTCTAAGTTTAATCAACAGGATCTGCATTGGCTCATAAAATGTATAGGCAGGTTAATGATTTTCCAGTCTTTCTGCCCAGTGGCTGCTTTTAAAGGTATATTGCATATTCATACCTTCCTTCCACTATTCCGCACCTTATTCCCTTCAGAACTCTAAGGGCATGTCTACACACAAAGTTGTACCAGTGTCATTGAAGCGGGCCAACCCCGCAAGTATGGATGTAGTTATAGCAGTGTAAAGGAGCTCAGATGGTTATAGCTAAAGCCTGGCCCATGCTTAAAAGTTGTTGATATGGCTACATCAGCGTGTGAAAAGAATGTTTCCCCCAACCTAGCTAATTTAGCACGGAGAGGTGGTGTTCCTACAGCTATGGTAAAACCCCTTCTGTTGGAGTCAGTTGCGCTCACACTACAAGGTTATGCCGGCACAGTGATGTACCATAGTTATGCCACTATAGTCCCTGTAGTGTAGACATGGCCTGAATCAGTTAAATCAGTACCACATCTATGTGTAGATCAGCCCTTAGGTTTTGCCTTCACTGCTAACAAAAACAGGGTAACTAATGTGGTGCATGAGCCATCCTGAGTTAAAAACACAGTGAAGACCAGGCACTTTAGTTTTACCATGAGGTAAAGTAGGCAAGGCCAACCCAAGATCGGGGCATAGAGTTGACCTCCCCTCGCTTACCTTGCAGTAAAACTAAAAGTGCCTTGTCTATGCTCTGTTTTTACCTCAGGACGCATGTTACCCTGAGGTACAAAGTACACTTTTAGCAGTGAAGACAAGACCTGAGATGGATGCAGCACATCCTAGCCCTCTTTTCTCTTGGTACCTGCCCGCTCCCACAGTTTATGCAGTCACCAGCCTCCCACCAAAACCGCTTACCCCCCAAGACCATTAATTTTGATTTTCAACAATCCAGTTGCCTTTCTGGTGGAGCCACCCCCACCCCGTATATTTTGGTTATTCTTTCTGTAAAAGTTTCTCCATGAATCTTTAATGAAATTGAACCACATCTCTTTGTATTCAGCACTGAGACTTCTTAGTTCCTCCTCTCTATCTGGTCCTGCACGAGATTCACCCACTAGTTTATATTTAACTTTCAGATCCTTTTTCTTGCATTTACCTATGTTCCTTCCAATAATATGGTATTAAAATATTTTTCAGAGTTGTTACAATGTCAGCTTAATCTAATTAAGTATCTTCAGTCCAATATCAGGAGGTTAGCAATTATATGACCTGAGTGTTGATTGAGTAGGAAAACAGAATAACTGCGCAGTTTCTGATCTTGGGCTACACAGCTCTAAGCACAGTTCTTGGATCTGATGTGTGCATGCACATGGGTGCACGCATATTAGGGAGACCAGACAGCAAGTGTGAAAAATTGGGACGGGGGTAGGGGGCAATAGGAGCCTATATAAGAAAAAGACTCAAAAATCAGGACTGTCCCTATAAAATCGGGACATCTGGACACCCTAACACACATGCACACCCACACTATATGCTGATACAAAAACCATGCTTTAATTGAGTCAACCTTCCAATTCTTAAGATGTTTTCCAAGACATTAAGATGTCCTGCAAGCAATAACATGGCAAAGTGAGCAGTTATGCCAGGGTGCACTGCAAAACATTAGGCTGAAGGCCAAGTGGCTGCAGCCAAAATGCCAGGATCCAGGCACAGCTGCACTTCACTGAGTTTTATACATGTTAGTAATGTGGCAAAACTGGCCTGACCCCTGCAATTATACTATTTAACTGAATAGTTCACAATCCTAGTTGGCCAATCATATTTTACCCTCATTATGTGGATCCATGTTATAATAACAACCCTGATATGGGGCTATTCCAGGATAGCTGCCACCTACAGTAAACTCCATTACAATTATCTGTGTTCTAAAACCATCTCTTTCTAATAACACTCCTACCGTTCAGATCACAAGATCCTGTTCTGGGAAGGTGGCAACTATGCATAGCCAATTGTTTTTTTTTCTTTTAATGTATCTGAGTCAACAAGAGAAAAAAAGTTTGCCAAGTTTTATTTGTAATTTTGTGTTGAGTGGCAAGCAATGACTGAGCCCAAAGCTGGTATTTTTGGTATTCGCTTCCCCTGGAGTTAAGGTGGAGGGCAAGAAGAAGGTTAGTTCACTAATCAAAGGTTGGATCCTACTGCCAATGATGTCCATGACACCAATGGTAGTAGCTTCAAGATTGGGCCCCAAGTGATCTGTTCATCTGTTTCAGGAAGTTAGCCAGTCATCTGTGATCATGCCCGGTACTAACGTGATCTCTAGATTACTTAGGGCCAGATTCTGCCACTCTTACTCTAGCTGAGAAATCAACAAGAGTGCCCACAGATTAAGGCATGATTCAAGGAGAGTAAGGGTAGTAGACTCTAACCCTATGATGGTAAACTCTTCGGGACAGGGAGCTTGTTTTTGTACTTTCTGTGAAGTGCACTGCACACTGTTGGTGCTATATACATAATAACCTCGCTCTCCTCTGTGTCTTAACACAGCAACACTGCAAATACTTTAAAAATGCATTAAGCGTCCTCAAGTGCAGACCTGTCCCAAACCACATTCACTTGCACTTTGATTTAAAAACAGATTTTAAGATACCTTAGAGTCTTGCCAGAATTTTCCTATGATATTTCTCTGAGATACTGGGGAAGCAACTCTTTCTTTTGTCGTATTTTTAACACTACAATGTCAAAGGCACCTGGAGCTGAGGATAAGCATTTATTTTTGTTACCATTCTAAATCAAAATAAGTTTAGATCACTGCCTATGTGTGTGTAATCTCATTAGAATCGTTTTAGTGACTTGTGAGAGCCCAGAAAATAGAAGCCTTGTCCTACAGCCACAGACTAAAAGGAGGTGGGTGAGTTTTGTCCCAGAGGACTTGGTGGTGGGGAAGATGGAAAGGGCAGTGCAGTGTTACTTACCACCAGAGGAATGGAGCAGATGACCACAACCAGGGAGGTGGCAATAAGCAAAATGACCATCTGGATCTCTGCTCCAGCCATGCGACGAAAGCTCCTGCGCCGGCGAAAGTCAGACAAGCGGCTGGCGGTGTTGTCTGTGCCCAGGGAGGTGCGTCGCATGAACTGACGATGCATGCGAATCAGGGCCACACACACCAAGACATTGCAGACTACCGTGACCATGATTAGGAAGGAGCTGAAGCCGGCATACATGTAGGAGTAGGCGGCATGGGTGGCCTCCTTGGTCTTCCAGTCTATGAAACACCAAGTTTGGGGGTACTGTAAGGTAGATTTGCCTAGTCCCATGCTGGGTAGGGCGCAGAACAGCACATTGGAGACATAAATGGCAAAGAGAGTGAGCCCTGCCAGCTTCTTATCCACATAATGGTTGTAGAAATAGGCATGGTTAATGGCCAGGTACCTTTCTATAGACATGGCACAGATGATGCTGAGGCCAGAGAGCCCGAAGAAAAGGAGGATGAAGGAGCTGTATTCACACAGTTCAGATCCACCCGGCCAGCGGTTCTGCAGGTATGTGGCAATAGTGACTGGGCTCACCAGACAGGTCCCCAAGAGGTCAGTGATTGCCAGCCCACACACCAGCGTGTAGAAAGTGGTCTCCTTCTGCTCCTTCCTGGACTTGCAAAGCACCACGATGGCAATCAGGTTGCCCACCACCCCAAAGATGAACATGACAGTGGGGATGGTGGGGGGCTTGCCGTCCCCATGCTCACTGGTGGAACTGTTCGCTGTTGTGTATATGGTGGTGTGGTCAAAAGACATGATGATGAAGATTCTGTTGTTGTGGGTTGTTAGGGGAGATGAAAACAAAAGTGGATCCAAAAATGCAGTTCAAAGACAAGTCCCTCCCCCTCTGTTTCCCCCCAAAACGTCAAGGAACAAACTGCAGTTCAAGACAAGAGATTCAATTAAAAAACCTCTGCATTTCAAGGCAAGGGGGGTGAGCTTAAAAAGCAACTGAATTCAAGAAAAAACAGACGCAATGGAAAGTGAAGCCACAAAAAAAAAAAAAAAAAAAAAAGCCTTGCAATTCAAAAAGCTGCAATTAATGTTTTTTCTTCGTACCGCTTTTGTTGTGGCTCCTGTTCTATTAGTTTTTGGGCAGGTTCTTGCACTTTCCAAAGTTCAGCTCGGAAACAGATCCCAGCTTCTGAGAGTGGGGGACTTTCCCTTTTTCCGGTGCAAGCTGCTCTTTTCCTTGTCTTTGCCCCTCAACTTTGTACCATCAAAATCTTCCCAATGGTCTTCCTCCAAAAAGAGGTTCAGAGAGATCCTTGAAGCATCGGCGTTGCTTTCCAAACCCTGTCCTTTTGCCGTGTGTGTCCCTGCGTGCCAACAGCTGCCGAGTCCAGTTCCTTGAGACGTGGAAATAAGGATTCAGAGGAGCAGAGGTGGGGACTGTCCCAGCCCCGTCTTTCCCAACTTGTTCAGGACCCTTTGCGGTGGGAGCGCGCAGGGCGCTGGAGTTATAAGAGCAGCGGGCGGTGGATGGCGATGGCAGGTGCGTGTCTCTCCTCCCAGTCGCCTCCGTTGGATGCTGGACTGAGCTGCTGGCAGCTCGGTGCTGAGAGTCCCACGCAGCCCGGCTGTGTGAGCTGTGCCAGTGGCTGGCCCCTGGAGCTCATCCCTCCTCGGAGCATGTGCTGCCGTGTGTGTCACCCTCGCTCGCTCACAGGCGGGGCTCGCCTCCGCTCCCTTCAAGGTTCTCCAGAGGGGGAGGAGGCAGAGGGGGCAGCTCCCCTGGGCTCCTCCCAGCCCCCGGCCCGATTGGTCGGGGGAGGGACAGCACCGCCCGCCGGCGGTACCGCCTCGCCCGCCGCAGCAGCAGCGCAGCGAACATCGGCACAGCCGGGCTGGGCTGCAGGTTGTGCGGAGCCGCGCCTGGGACGGAGCTTTTAGGAGCACGGTGGCTCCTTGGGCTCCGGGGGAAGAGAGACACCGCAGTGGGGCTGGGTCAGGGGAGCATTGGGAATTGGGGGCTGAGAGGAGAGACCAGACTGGGGTTGGGGGGCACTGGGAATTGGGGGCTGAGAGGAGAGACCAGAGTGGGGTTGGGGGGGCACTGGGAATTGGGGGCCAGGGAGGGAAATCACAGTGGGATTGGGCAGACTGTTAGAATACTGGGGGGCAGGGCACAGTGACCCCTGGGTGGGGCAGGGTGGGAGACGGCAGCAGGAGGTGGGGATGGTCTCAGCGAGCGCAGGGCCGGCTTTAGTAAGTGCGGGGCCCGATTCGAACAGTTTCGACGGGGCCCCGACAGGGATGACTTAAAAAAAAAAAAAAGTTAAAAAAAACACGTGGGGCTTGTACTCACTGGGCCGCGCTCCTAGTCTTTGGTGGCGGGTCCTTTACTCGCTCTGGGTCTTCGGCGGCACTGAAGGACGTGCCGCCAAAGACCCGGAGCGAGTGAAGGACCCGCTGCCAAAGACCTGGAGCGCCGCCGGGTGAGTAAAAATTAAAAAGGTGCCTCTAGCCAGGGAAGGGATTCTTTGCCACTTGCCCCCCCACTCTGGGCAACCCTGCCACTGGGCGCGGGGCCCTCTTAAGCGCGGGGCCCGATTCGGGGGAATTGGTGGAATTGGCCTAAAGCCGGCCCTGAGCGAGCGGGGGGAGAGGAGGCAGGGACAGACACTAGAGCGGTGGGTGGATGGGGCAGGCCAGGTCCAGTAGTGACATCCATTCTCCCTCCTGAGACTCCAGTGCCATCATGCAGGCCTGGGCTGATCAGAGCATGGGAAGAAAAGGGGATTCAGGAGAGCCAAAGCTATAGGAGACACTCAGGAGGGAAGGAGGAAAGCAAGACTGGGGAAATGGAGCCAGGGAGCCAGAGGAAGACGAAGGGGAAGGGAAGGGGCCTGGTGATGGGACAGGGGAACCTATCCACATGCTGGCAGGCTTCACGAAGAGGCCAGGCTGCCTTTGTGTGAGGTGTCACCATGGTGTGTCCCGGCACTGCATTGTGAAGCACACTAGGGCGGCAGTGGCTGGGTGAGGGTGAGGCAGTTGGAGGGAGACAAAGCGACTGGGCGGTGAAGACCATTTAAAGTGGATGTGATTGGCATCATATGCAGCCCAGCCCACCCCCATTTGCAACTCACTGTTCCTTTGCTTTAAATGTTCAGTAGCTTCCCTGCCAAGCCATACGGGATGTATTTTCTCCCAAGTCCTTTCTGTATGGTCCACAGCTTGGGGAAAGTTTGTCTGGCTTCTCTCACTTCTAAGAAGTACATAATTAAATCAGACCTGGGGTCTTGCTTTCAGGGAGAAAGCAAGGCCCCTGAGTTTGCCTTTCAGGTTGAGTGCCCTCCATTCCGAGTGATTGCAATGGGAGTGGAGGGCTGACAGCACCTTGCAGGATCAGGCTGTGAAGGGCCTTCCCAAAAATACTGTTTCTCTGTACAGAGCACTGGCAGTTTGCTCAGCAGTGTTTTACCATAGAAGCCTCACAAATTTCTGGAATGGAACTTTGGGAGAGGCCCCATCTCTTCCTCCTCCAGGGCAATGTATAAACTGAAGATGTGCCTATGGGAGGTGATGATATGCCTTGCAATGAGGTGATATGATACCACTGCTGTTGACCATATAAGGAAATGCCTGCCATGTAAAGTTGATTTCACCTCTTGTTTATTAATGACAAGCAACTAAAAGGGATCTCACCTGGGCTGGTTTCTAAGAGGATGAGTGCAAGAAAAGTGACATGACATTCCAGAGTACAAAATAACAAAGCCCTATAGCAGGAGTCTCTTGTGGCATAAAAGAATATCTGCCTTTACTGCCACAAGATGATCTTTCTACAGCATGGCATGTGTATATAATGAAATTTACCTGCATTTAGCATGAGTCTTTATTATTTAAATATTTACTAAACTCAGGAAGGGTGTGTGTGTGTACGCACATGGGGAAAGGGTTTATATATTACTGTGAAGAACTTGTTTTATCATGATCAGGAGAACTGGATAGCACAGGGGATCGGTAATGGGATTGATTACGTTTAAGGCTAAAGTGTAGTTAGTTCAAATTTGGCTCAGGTTGGTAGTGGACAAAAATTGGTGCCAACTGGTCGCTATTTGGTGGCCTTTGTGAAAGGAGCAGATGGTCATAGAGTTCCTAGTGCAAAAGCGTCTAGATACAGAGAGACAATTCAAACAAAAATTGCTGCCACAATAGTTCTCTCAGCAGAGGGGCATTAATGACAAGAGTTAGTACTTCCATGTCAGGGTGAAAAACATAGGAGCTGCTCTCCCAGATGTTTCAGAGGAAGGTGAAAAAGCCTGTGTCCCGAAGCATGTGGTTTATACCCCTTAATGAAAACATCTAGTTATATCAGATGGGATTTTTTTGAATATGATATAAATGTCTAATCCTTTTTTGAATCCTATGAGTTTGGCCTTTCCGATACGTGGCAATGAATTCCAAAGGTTAATTATGAATTGTGTAAAAAATAGTATTTTGCTTTATTAGTTTGGTTAAGGCACATTGACACAGTAGACAGGGGGGGTGTGTGTGGGAGAGAGAGGAAGAGTTTGTGTTGGAGTGGGACACACTTCTGGGGATAGATGACCAGTTTTCAGTGATGAGTCTGCACACATGTCTGTGGTGTAAGGAAGGAGCATATTTTGTGGTTCAGTCACTTCAGTTTCTAGTGCTGTCAGTCTGGCATATTCAAATACTAAATTAAATTTCAGAATAAAATAAAAAGCTTTTCTGTAGTACACTTTATTAGAAATAAATAGCTGAGACTAACTGATGTTGATCTTCTTGTTGGGAAAAAAACTACACCGAATTAAACTATTTATGTGCCTTTCAAGTTAAAAGTATGACAGCTCTTTCTCCTTTACAGCTGCAAAATCAAGTAAAAAATAAGTTATTTTTTGTAGTTGTTAAGGTGTGATAGCAAAATGATATGTTATGGCAGCAGAGCAAAGTGTGTGTGTGTGTGTGTACAGGATTTGCCTGACAAGGCAAATTGATAAAATCTTAGGCATCGTTTTATAAACAATTCAAAATATTTGAAAACTAAGGCGTAGCACAGTGACTGTTTTTCTTAATTTTGTGATAGCTTTTTCAATTGATTTTTTAATATTAACATAGGACCAAATATCAGTGCACAAAACACCCCTCAAGGATACAGAAGTCACTAAATTACCCTTGGAAAATGATACTTGCTCTCTGAATGGCCTTTGCTCTGGCAGCATAAAGAGGCCTTGAAGTGGATGTAAGTGCAATGCAGGGGTAGCAGTCACTACTAGCACAGGGAAGGAGGAGACATCCTGTTTCCCCTGATCAACAGAGACCTCCTGCACAGAGTCCATTTATAGAGTCTAAGCACAGAAGAACACTTTTTGTTCTTTAGTGCTCCCTTTCTGTTTCACTTCCTGCTTATTATGAATCTGATCAATTAAGATATTGAGATGGTTGCCTCAACTCCAGTTGACATAGAAATAGAGGGTGCTCAGATCCTTCATCTCTCTCTCTCTCTCTCTCTCTCTCACACACACACAGAATTGTGCAAGAAAATTGATACATATATCAGTTTTCTTGTACAGTTGCTCCATGTTTCAAATGCATGTAAAGAGTTTGTAAAATGCAGGGGAAATAAGAGAAGTGACTGAAAAGCCATCAGAAGTATACTTTTGAATGCAAGGATACATTGCATCAGGATAAAATCAGCTTCTAAAATGAATATTGTTCTTTTATTAGAACATCCCATGTGACAGCATATTAGAAAACAGTCATAAAATAACAAAACAGATTACACACAGATTTGCTCTATCTTGTTTGTTCATTGTGTGAAGACTTGCAAAGCATTAGAAGAATTTAGAAGTTTTAGTAAGCTTGAAACCAAACTGGAATTTCCTTTTGAACTCAGTGTTCTGATTCTTTGTAATACTATCAAGATGAAAATCATAACCACACAAAAGACTTAAAAGCTGAAGAGGAAAGAGGCTTAAAGTGGAACTGAAAAAAATTGAAGAAATTCCACTTGCGACATGAACAATCATCAGGTCACAATGACAGTGTCATGCATTTCATAAACAGGTAACCATAAGAGAGTCTTCTGTCTATGCGGAAATCACAAGAGTGACTGAATATAGTGAATAAAAAGCAACAGAGATAATAAAAAAAACCTTTGTTAGTATCAAGGGCTAAACTAGAAAACAGTAGCACCTATGCATCTTCTAGTAATTCAAATGCCAGCTGCTCTTTGAGTACAAATAAATCAAATACACTGGAATATTTTTTTGCATGCATAATTACCAGACTGCCACATGCAAGAAATAAGGTGCAGATTTCTAACATTGATGGTAATTAACCACTGGAGAAACTTATTTAATGATGTGGTAGATTCTCTATCACTTGCAATCTTTAAATCAAGACTAGATATCTTTCTAAAAGATATGCTATAGCTCAAACAGAAGTTCTGGGCTTGATGCAAATTATTATCTGAGATTCTTTGGTTTGTGTTATGCAGGCAGTCAGATAAGATGACCATAATGGTCCCTTTTGGCCTTGTGTTAAAATCTATGAATGTGCCTTTGTGCATGTGCATGTTTTTGCTGTTGGAGCTAAGAGGTAGTGTTGAAAAGGTGTTGATAGCAAGAAATAAACCAATTTGCATGTAATAGGAATAACACCTTTGCATTTTAATTCTAGTTAGCTTCCTCGTATGCTTCATTAAAGAAATAACCAAAAATAACCAAAACAAACTTTCATTCTGATCTAGGTGCTGACGGAAGTTGGAAGCTTGTTTGCACTGACGGAAGCCAGGTGCAGCGTAAGCAGATCTGCTATGTAGTGTCTACTCACAGCCCTGCCATTGTTTTTGAATCATGATCTTCAATAGTGATCTTGACTTCTTGGGAACAAAGAGAGCCAATTAAAGAAAATTGCCTGGCGGTTTGCAATATGGACAAAATGTCCATGAGAAACTAGGATGTATCTACTACATGCATTTTCAGCAGAGATGAAAATCAAAACCTGCTATTAGGATACCAGTGGTGAAAATTTTTGTGCCTCCTAGCATCATGCCTTTTTTTATGTGAGCAACTTTAGTTTACACTGAAGATTGGCAGCCTCTAAAATTGGCAACTTTAGTTTATATTGAAGATTGGCAGCCTCTGGTAGTATAATATAAAGGCCAAAAATTTAAAATGTGGGTGTTTAAATTTAATCTCAAACCCTGGAAGCAATTATGCAGGTGCTTAATTGTATTAAGGTGAGAAGGCTGATTGAATCCAATGTGCATCAAGTTGAGCACCTGTGTAACTGTAGGATGGGAGACTTTGGCACCAAAATCCATTTTTAGCCACCTAAGCAGGTGGCTTGATTTCTAGCAGTGCTAAGCATTTCAATTGCAGTTGCTAGTCATCCATCAGGCCACAAGAACCTAAATATGGATGTAGGTGCTCAACTTTGGCCAGCCAAGTCTGAAAATCTCCCCGTGCTGTGAAGCGCTGCATACTCTCTGCTCCCACTGAAGACTCCAAGGGTTCAACTATGCTGCAAAAAATACAAACAAAAACCCTATGGCAGCAAGTCTCAGAGCCTAGGTCAATTGATTTCAGCTCATGCTACGGGACTAAAAATAGCAGTGTAGACATTCCCACTTAGGCTCTCAACCCATCCTGCCCTGGGCCCTGCTGTGTCAGAGCCTGAGTTCCAGCCCGAGCAGGAACATCGACATGGCTATTTTAGTCCTGTAGCATAAGCCCGACATGACTGAGTCAGTTGACCCAGACGCTGAGACTTGCTGCTGAAGGGTTTTGTTTTTGCAGTGTTGATTTACCCTAAAGGTATATCTTCCCTGCACAGTTAAGCCTGCAGATTGGGACCTAGGTCTCAGCACCCAGGTTAGCCTAGGCTAGGTAACCCTCCCTAGAGCAAAGCCCTACCCACTTGATGATGTCCTCACTGTTTCTGCACTTTCCCGTGTATGTCTTGGGGCATATCCCATGCTTCTTTGTTCTGAGATGCTCTAGGATTTTTTCCAGTCAATTGTGGGAGAACTTGTCTGTTCTTCGAGGTGAACTGTGGGAAGGCATTGGAGGACTATCAGCACTTGAGTGATATTGCCTGAGTCCTCACTACAAAGTGGGTAGGTTCCAGCCCAAGTTAAACTGGAGCCCCTTTTCTAACCTATAGCCCCCAGCCAAATAAGGTAGTTCAGGCTTAAAGCCAGTCATGGGTCAGAGGTTATTTTTTCACATGGATGGTAAGGGAGTTTGGTCTAAAACCTGGTAAAAGCATGGATTACCTGTGCAGTGGAGACTTACCCTACGTGCTAAGGGTGCTCAGTAACTCTCATGAATTGCTCAGCACTTTGAAAAAATCAGGCCCCTGACATGTAAAATTTGGTTTATGAAAAGTTTATTTTCCCCTTTTTTGTTTTTAATTTTTGTAGGGCTAGTTCTAATATAATAACATATTTTCCTTTCTGGCATATATATCAAAAGTTATTTATTTTTAGAAAAATACATACAACATTGATACAGAATATTACTAAAGTTGAACCTAGGTGCTGAAATAAAATTGTTATATAATGTAAAAATAACAGAGTATGGAAATACTACTCTGAATCAAATCTTATGTAACAGTCTTTCTTTGGTTCATCAAAAGGCAAGAAAAGTGCATTTAAAGAGTAACTAGAAAACTCATACAAAAGAAGCTGGGAAATCCTGTGCAGCATTCTCAATTGTAAGTAGGTAAACATTTTAACTTCAAAATCTATAGTATGTTCACCATTCATCATATTTCTTGCCAAAACCACGTATTTAGTTTAGTAGTATTAAGGATTTTCCAGAATCTATCTATCTATAAAAGTAATTTCTGGAATAGATCCTTGACATCTACTCCAGCAGATCTGGGAGTTGGGGATTCCCCCAATGAGGGGGAATCCTTGGGTGACTATGCCATTTCATTGCAAGTTCCTTCTCACACCTCCTAAGGTAGTGTAGAAAGCCAGCCAAACCCTGACCAGAGGAGCAAGCATGGCTGGTGCACTGCTACATTCCAGTCATTCTTTCTGGGGTGGGAATCCTCTGGAAGTTTGTTACCAGCTGGCAGAATTTAATGCAGTTCCAAGTCTTTTCTAAATTATCCCCAAGCCCGAATCTGCTCACAGTAGTCCCAGACCACTTTTAAGCCACTGTTGCCTCCTCTTCCGCAGCTGCTCTGAGTAGCTGGGGATCTGTCCCTCTATCTTTAAATATGGACAAACCTCTATTAGATTAAACAGAAGATGAGCCACAGAGGAAGTGTGTGATTGTCATTTGAATGAAATTTACACACCCAAGACAGATATATTTGCATAACACACACATTTTGAATTTCTTTTTGCCGACATAGGGTCAATAGTGTGTTACATAGCACCTTGTTACTTGTGTTAATGGCATTATTTTTTGCTCACATCTGTGGCATTTTTTACACTGTGATGAGAGTGAATTTATTTCTATTTGAAATTGATTTTTGTGACTGCAGCTGTACTCTTTTTCACTTTGTAAAAAAGGTTAAAGAAAACCCCCACAACCAAATGTCTTTTAAAAAAGTCATAAAATGAAACTGGAAAAAGTATCTATGTACATTAGCAGTTAAAGTTGCATTCCTTTAACTCATGATTTTATAGACTTCTATCAGATTCCCCCTTAGTTGTCTCTTTTCCAAGCTGAAAAGTCCCAGTCTTTTTAATCTCTCCTCATACGGAAGGTGTTCCATACCCCTAATCATTTCTGTTTCCTTTCTCAGTATTTATTCCAATTCCAATTTTTGAGATGGGGCGACCACATCTGCACACAATATTCAAGATGTGGGCATATCATGGATTTATGTAGAGGCAATATGATATTTTCTGTTTTATTATCTATCCTTTCCTAATGATTCCCAATATTCTGTTCACTTTTTTTGATTGAGCAGATGTGTTCAGAGGACTATCAACAATGACTCCAAGATCTCTCTATTGATGGGTTCCACTAATTTAGACCCCATCATTTTGTTTGTATTGTTGGGATTATATTTTGCCATGTGCATTACTTTGTATTTATCAACATTAAATTTCATCTGCAATTGTGTTGCCCAGTCACCCAGTTTTGAGAGATCCCTTTGTAACTCTTCACAGTCTGCCTGGGGCTTAACTATCTTGAGTAATTTTGTATCATCTGCAAATTTTGCCACCTCACTGTTTACCCCTTCATTTATGAATATGTTGAACAGCCCTGGTCCCAGTACAGACCCCTGGGGGACACCACTATTTACATCTCTCCATTTTCACCATTTATTCCTACTCTTTGTTTCCTATGTTTTATCTGGAGTGCCCGCCAATGCTCTCAGGGTCATCTAACAATACTTAATTTACTTTAATGACAAGCCTTTTGTTATTTTAATCACCCTGCCTTTGTTTATAAAAAAAACTCCCTGCCCCCAAAGGCTGTGCTGCTCCCAGGTTCTGAACTCATCACATATTCCACTCAAGCTGTGTTGCAATTAAAAGCTCCATCTGGGGCTAGGCAAGTAGACCTCTGGTATGAAATTCATGGCACCCCTGCGAATGACATCCTCCAACTCTGTGCTGGCGAGTGCACAGGACTCTAAGCATTCTCTCTTTCTTGTCAGGAAAAGCAGTAAGGCTCTCCTTGTTAATTTTCAAAGCCTCCACTGCCTCCCTTTCTGAGGTGGCACTGAACTTGTCTACAGCAAAACTAGTATAGTTCCTCTGTTAAGGGAGGGCAGGATCCTTTTAGCCTCTACTGAGCATGCATTCTATTTGCACAACATGGAGACCAGCTTGGGCATAGGGTGATGGCCAGCTGAAGGAGCTGTATTTACAGGGATTTTCTGGTTACTGCCTCTTATGTGTCGGGGGGTGTAATGGCTGTGGCAGCTACTCTAGCTCTAGCTATTAGGCTTGAGTAGCAGATCTAGTGAAGCATTATTCTTTCCACATTCCTTTGAAGAATTCCCCAGCAGCCATCTGAGTTACTCAAGATAGGGCCCTGGGAGCAGGATTTTGCCCCTTTTATAAACACTTAGTATCACAATCATGCAACAAACACTTTGTACAATGATTTCAAGGGCCACAGTAACTGATTGAATGCTGCACAAGGCCCAGTATTTTACCTCCAGCATTGCATCTGAAAGTCTCTGTGCCTGGGAAAAGAAACATGTTCCTATAACCAGTGTGTTACAAAGTATCGTTACTAAATCAGCAGGCCGGCTTGGTTTTTAGAGAAGCTATCCGTACTCATTTGAGAGTGCCTAATTCTATGGGAGTGACTCATGCATTAGGTGAGTCGGTTACCTTTCACCAGGAAGATATTGTCTAAAAATAGCTGGAATAAACACCAGATTTATTCAGCTTGTAGCAGAAGGCAAACTGCATCATCTGGAACTGCTGAGTGGTTTTGTTCAAACTCTGTTACAATGTTCTCTACTTTAAGGAATCCATTCCTTGCATGTAGACTCTCTCTTGCTCCAGCAGAGGGTAGTTTATCCTCTATGTCGGAAGTTAGGTGTATTACAAGAACGATCAGAAAAGGTAACTACTTACTCCCACCTCCCTGTACTTGGATATTAGGGATTTTTTGGATTTTTTTAGGGAACTAAAAACAAACACCAGCGGACTGAACTCAACAAATTAATACACACAAATATATTGCTAGGCTCCAATATGTTCCCAAGCTGGCACTGGAAAAGGCAATCAAGTTAAACATAAATCCCATTTCTGTCCTGCTACCAGACATTTCAAATGACCTGTAGGAGGATTTGTTACATTTTACTTCATATGCTGAGACTAGTTTCATCATCAGCCTGGTGCTTATGAGCTGAGTATATGCCTTAAACTTCATTTGGCAGCTGGTAAAATTCATAGAACTTGAAATGTTTTATATTTAATGCATAAATGTGATCACCCTAACTTAAACATATTTATTCAGTCTGTTTTAAACAGTCCTATCTGCATGGGAGCGATGATGTCACTACTTCTAGTGGCCTTTTACGTTAGGGGACATTTAGTCCCAGAATGCACCTGCAGTCAGATGATCTCAAGCATATCCCTTGATCCCAGCTGCTGGCGAGCTCTTTCCTGATTCAGTAGACCCCTCTAAGACTAAGCAGCCAACAAGGATGTCGGCACCAGCGTCTGTGGGCATGGCTTCCCTAAAACGCAGCAGAAATAGAGCTGAGCAGATCCACTGGTAGAGCAAGGTTATTAAGTCCACAGAGACCCTGAGGAATTGGAGAAGAGATTGTGGAGTGGATCTGCTGCCACTGTGTGGCTTGGGTAGTGAGGGATAATTCATCCGCCTCCCCCCCCAGCTGAGCTGGGAACAGGATTCACTCCAAAGTTCAGGTCCACTGGTAAAAGAGATATGGGAAGAGGAGGCACCAGCAGCTCCTTCAGTTTCTGGTAGGGGGTAGTAATGGCTGAGGTGCTCTACCCTCAGATTAAGGGGAGAGAGTAAGTTGCAAGCCTTCTCCGTGCCACTATAGCATGAAGCCTCCTTACTCAGGCTTTGCTCAGGACAGCAGCACATGGACCCTGTACAACACCTCACAAAGGTTAACTCATTACCATAGCTGGGTCCAATAGGAATTCTGGCTTTAGAGCAGTGGTTCTCAAACTTCATTGCACCATGATCTTCTTCTGGCAACAAAAATGACTACATGACCCCAGGATGGGGGATTGAAGCCTGAGCCCGACCAAGCCCCACCGCCCCAGGTGGTGGGGACAAAGCCGAACCCCAAGGGCTTTAGCTCCGGGCAGGGGGCCTGTAACCTGAGCCCTGCCACTCAGAGCTGAAACCAGTGGGCTTCACCTTCAACCCCAGGTGGTGGGGCTTGGGCTTGGGCTTCAGCCCTAACAAGTCTAACGCTAGCCATGGTGACCCCATTAAAATGGGATTATGCCCCACTTTGGGGTCCCGACCCACAGTTTGAGAAACTCTGCTTTAGAGGGAAAGGGTGGGTGCTCTTTGAGCCTGACAATAGGAAGCTGGATGAGGTGCTGCACTTGCTCCACACAGGTCTCTGCAAAACCTTGGGCTAGGCCTGTGACTACAAAAGCTGTCAGTACAGACACTAATAAGCCCTTCTCTTCACTTTCAAGGCATGTCACAGTCAATCCCCATCCTAGGTAGCATCTCTCATTTGCTATCGAGCTGTTGGCAGTCTTTTCATCAGCCCACAAGGCCAGCCTTCACTGTCCACTTGTTAAGGTTTCAAACAAGCATTTTTGTGTGCTTTCTCCCAGGCTGCCCCTCACACTTGGGAAGCCCTCCCTGTAAACATGGGAAAGCTACCTCATTAGCCTCCTACAAATCCTTCCTCCAACCTTGCCTTCGCCATGATGTCCACAAAAAACTTGACAATCATTAGGTTGCTGCTGTGCCAAGACCACTGCCTGCCACCAATATTGTTACATTACATTCCCTCATCTATCTGTATCCATCTGTTGTCTCTTGTCATGTCCTTAGATTGTGAACTCATTGGGCCATCGTCCTTTTCTTCTGTGTGTGTACAACAGAGGTCCTAGTTCATGAATGCTAACCGCTACTATAATGATACATCACTTAATTAAATAACCAATGCTTAGTGCTTTATTGTACATAGTCTGTGATTCAAAAACATGAACTAATGAGTCCTATATATCTCATCTTTTAATTCTGAATTCCAATTTAATTTGCTCTGAAAAATAAAAATTTGAAATACCCCTTTAACACTCTTGTAACTAGGGTTATGCTGTGTCCATGGAAATAATTTCACAGCCAGTTTGTGCTCGCTGTTAATATCACTCAGACAAAGTTTTCACTGTGGTGGATGTGACTATATGTTTGTTCTGTTTTTTAAATATTATATCTGAGTCAGTCATGCTTGTAAAGTAAAGTCTGGTGGTATCCTTTTGCTTCCTAGACAAATGTTAAGGATATTTTTCCTACTCTGACTTTGAGTCTAAATCCAGAGATACCGATTTAAATGGTTTTTTTGTTTTAATTTAAAATTCATTATTCCCAAAATAAATCAGGGGGATAGATAATGGATCTAAAAGTCTTGTCTTTTGGGTGACACTGATATTAGCAAAAATTACTACTTTGATTATATTATATGGTAACAGTAATGTAAAGAGGATGCAAAGAAGTCCTATATAAGTTGTCAAATCACACACATATATAACAAATAAATACCTAGATATCATTTTTTATTAGCATGACAGTATTTCCTAGAGGCCCTAACCAAGATCAGATCCCCCATTGTGCTAGGTATCGGGCAAACACAGTAAGAGACAGTCCCTACTCCAAAATGATTACAGTGTAAATATACACAAGACAGGTGGGTGAGATAATATCTTTTTATTGGCCCAACTTCTCTTGGTGAGAGGGGCAAGCTTTTGGGCAGACACAGAGTTCTACTTTGAGACAGACAAAGGATGGGATGGGAGACAGGTGATTTGTCCAAAGTCACACAGCAGTCAGTGGCAGAGGCAGGAATCTAGTCTAGGTCTCCTGAGTCCTGGTCCAGTGCCCTGCCCACTGACCAGAGTGCCTTTCCACATAGCCAGACAGATCTAGCTGTGTTTCTGTTTTAAGGATTTTAGGTCATGTTTTATATTAAGGTACCATTGTAAATGGTTAATAAATATTATAAGCATATTATAGATGTGATGCATTATTGCTGGGTTATAAGCACATCAGTTAAAGGTGTTCTAGACCAGTGGTTCTCAAACTTTTGTATTGCTGACCCCTTTCACGTAGCAAGCCTCTGAGTGCGACCCCTCCTCCCCTTATAAATTAAAGCCACTTTTTAATATATTTAATACCATTATAAATGCTGGAGGCAAAGCGGGGTTTGGGGGTGGAGGCTGACAGCTCACGACCCCCCCATGTAATAACCTCATGAACCCCTGAGCTGTCCCGACCCCCAGTTTGAGAACCCCTCTGCTAGACAGTTATAAACAACCTACTGATATATTGCACTCTATAATGATTAACCACTTGTTAAAACTCATATGAACTATTTATAAGCTATTTATAAATGGAATCTTAATATAGAGTATAACAATTGATTAACCACTTATTAGGACACCTATGAACCGTTTATAAGCTATTTATAAATGGAATCTTAATATAAAGTATGACTGGTATTTATCTATATTGCTGATCATTGCAGCAGCTAGGTGTTGTAATACAATCAAATAAGAGACTCAAACCAAACAGAGCTTCATTTTCTCTTTAGAACGGAAAGGCAGTCAGAATGTTTGCCATATGGGTGAGGGATGTTTAGTTCATTGTAAATGGTACTCTTAGTATCTAACCACACCCTTTGATTGTGACAACCTGAACCTCCATCTGTCAAAAGGAATCTAGTTTTTCAAAAGATAAGCGTACCTTGATTGTGTACTTTGGCCGGCTCTGTGCCCTTTTCACTCTTATTTTAGCAGTTAGGTATAACACTGATTTTATATGTGTGCACATTTCAGACCAACACAAGATGATGTGTTAGCCAACTATTCTTGACTAAGCACTCAGAGGATCCAGCTACTCAGTGTAGCAGTACCAGTTTGGGTATCACATATTGAAAGTGCAGATTACACTCAGTACAAATAAAGGTTTAGGCCTGTGTTATATAATGCAGTGCTGCTGAGTCCACCATAGTTTTGAGTATGGCTCTCAAAGAGCTCGTTGATTATTAGGGTGTGAATTGTCTCCCAAGATACCTGGTTTGTGCTCTTCCTTGGCTATGCATGAGGGAGAGAGCGAATGCTCTTGCTTCAGCACTGTCTCCGCTTACTCCCCTGTGCTTTGTTTCCAGCTGGAAGAGTTCTGTAGGGTACAGGGGTGGAAGCTGGGGGCAGGTGCACTATGTGCACTGTACTACCCTGGAAACAAGTAGGCATTCCCCAGAAAAAGCAAATAAACCTCAGAATGAATTAAGCTTTGCACCCAGCTCTATGTTGTGGGAAATCCCTGTAGAGGCTGATGGGAGGGTGGGGGTATGTGGAAGAATGGAAGGGGGAGGGGGAGGGTGGGGAGAGGAAGGAGCAGAGCCTCTCTTTGGATGGTCCTGGCCTCTCGCAGTCTCAGAGGATTATGCCACTTTGCAGCCTCTCTTTAATTTTTTGCATGTAGCTCCTCCCCTACTTCCATTTCTCAACTACGCTCATTCAAATAAACTCCAGTCACCCCCAGATGAACAGATGACCAAACTAATAATGAAAGATCACATCACAGACAGCTGGAAAGAACGTGTATGACACGTGTCTCATTTCACTGACACGTATGCCACAGCCCTTACTGCCTAGAGCTGCAATGCACATTAAACCTGGAGGCCAAACCAGATCCATGGGTGATGTGAATCAGCTGAAGTCGTGGAGCTACACCACTCCACATAGGCTGAGGATTTAGCCCACTGTCCTTGTTCAGAGGCATTTACAGTCTACATTAAATATAACATGAAAGAGGTGGTAGTAACAGCTGAGGTGCTCTTCCCTCAGATTAAGGGGAAAGAGTAGGTTGCAAGCCTTCTCCATGCCACTATAGCATGAAGCTTCCTTACTCAGGCTTTGCTCAGGACAGCAGCACGTGGAGGTCCACGTGGTGTTGGTCAGGTTGTGAAGGAGATCGAGATGATGTGGTGGACAAGATGAGGAAGGTCTTTGCCAGTGCTGAATGTGAAAGTATGGAAGTGGTGGTAAAAGAAAAAATACCAAATGTAGCGGGCATGTAGCGAAGCAGAGTTAATGGACAAAGCTTGTCTCTTAGGCGCATTACCTGGGTTCCATCTTGATTCCTCTCTCCTTCACCCACTAATCCTGACACTTCTTCCCCTAGACTGTCTCCAAAAGCTATCCTTTCCTCTCTAGCCGCACTGCTAAGACTTTCAGCTATATCTGGATTATTGTAGCCTTTCTTTCTCTTGCCTCTTCATTTCTCAACTCTCCAGTTGAGCCAAACTGCCACTGCTAAAATCATCATCGTCCTGCTCTGACAATGACGCCCCATTTTTGAATCGCTTCACTGACTGCACTGCATGTCTTAACTGTTACAAGTGAAACCCCCCAGACTTATTTTTAATGCCCTACACAGCTTTTCCTATGCTTCCCTTTCTGCTCTCATACCCATTTGCTTTCTGGGCTCCTCACAAAAGTTTCTCCCTTTGTCAGCTTCCCTCATTCTGGGCTTCACACTTTCTTTCGCATTGCTTCCTATGTTGCCAGTTCCTATCTGTGAAGTCCTCTCTCTCTTATGTCTGAAATCCCTCCTTTAAACACACAATTTCCACAGATCTGTTCTAGGCTGGTCATGTCACCAGTGATTTCTGTTCTACATAGGTTCCTATACTACCCTCATCACCCTAGTTTCTGAGCACCTTCTAGTAATGTGCTAAGCAACGTGACTAACATCTACCATATGTAGTTTGACATTGCAGTGTGCTTGCTATCCATTGCTTCTCTGCTAAAGGAGCAGATCAACCTCCCATGTTTTGCAGCATCTTTATAACATTGCTATTGCTCCAGAAAAGGCCACCAGTCATATTCAGTGCATTGTAAAGTGCTATTTATAGCACTATATAAAGCTTTCACAAATAATAGAAATGACCTGACGTGATGAGTCATCCCTGAACAAGAACCTGATTAAGCCATACATTGTGATGTCTCATTCCTGTGTTAGGCTCCAGCCAATCCACAAGCCAGGAGTTGGTCTGGTGACATTCAGGGCAGGCATATAAGCATCACAGGAGACACAGCAGCTCAATCTGCCTGATGTCACTTTGTGGCTTGGAACTCTCTCCTACCTGATAGTGGTGACTGACTCCACAGGCCTTAGCCTACTCTAGCTCCAGCCTTGTTCCCACTCCTGCTCCAGTCCTGCCCGTGCTCCAGCCTAGCTTCCAGCGCTACTCTTGCTTTGTTCTGACCCTGCTCTTGACAGCTCTGGCTCTGATTCCTGGTCTGGCTACCACCACATTGACCACTAAACCTGACTGCTACTGTTCTGAGCACTAGACCTGGTCCTCCACAGCCTGCTTTCTGACAAACGGTCCCTAGTTGTTGAGTTTGGAGCTAGATCTAAACTTTCCCAGAGTTTTGGGAATACCCAAGTCATGAGTTTTGGTTTCCATATCACAATAACAGCAAAAACACCACAAACAAAGCATTTTATTTCAAACCTACTCCTGGTTCAGAAGAAATTGGGATGACAATTGAATCGTTAGTGTTCCTAATTGGAGCATCATGGTAATTGTAATGTACAGTGCATACTGATGTCTCCTCAGTTCTAAAAATAGCCTGTGGGCTAATGTAATGTTAATACCTGTTTGACAGGAGCATTTTGCTAACTGATAAAGAGTATTAAATTGTTGTGGTCATTTGGTTTCACTGACACTTTTAAACTTGCTGATACTTTTAAATAGTTTTCTTTTGCTAAATGGATACTATGTTTAGTAAAAATATCTCAGCAGAAAAACAACAAATACACTAAAAATCAAAAACACCTAGGAATCTCATTAATAGGTTTCTTTAATAAAATACGGTCCTTTCAGGAAATAGATCAGGTTGTGAAGTCTAAGCCTCCTGAGAACATAATTGAAAGATCACACGGATGTGCAAGATTTTAATATTGTGGTCACATAGCCAATATCTAGAAATTATTATTGTTCAGTGAGATGCTGGAGTCATTACCAGTTTCTGAAGCAGTCCCTAGCCAGGGAACGTCAAATGCTGGATGCGTCCATGAGGTCACTAATATAATGACGAGTATTCTGAAAGTGTATGTTTATTATCACCATAGGACCCTGATGCCTGTTCTGAGCACCTGCCATGGCTGGACTAAGAGGAAAGCAGGTTAGAACAATCTTTAGATGTCACTCCTGGTACCGCCACACACCTCAAACCAGCTCTGTTGGTGGGAGGAGGAATTAGCTGAATGGAATATCACAATGTGGCAGGTTAGTGGATAATTTAGAGCTGCCTATGGAAACATGCAGGTATAATTTTAATACACAGACATGGCATTTTTAAATTACTGGTTGTGTCTAAAACAAATGCAGGCATTTATAAAGTACTAGCCAACATTTCACTCTTAAGACAATATATCACTGTGACATTTCAGTCAAGGCAGCTTAGACTGTGAGTGAGTTTTTTACTGATTTAACACTGAAGTGAGTTTTCAGATATATTCTTACAAAAGTACATTTACCTGATGTGTTTTCTTTTATGTTACAATATATCTAAGTAATCTTACTACAGTGGGATGGTCTCTGTGTTGGAGGGGATGTTTTGGTTCTGATCAACACACCCTTTCCATTCTTCAGACAGATTGAGTAATTTCTGAAGTATAGTTGATGTAAAGTTTGTTGGATTCCCCACCTCTCCCAATTCTGGGTGTCCCAGCAGTGTAACATGAGTCCATTTGGTTCACCGTTCAGGTTCAGTGACTTTCTTCCAAAGATCTTACATCATCAGATCACTGTCTGCCACTGATTTTCTACATGCAGTGTAGTTGTAGCTGTGTTGGTCCCAGGATATTAGAGAGACAAGGGGAGGGAGGAGTGAGGTAATATCTTTTATTGGACCAGCTTGTGTCTCTCACCAACAGAAGTTGGTCCAATAAAAGATATTACCTCACCCACACTGATTTTCTACTCATTATGTTATGCCCCTCTAGAGATGATACTCTATTTTCATCTGCTGCAGTTCTATTATGTTTTTTAAAGTGTTTTTCCTTTTCATTACTTACTGTACTTTATTTTTAGATGGCGGCAGTTTGCTGAATTACAAAAACAGTTCATTGTCCATGAGCTCACTGTTGGCCTTTACTCTTATTTGTACTACACTTTGTGCATATTAAAAATGTGATTCTTAGAAGTATGAGATTGAGTATATCTGGAAACCTTTAAACTTCTAAAGGTGAATTGAGAAAATCAGGCTTTTAAACACATTTGATTGTAGTTCTGAAAAAGAGGGCTTCCTTTGGCAAAAGTTACTAAACCCTAGGCTGAAAAGATCATGCAGGTCTAACACATTGACAGTCTATTCCACTCATGTGATCAATAGCAAAGAAACAAGCATGTAAAGTCTTTTAGTTCTTTTGTTAATTCCTTATTGTTGTGATTACATACAGTACTTTTTTGTATCACTGACTAAACCGGACATGGTAAGCCAGACTTTACTCTGTCTGGTCCAGCTCAACATGTGTATTTGATGTGTTCACCATTGCATTATTCTTGGGTATTTTCATTCTGAATTGGTTTGGGTAGTTCTTAGTTTTGTGTCAGCAAAAAGTGCATTCATTTGCTGCCTAGTTATGTTCCTTCCTTCAGTTTACTGATGCAAAGTCAATCACTCCTAATGCTCATCTGGAAAATGGCTGAAAGACGGATTTAAAAAATACAAAAAAAAAAAAAAATTAGTCATATCCAGATGGACCTGGAGTTTCCCAGTCATTGACTTCTCTCTAGCCTTCTCCCTGAAAGGGAAGAGGTTAGAGACTGGTAGTTAGTCAAGATGTCACATCATGAGAAGTGTTTTAAAGCAGAAGATGAACTTCCACAGCCACCAAGCATGCCTTTATTTTTGTGAATTTATTCTGACTATCCATAATTAATCCACAACATATTAAAATATACCTGGTTAGTGTTTTCCATATATTCCCTATGGCAGAAGTCAGTATGGGTGGTACTGTCCAAATGCAGTCCAAGATACTTCAGATAGGTGCTCAGGTTTCGTAATTAGGGCTTAGATAGATAGATCAACTGTAAGGTCCCTTATCTCTTTTGTCACTCCTTCTGAGTTCCGGGTTGGAGCCTCAGGAGTTTGTTAGTCATTGATTATCTATTCTGCTGTGTTTTCCTGATATATTTCATTTTATATCTTTAGGAAGTTTGTGTTGTTCTTGGCATATGACCCATCCACCTTTTGGTGAGCAGTGGGTTGAATGTAACTCTTTAGCTATGTCTACATCATACATTAACAAATTTACCTTTGCTGTGTATTTTGAAGCCCTGCTGGTTCCTGCATTGAATCTATTGAATCATTGAACCTATTGAATCTTATGTACTTAAGACTGGATTTTGTTACTTTTTTATCTTAGTGTTTTTGTGCAATCTTCCTTTCATTCTCCACTCTCTTTTATAAACATTCTCTGCATCAATCTGTAATTTTTTTCTATACTTTCCTGTAAGCTCATGTTTTATAACCTTACAGATGCTTATTTCACAGCCTCAAGTTCATTTTACATGGCTTCATTTATTCAAATTGGTCTTTTTAGGTCATGATCTGCATGGAGGATGCCCCTTAGTGCACACTAGGAAAAGAGCAATAATTAGGGCACAAACAAGTCTTAATTCATACCTTCTTTTACCTTAAAAATCAGTGCAAAGTAATACACAGTCTCTTCTTCTCAGCCTGGGCGAATCCTTGCAGTCCTTCAGAGCTGCCTTCATAGATTACTTTTGCCAGGAGCATGAATAATCCCAGTGAAATGTGTAGGGAATCAAAGAGTTAAACACTCAAATACGCAGACCACCTCCCTCAGCCCCAGAACCCAGCCCACAATGCTTTTCCTGCAACTACAGTGCAGTGTGAATCTCGTGGTTTCTGGAAAAGGGGGTAAAAGTAAAACTGCCTCTTAAATGTTTGTTTCATTTCTTGCATACGCTTAGGGAACAGCTTGAATTTGGTCCTCAAGAGTTTGTTTTGCAGCATGCTTAATAGAAGCAACAGAACTCTGAAGAATCACTGAGATAAATACACTTCATAATAAATTCATCTTACTTTCCACTCAGAACAAATTTTTAAAAAAGGGAAATGAAAATTAAATATTTATAAATACAATTTGCTGAACAGCAAAACAAATGCCAGCCGTTCAGAGAAAGGGAAGGCCTTTTGAAAGTGGAAATTACAGTAACTACAAGGGTCAAGTATTGCACAAGAGATTACAGCTAACAGCTGATGATCAGTTAGGGAAAACAGCAACAGAGCATCATCTGCTTCCAGAGCACTTGTTATGGAGATATTAGACTCCTGTCTTGCAGACACTAATGCATATGGGTAACTTTATCCTACGGAGCTCAGGGGGACTACTCACATGTGTAAATGGTTGCATGATTTGGCCCTTGATGAACCAGTTTTATAAAGCACATGAGTGGCTGAAGAGGTTCCGCTCATGCATTGTTTTAACTGAAGGGCCCTGACTCCATTAGTGACCTCTTACTAAGGAGCATGTTGATGGGGAGCTGTGTCTTGACACCTTCATTTTGTAGGAGCTCTGCTATTGTGCCTTAGCCTGCCCCAAGGCCTTTGCTCTGTTGGCTGTGATGTGTAGAACTCACTCTATTTGGTGCGTCAGTTCATTTTATTAAAAATAATTTCTATTTTGCAAGAGTGGAGAGTCCATCAATGTAAGGGGGGGTGATGGGATGAAAACTTTTGCACAGTTGTTTCCTATTAACAGCTAATTTTGTATTCAGATCTACAATGGCAGACCCGGATAACCATGTGGCTCTGATTGCAAGACTTGGGCCTGCATGGAGATTTTCCCGGTAGACTTCAGAGGCCTGATTTTCAGAAGTAGAGAGTGGCTCTGGCTCATCTGAGCTTACATAGTCGAGTAGTGATGAAATGTGGAGATTTTCCATCACAAAGCCTTCATAAACATGTTTATAATTAGCACCACAGCACTGCAACCAGGGAAATAAAGAAACACAAAGAAAATAAATGAATGGAATTGAATTAAAAAGAAAAGGAAAAAAGGCAAAATGTTAAGAAAGAGAAACACCAAATATGAAGCACAAAGACAATCTCTACTTATGAGGCATCCATGTCCTATGGTGCTATGAAGAGTCAATATTGCTCTAACGAGTCAGGAGTATCCACAAGAGGGCAAGAACTAATAATACCCCACAGGAAAAGATAATGATAAAGAAAACTGTGGGTGTACACTGGACTGAGCTGATGCATTCTCTTAAACTTAACTGATGCATATTCATGAGGGAAGCCTGCATTCACAAAGTTGATATTAACATACCGGTAGTTATAAAATGGTAACCAAAGAACAATAAGGTCCTGATATTTATCATTTTGGGACAAGGTGAGTTTAAAGTCAGTTACCAGTTAAAGAAGTCTGAACACATCTCTGCTGTTTAATTTAATCACAGGTGTCTATTTTAGGATTTTAAAGGTCATAAGTGACTTGAGGTGGGGATAGTTTTATAAATAAAATTATTATTGCAATAAACACAGGTCAGAAGTCATCCACACAATACTAGATACAGTGTTACGTGCATGTTTTCCTTCACTTTACCCTTGTGTATAGTATGTTGTTATATAACCATTGTATGCACATATATGACGATATAAGCCCATCCATGTATGTATACACCCACAAATCCTAATGTATACATCTAACAGATATACACATACACAATATAACCAGGAGGGCTATAATAATGATATTCTACTTTGTACAACCTTTCATTTTAGGCTAGTCTGCTCTTCTCAAACACTTTGTAAATTCCTCATTTCCCTTTTATCAGTATGATTTTTTTCCATTAAATGGTGAAAGAAAATAGCTGTTATAGCACACTTTTCATCCATATAGCTCAAAGGATGTCAGTATCATTATCTGTGTTTTACAGGTGGGAAAACTGAGGCAGAGAGAGGAGACATAACTTGCCCAAGGTCACCTAGCAGGCCAGTGTCAGTGCTAGAAGTAGAACTCCTGAGGCCCAGTGCTTTATCCACTAGGCCGCACAGCCTCCTTTGCCTCACTGACTTCTTTGTCCCCTTCTCCCTTTCTTAGATACCCATTGCGCAAAAGGGATCCCCATGGACAGGGAATTCCACACATGCCATCCTGCACAGATCCCATTGTAGAATCGGGGATTTAGAGGCTGGCTAAGCAAAACCAAGCTCTCTGTAGGCAAAAATGGTAGCTCCCCTTAGAAGAGTGAACTAGACCTGGCTGCTGTGTCAGTTTAGATGACTAGCTTCCCATAAAAGGCAGAAGCAATTGCAGATTGTCTTTTCATTAAAATCTCTAGTGTTTATACTGTATAATTTTATAGTAGTTTGTCGCTTCTCCTGTACAATTACTAAATGCACACAGGCATGACTCTGGGCCTGATCCTCCCCTCACTTCCACCACAGTCATTCAGGAGTTACTCTACTGAGGCCAGTGGCAAGTGTAAGGGCAGGATCATGTTAATTTCTTCATTTCCCTTATTCTTGGATATGGCATTACAAAAAACGATGTGTCCAGTCATTAAGAAACAGTACTGAGTTTATATAAGTAATGTGAGTCAGCTTCTAGTCTGAGCCTAATTTTGACCCCTCCTTTAACTGCCTAAAAAAAAAAAAAGTTTCTCCCTACTTAGGCGATAGGTGTATGCTGCAGTAAATCCAAGGTTAATCAAATAAGATGCTGAGTGTTGGACTTGAAAAAAAAAAGTGTGGATTTGTTATACGTTTTTGAAAAGTAAATTTTTTTACAAAAGTGTTTCTGATGATGTCACATTTGCTTTATACATTATTCTTCAATTTAGCTCATGTAATGTGAATCCACCTTTAAAACTCTCTCTAGCACTAAACCAATAAAATGTTATGTTATACTATAAGGAAGGCTCAGAGAATGAGAACAAACTCCACGTGAATAGTCCCATAATAAAAGCTACATTGTTACACTATTCATGTCAAGAAGGGTTTGCAGGATTGGACCCATTATCTATGTCTGTAAAGTGTATATAATATAAGAGTTTGAGTCACCATAATGTTCTGTTATTTGGTGCAATAAAAATGCAAATAAATTATTGGGTGCAAATAAAAATTTGGTTTTATAAAAATGGATCCACACGAAATGAGCTCAGTATTTTCTCCACATTGCATTGGCTCAGTATCTCAAGTACCTCTTTATTAAGTCTTCTTTTGTGTCTCATCTATAGCTCAGCATTTCTTTTCTGTCTTTCTAATTGTCACTTTTCCTGGGGTTTCATTTAATTTCCCAGATGGTTACTTTCATTTAATTCCTCCTTGACTGCCTTCACAAACCTGTAAGATGTACATAGAAAATAGGCTTAAACAGTATGAGGTTTTTTTTTTTTTTAAATGTCTCTCTGTGATATGAAAAATAAAGTGAACTTCTACTAAGTTTGCAAATACAAAAACCTTTTTTTAAATCAACGCAAACCCCTGCACTACTTATTTCCACTCATTTAGCAGGATAACACTATCTCCACTGCTATGAGTTAAGCAGCATCATATACTGGAAGTTGCTTGCAGGGAGCTCTTTCAACTTTAACTTTTAGAGATATTGACACTAATATAAAGTAAACAAAATGTGAAATGTTTCTGACAGACACGTTTTCCAGCCATATAATTTTCACCACTGAGATCAAATTTGTTGTTCTTTGGCCCTTGTTCTTTAGTACCTTTCCCCTCAGAGAAACAAACCAAAGAGAAAGAGCCCCAGACAAGCATACTTATGACCCAAAGAAAGCTACTGTAGTGATTCCAACCTTCATCGTACTTAAGAACAAAGTAAGTTCATTGAAGCACTATATAATGAGGTGAAATAATGGAAAGAGAGTCTGTGAGGTTAGTGTAATTGTAGTGATACGATGTGGTGAAAGTGGGCTTTGCAGCTGAGACACACTAAGAGCCTGTCTGTTCTTGGCTTTTATTTCAAATGTCAGCCATTACTAAACACAGTTGACATATTCTCTTAATATCAAAGTACAACATTCTTATTGCCCGTCTAGCCTGTAGAAATGGTGATTCAAATCTCTCTTGTCCAGGCTTTTCACACCAGTCGAGCAGAAGTATGTCTTCAGCAAGCAATCCACTACAACCTTGTTCTTGTTTATGTAATTTGACTGATTAATATCAATAGTATGAATTCCTTGGTTCAGATTCTGCCACCATTGCTCATGTTGAGTCGTGTAATCCATGAGTAGCCACAGTGATTTGAATGGGACTAGTAAGAAGCTGCTCCATGTAAAGGTGGCAAAATATGCCCCATCGTGATTTTCCTAGTCCTTCTTTCCTGGGATGTGGAGACTGATGGAGGTGTATGTAGTAGTTTTAAAAAATATCATATGCCCTGCAGATTACATGATATTATCATGCTGAATGCATAGGGTTAAATCAAAGGAGCTTTTAGAGGAGCCAAGTGGGAAAGGCAAAACCATGACAAAGATAAGAGGAAACAATAGAGACCTGTTTATTGAAGAATATCCCCTAAGTGGCTTCATCCAGGCTAAAATGGTTTACTCTTCCCAAGTCTAAGCCTAGAACCTAAGCAGAATGCTAAACCATGATGAGACCCCTGGCCTAGAAAAACAAGGGCATTTGGGTGAGCGAAGGGGGGCCGCCCAGAGAGTGTTAATGAGAGCTGACAAGGTGACATACAGACAGACAGAGCATGCGGTGAGCAGAACAATCTGCTTCTCCCAGTCAGAGACGGGGGTTTGCTGGGCCAAATGCAAGGAAAGATTAGGATGGAGGTAAGGGGAAATACATGTATAGGGCTCAGTTGTTTTAACCCTTTACTCTATATGCTTTGTACCTTTGGGTGAATGAATAATTAATGCTTTGTTTTGAAGATGCTGTGTCACTGCAAGAGAGGCTTATCAAAGCCATAATCATTTGGGCCTCTCATGTTAACATGGTACCAGGGGGCTGCAGCTCAGAGATCTAGTCTAAGGCCTGGTCTACACTAGGAGGTTATGTCAAATTTAGCAGCGTTAACTCGAATTAACCCTCCACCCGTCCACACAGTGAAGCTATTTATTTCGACATAGAGGTCTCTTTAAATTGATTTCTGTACTCCTCCCCGATGAGGGGAGTAGTGCTAAATTCGACATGGCAATGTCGAATTAGGGTAGGTGTGGATGGAATTCGACGCTAATAGCTCCGGGAGCTATCCCATAGTGCACCACTCTGTTGACACTCTGGACAGCAGTCCGAGCTCGGATGCTCTGACCAGCCACCAGCCACACAGGAAAAGCCTCGGGAAAATTTGAATTCCTTTTCCTGTCTGGCCAGTTTGAATCTCATTTCCTGTTTGGACATCCTGGCGAGCTCAGCAGCACTGGCAACGATGCAGAGCTCTCCAGCAGAGGTGACCATGCAATCGCAGAATAGAAAGAGGGCCCCAGCATGGACTGATTGGGAAGTCTTGGATCTGATCGCTGTGTGGGGCGATGAGTCTGTGCTTTCGGAGCTGCGATTGAAAAAACAGAATGCGAAGATCTACGAGAAGATCTCCAAAGCCATGACAGAGAGAGGATACAGCCAGGATGCAACGCAGTGCCACGTGAAAATCAAGGAGCTGAGACAAGGGTACCAGAAGACCAAAGAGTCAAACGGATGCTCCGGATCCCAGCCCCAGACATGCCGTTTCTACGAGGCACTGCATTCCATTCTAGGTGCGTCCGCCACCACTACCCCACCACTGTCCGTGGACTCTGCTGATGGGGTATTGTCGACGGCCGCTTCCTCGGAGATGTTCGCGGACGGGGAAGATGAGGAAGGAGATGAGGAGGATGAGGCAGTCGACAGCGCTTTCAACGCTGATTTCCCCAACAGCCAGGATCTCTTCATCACCCTCACGGAGATCCCCTACCAACCCTCCCAAGGCAGTAACCCGGACCATGAATCAGGGGAAGGATCATAGGTAAGTGTTTTAAATATTTATTTTGAACAGAATAGGAATGGTATCTTAACAATGGGTTTTTCATGATTAGTTTGCCCTAGGCACTTTAGTTTTTAGTCCTTGCCAGTGCAGCTACTGGAAAATTTTGTCAATATGTCTGGGGATAGAGCAGAAATCCTCCTAGGACATCTCCACGAAGCTCTCCTGGAGGTATTGTGAAAGCCTTTGCATCAGGTTCCTGGGGAGAGCGGCCTTATTGCATCCTCCATGGTAGGAAACATTTCCGCGCCAGGCTAGCAGCAAGTACTCTGGGATCATTGCCTCGCAAAGCATGGCGGCATACGGCCCTGGTGTTTGCTGGCATTCACGCAGCATGCGGTCTTTCTCTGTCTCCGAAATCCTCATCAGAGTGATATCACTCATGGTGAAATGCTTTGAATTAGGGGAATGTTAGTATTGGGACTGATTGCCTATTCCTTTACATAACTGTAACCGGCGGTTTACAGCCACGCGGTGGAGGTGGGACAGGGGCAGCATGCAGGGATCTTTCCCGGGGACAGCCGCAAGGGGGGTGGGACAGGGGCAGAGTTCATGCTGGCTGGATTGCCAGCAGCAGGAACTGGCCAACGCTAGGAGCATTGCTTGGAACATGAAAGGAGGACACTGCTATAAATTAAGCTTTAAGGAGCCAAAAGTCTACGGCTTACCATGTCCGCCTGCTAGCCGAATTCCGTTGTCCGACCCCGCTTGTGTGATCTGTACAGCAAGACCCCAGTCACTCAATGGGAATGCCGAAAATTCGACCTTGTACTGAGTGCGCATGTGGTAGGTACTGTGCATGGTCTTGTTCACAGAGAAAGACTATATTCATTGTTCACAAAACTGTATCTTTGTGAGGAATTCACTCCCTTTTTCCCATCCCACAGCTGCGAGTGTCTCCCAAGCTACCCCGGCATCCCGCTCCCAGAGGCTGGTGCAGATCAGGCGACGAAAGAGAAGGACACGGGATGAGATGTTCTCAGAACTTATGGGCTGCTCCCGAGCCAAGGCGGCCCAGCAGACCCAGTGGAGGGAGAACATGTCGCAATACCAGTGATCACACAGCGAACGGGAAGACAGGTGGTGGCAGGAAGACCAGCAGGCGACTCAAATGCTGCTTGGACTAATGAGGGAGCAAACAGACATGCTCCGGCGCCTTGTAGATGTTCTGCAGGACCGGAGGCAGGAGGACAGAGCCCCGCTGCATTCTATCTCTAACCGCTCTCCCCCGCCACAAAGTCCCATCCCCGCCTCACCCAAAGTCCCAAGAAGGAGGGGTGGCAGGCTCCGTTGAAACAACCAGTCCACCACTGCGGACCACTCTAGGAGCAGGAGCCTGTCATTCCTCGAGTTTAGAAGCATTCTTTCCATCACTACACCCGCTCCCCACCACAGTCTGCGTCTCAGTTTCAATACTTTACCAAGAAATCCTTAATAAAGAAAATGGTGTTAATGAACAAAGTTTCATTTATTTTATTTTTAAAGGTGTGTTGGAAGGGGGGGAAGGGGGTTGGTAACTGGAGAGGATAGTCAACATTAACTGGGTAAAGAAACGGGGGCAGGTTCAGTTTCTGTTTAAACAAACTTAATAGTCACAGGTTACCCTGCTCACTGAGGAACCTAGCTTTCAAAGCTTCCCGGATGCACAGCGCGTCCCGCTGGGCTCTTTTAATCGCCCGGCTGTCTGGTTGGGCGTAATCAGCAGCCAGGCAATTTGCCTTAACCTCCCATCCTGCCATAAACGTCTCCCTCTTGCTCTCACAGAGATTGTGGAGCACACAGCAAGCTGCAATAACAATGGGGATATTGGTTTCGCTGAGATCAGAGCGAGTCAGTAAGCTTCTCCATCTCCCCTTCAGAGGTCCAAAACCACACTCCACCACCATTCTGCACTTGCTCAGCCAGTAGTTGAAGAGTTCTTTTTCTCTGTCCAGGGCGCCTGTATAGGGCTTCATGAGCCAGGGCATTAGTGGGTAGGCTGGGTCCCCGAGGATCACTATAGGCATCTCCACATCCCCAACAGTTATTTTGTGGTCCGGGAAGTAAATACCTTCCTGCAGCCGTCTAAACAGACCAGAGTTCCTGAAAACGTGAGCATCATGAACCTTGCCCGGCCATCCGACGTTGATGTTGGTAAAATGTCCCCTATGGTCCACCAGTGCTTGCAGCACCATTGAAAAGTAGCCCTTTCGGTTAATGTACTGGCTGGCCTGGTGGTCCGGTCCCAGGATAGGGATGTGAGTTCCATCTATAGCCCCACCGCAGTTTGGGAATCCCATTGCGGCGAAGCCATCTATGATCACCTGCACGTTTCCCAGGGTCACTACCTTTGAGAGCAGTAGCTCAACGATTGCGTTGGCTACTTGCATCACAGCAACCCCCACGGTAGATTTGCCCACTCCAAATTGGTTCGCGCCTGACCATTAGCTGTCTGGCGTTGCAAGCTTCCAGAGGGCTATGGCCACTCGCTTCTGGAGAGTCAGGGCTGCTCGCATCCGGGTGTCCTTGCGCTTCAGGGCAGGGGACAGCAACTCACAAAGTTCCAGGAAAGTTCCATTATGCATCCAAAAGTTTCGCAGCCACTGTGATTCATCCCAGACCTGCAGCACTATGCGGGCCCACCAGTCCGTGCTTGTTTCCTGGGCCCAGAATCGCCATTCCACAGCATCAACATGACCCATTGCCACCATGATGTTCACGGCGCGGGGTCCCGTGCTTTGTGAGAGGTCTGTGCCCCTCTCAGACTTAATGTCCTCACCACGCTGCCATAACCTCCTCGCCCGATTTCTCAGCATCTGCCTCCGAAAAAAGTGCATGATAAGGCGCGAGGTGTTGACAACGGCCATAACTGCAGTGATGATCGCAGCGGGCTCCAGGCTTGCAGTGCTGTGGCATCCGCGCTGTCAATCACCAGAAAAGTGCGCCAACTGATTGCCTGCCAGCACTTTCACGGAGGGAGGGCGGGAGTGAGGGTTAAATGACGATAGTTACCCAAAACTTCCCTCGACACATTTTTTGCCCCAGCAGGCACTGGGGGCTCGACCCAAAATTCCAATGGGCAGCGGGGACTGCGGGAACTGTGGGATAGCTGCCCACAGTGCACCGCTTTCAATGTCGACGCTTACCCTGTTAGCGTGGACTCACAAAGTCGAATTACTGTCCTTAGTGTGGATACACACATTCGACTTTGTAATATCGGTTCCACAAATTCGCTTTAAGTAAAATCGAACTACTCTCGTAGTGTAGACATACCCTAAGAGTTTGCCTTGTGACTGTGATATGGCATCGCACATTTAATTTCTCTGCTTTCTTTTATGTGTTTTAACAATGTTGGCTCATTAAATGTGCTATATTGTTCAGCTTTGGGAAGTTTTGTGTATGTGCTAATTCAAATACAAGATACTTGTCCCAATACATCAGCCAGCGTTTAGAAACTTCCTTCTCATCTCTGAGAAAATTATAGTTGAGATGTTCTTCCCGGATGACAACTATTACACTGCTTTAGTGCTGGCAAAAGTCTATTCTCCTTGAGATGTCAAATGAAGGTCTCTTCTGACCATTCCTGGTAGCAACTGAAGATATGTTACTAAAAGATTTGGCGTGGAACCCTGGCCCCCATTGAAGTCAATGACAAGACTAGCATTGACTTCAATGGGGGCCAGGATTTCACTCTTGGTGTCCTGGACAACATTCCCTCTGGGAACCAAATACGTTCTAGAGTCCTTCTGTACGGGTGAAATGTTTCAGAAATGAGAGGGCCTGCAGCTGCGCCTGGGACTGGCTAGCTCAGGCTGCAGGCAGACTAATGAGTGCAGATGGGTTGCAGGAGGACTGCCCGATTGACTGAAGGGAGCCTGCTGGTATTCTCTTAAGCCCAGAAGCAGCAGGTCACCCACTGCTCAATGCTTATGCCTAGAGCTGCAATCACTCTGGTGCCTGCCTTGTTCCCAGCCTTGCTTCTGCATTATTTCCAGCCTGGCTCTAGTCTTGTTCCTCTGAGCTCCCAGCCCTTCCTCCAGCCTGATTCTTTGTTTCGCTCCAACTAACCCTGGCTCTGGTCCTTGGCTCTGGCTCTGCCCCTTGGCTATGTACTACAGCTCTGACCCTCAGCTCTGGTTCTTGGCCCCACCTTGCTCAAGCTCCAACAGCTAGGCCAGACCTCCCAGGCCTCAGACCTGACAAAATGTACCTATGTACAGGAGGCCAGGACAAAGGTTTAAAGTGGGACATAAATGTGGCAGTGGGGCATGAGCCCTGTGCTGGCCTCTGCACAGAGGTGTCCTCATCCAATGTGACCCACAGTACTGTAAGATACTGCACTACCAATATCTTCTTCACTGCCATGTAAAGCACTCTGGGACGTAAGTATAGGAAATGCTATATAAATCCAAATTTGGTTTTAATCTATCCTTCTTTTAGAAATAAAACTGTTGACAATGGCCTACAGATTAAATTATATGATTCATTAACTTTGACGATTGGAACATAAACATGCACTTTACAATGCAGCTGTGCTCAAGTATAGCAAGATTATTGATCATAAATCTATCTTACCAAGCAAATGACTTCTGCAGTCAGTGAGGTTTTCAACGATCACGCTGGTATTGTAAATCACTTTGCAAATCATTTTATGAGTTTAAAAATGGAAGGTCTGAATAACAGATTGTTTTTTCGTGTGCTATTCTGCGGGAGGATGATGGCACTGGAAAATTACAATTTCTTTTCACCTGTGCTCACTTTTCACAGGAGGACAGTAGGGCTCTAAGTTCTGTCTTTTTCAGATGCTTGGATAAGCAGCTGCTCTGCATTAGAATGTGTTCATTCCAAAAGAGTTACTTGACGGCAGTAAAGATGCAATAAGTATAATTTGATAAGTATTGACCCATTTTGGTTGTTTCCCACTTGTCCACTTTATCTGAATAAATGTCCTTTGAAAGCCTGATACCATTAGCTTTTCATTGTGGAGAGCTCTAATGGAATGAGGACTGTCAAACAGAATCTGCTCCATTGTCAGACATGCAAACTTAAAATCAGAAAAGCATGACTTTTGTTCCATCATGATTTTATAAGAAGTGTTTCTTGTGAACAAAGACAATGACACTCTCCATTTATGGGCCTTGATTCAGCAAAGCAAAGCAGGTGTTTAGTTCCATGAAATCAATGGTGCTACTCACTTTATTAAAGTGAGGCACTTGCTTAAGTGTTCTGCGGAGCCACAGTGCTGTATTTGAATTTCTCCGATATCCCGCCATCCAGCTATCTTTGTTCCTGTCGTTCATTATGGTCTACATTGTACAAACTGCCTTGCAACCTTGTTGAAGCCCCTATGTCAGTGACCCCCCCACAAAGAACAGTAATCGCATCAAAGTTCCTGCAGATGCATTTCAGTTATATTTGCTTTTCAGTAACAAGGGGATGCAATCATTAGGAAATGGGAATGGAATTTACAAAGTATGATTAATAGAGTCACCAAACCAGTTAATTCATTAGCACAAGATGTTCTCATCTTAAGAACTTCCAATGAAACAAATTACATCAAAACAGATTTAAAGCCACAATATATTTTACCCGATAATCCATCTTGCTGCCCGATGCTAAGAATCAGTTTCGGCTACATACGGTTAGTCTATATCATTATGCATTTGAGGTGAAATTCATTCCTGTGCAAAGCAGCTGCACAAGACCTACGAGCTGCTTAAAGCCCATTTATGCTCTCAAAATAATGGCCCATAGGTCTTGTGCTGCTTCTCTGTGCAGGGGTAAATTTCACCCTTGAAGACTGATTGGACTGGTAGAACTTATAAATACCAGACATACCTAACTTGGTTGTATACACCGCTGAAAACAGTAGAATCCCAGGTGCACTAGAGAATCTCTTACGATTCAAAGACTTCCAAAGTCATTGTGGAGGGAGCATTTGCTGTGGTTTCTTTCATATTTACTAAAATGCAGTGACTTTTTTTTTCTTTTTCTTTTGAAGTTGTATCTCACGAAACTGAATGTTTTAAAAAAGTTTCCAGTTTAAACATGGTAAAAAGCACAGGCCTTATCATACCACTGTTGCTAATGGTGAGTAGTACCTTATTACATCAGTAATACCATTAAATCAATAGGATTGTGTGTGTAGTAAGGTACTATTCAGTAAGAGTGGTACAATTGAAGGTACTATGAAAATAGTAAATCAACTCTACTGGGATTTGAACTGAATATGACCAAAGGAGCAATTCAAACATTCTCCCCAGGCAAAATAAAATCAGCACAGACTGAGAAGTATGGTACATATGTTAAAGATGACTCCGTGTAGCTCTAATGTACATGATCCTCATTTATAGGATAGGAATAAATGTGTGATAGGAATTCATTATTTGTATAGCATCAACAAGCAAGTCCTTTGGACTTCATTCAGCAGTCTCACAAAGTCATCCATATCATTTACACACGTAGCACAATATTCATTCATGCAGGCTCAAAAACAAAACAAGTTTCTGTTTCAGCCCCTCCCTTTCCTCTGGGTAAGCTCCAAGGAGAGCTGCTATCCCATTGGAACCCTAGACATGTTTGCATATAGCTCCTGAAGCATTACCCGTACTCGGTTGCCAACATAAATATCTGTGCATGAAAAAACAACTTGCAAGGCCTTTGCAACGCATAACATGTCTGAAAAGGGAGAGTATAATTTTTAGGTTGCTTTCTGGACCAACCTGCGTAAATCCTTTAGGCTGCACAATGAATTCATATTATTCGCTATGTTCCTGAGGGAAGGGAAAAACGCTCTTAGCCAACAACCAGAGCTTGTGCTAGTGAAGTTAATGGCAAAGTTTTCATTGACTTCAGTGCTACATGATTAGTCCGTGAGCTATCAAGATGTACACATAGTGTGCACGACACTGAGTAACTGCATTATCATATTGGTCTGCCCCTTATCTTTCCACACTCAGTTCCTTCCCACTGTTTGTCACACTCAGTTGTATTATCAGCTCTAAATCATAGGCCCCAATCCTGCTTTAGCTCCATGTAAGCAAACCTCTGGGGGCATGTGCACAGCCCTGTTGACTTCAGTGGGGATCTGTGTGGGTGCCGGGGTCCACCCACATGGAATTCATTGGAGGACTGGGACCATAGACTAGATGTTCTTTTGGGCAGGATCTGTCTTTCTGTGAAGTACCTAGCACGCTCTCAGCATCTATTAATAATAAAAACATAATACACCCAAAATGAGGTTAGAGAAATGTAAATTGCAGAGTAGAGTCTAAAGGACTGAGGATCAAATCCTGTTCCTAATAAAGTCTATGGCAGGATTCCCATTGAACTCAATGGGGCAATGACTTGGTCTTGAAAAAGGAGGTGAGATGGAGAGAGGAGGCTAATAGGAGCTAATTTTTCTTCTCGGCAGTAGACGTGTAAATGTATTTTTCACTGCATGTTATTATCTGGAATATACGGTAGGTTGTGGTAGGACAATGCATACCATTTGCCACACCTTATCAGGTCATTTCCCCTTATTTTTAATGACTAGTTCAGGATATTAAGCAGTAGATATTATTCTGACGGCAAGCTTAGTTCCTTGGCAGACTCCTTACACCTCTGAATTGACAGGTCTGGAGCTGCCTCTGGCCAGAGGTGGATTAAAATGTATTGGGGCCTTGGGCACAAAGAACATTTGCCTCCCCCCCACACTGTGATGATCAGCTCCCCCGTTGCAAAGCACAGCACCTGCTACTAGCACCAGCCTCTTCCCGGTGGTGGGGGGGCGCAGTGGGCCTTAGCTCCCCTCACCATGGGGCCCTGCTGCCTGCTCCTCCTCTCCCACCTGAAGCCCTAAGAGCCTCCCAGGGAGCCTGGGCCATTGTGGGGAGCCCTGGACCCTCCCCCTGCACTGGACGACGTGCCCCAAGGGGGCGGGGACACAGGCCAGGGACTGCTCTTGGCTCCCCACTGCACAGCGGCCTGAGCTCCCTGGGCAGCTCTTACTTCTGCCCAGCTCTGGCTTCCGACCTGGCCAGAGGTGGGGCCCCAGAGGAAAGAGGAGCATAGGGGGTGGGACCACAGTTCTGGTGCTGGTGGCCTTCCGCCCTTCGCTCCTGGGGCCCCAAATTGGCAAGGGCCCCATGGGCCTGTGTGTTAATCCACCACTGCCTCCGGCCACTGCTTATAGGCTGCATTGATTTTCTTTCATGGAGAAGAATGTTTGCCTAACTGCAATCATGCAAATCCCGCAGTGTGATGTTGTCATAAACTGTTGTAAAGTGAAAAAGGGCAGGATACCTCCTTGCCCATATATGGCTCCTGCATTCATCTTCTGGGCATTGGCTCTAAGGCTGCCTGAATGTAAGACATATTTCACTTCTGTTTTAGACTACCTTCCGTAGCAGAAGGGAATTATAAAGCTTCTCTGCAAGAGAGAAAAATGTTTTAAAACAACAGAGGGATGCTGACCTGCTTGGTGTCTCTAGGCGCTAGCGGACTGCAAATCATCATGCATTACGTTTCCCAGGGAATGTGTCCCCTAAGACTTGGTTCAAAAATTGCTGACTATAAGCCCTGCCCATAGTCTAGTGATTAGAGCAAAGAGCTGGACGCTAGCATTCTTGAATTCTATTTTTTGCTGTGCCACTAACACTGTGGATCCTTCAGCAAGTTATCTAGAAGACAGATTTTCAAAAGCACAAAGTGGAATTGGGTGCCCAGTTCCTATTGCAAGTCACTGGGCGTTGAGCCCATAATTTGCCTTTGACAATCTCCCGTTTAACTTTCCCTGAGTCTCAGCTTACTCACCTGTGAAAATGGGTGGAATACGTACCTTGTTCATTAGGGTATGGATGTTACACAGGCACACAGGAATTGGCAGACTAGATCAGGCCCAAGCAGGGTCAGCTCCAGGCACCAGCGGAGGAAGCACGTGCCTGGGGTGGCACATGTTAAGGGGCAGCATTCCATCCATTGTTGGGGTGGCACAGTCCGGGCGTTTTTTTTTTTTGCTTTGGCAATTCGGGCAGCGGCATTCCGAGCAGCTTTTTTTTTTTGCCTGGGGTGGCAAAAATGGTAGAGCCGGCCCTGGGCCCAAGGTCCATCTAGTCTAGTATCCTGTCTGATGGTGGCCTGCACTGGATGCTTCAGAGGAAGGTACAACAAACCTTATGTATTGTGAAATGATTTAATGGGTCCAAGGAGAAGAAGGGGTGGGACCAGCAGAATAAGGACAATGAGCTTCAAAAAAGCAGACTTTGACAAACTGAGAACTGGCAGGTGTAGTCCCATGGGAAGAAACTCTAAAGGAAAACGGAGTTCAGGAGACCTGTCTATTTCTTAAAGAGACAATATTAAAGGCACAACAGCAAACTATTCTGGTGCAGAAGAAAGACAAGAAGACTAGACAGTGGCTAATGTGGCACCATCAGGCGCTCTTTAATGACCTGAAAATCAAAACTGGTGGCCAGCTTAAGCTCTGAAGCATGAGCTCTAGAAACATGAGACAAAAACTGTGAGTCCCAGTGCTGTTGACCCCTGTCCCCCATTATCACAAGCAGTCCTATCATGCAATTGCACTCATAAATTTGTCCAACTCTCTCTTAAAACTAATTAAGTTGTTTGCCTCCACAAGGCATATTGGGAGGCTGGTTTCACAACAGGTTTAAATCCCAGGCCATACTCAAAGAGAAGTTATCAGTGGTTTGCTATCAAACTGGGAGGACGTATCTAGTGGGGTTCTACAGGGTTCTGTTCTGGGTCCATTTCTATTCAATATTTTTCATTAATGACTATTCATCCTCCTTTCCAGCTCATTAATCTATTAAAAAGCACTGGATTTCGTATGGATCCTTGAGGCCCCTCCATGGGAAATCGTCTGCCATGATGAAAATTGCCCATTTAGCCTACGCTTTGTTTCCTGTCTTTTAGCCAGTTTTTGAGCCAGGACAAGGGTTTGAATCTCACCCCAGGACTATTTAGTTTCTTTAGTTGTCCTTTGTGTGGGACCTTGTCAAAGACCTTTCTGAAAAGCTAAATAAACTATGCCAACCAATTCCCATTTATCCACTGCTCTATTGACATGTTCAAAGAATTCTAATAGGCTAGTGAGACATGGCTTTCTTGTGCAAAAACTGTGCTAGTTAGACCCTGTCACACCATGAATTTCCAGGTGTGTTATTATTCTATTTTTGATTATTGATTCAACTAATTTACTGGGTACAGATGTAAGGTTTACTGGTCTGTAATTCCCTGGGTCACTCCTTTGGCCTTTTAAAATATAACTACAACATTTTCTACCCTCTGATTCTCTGGTACAGTAGTTGTTTTTAATGAGAGAGTACATATCTTTGCCATCAGCTCATCCACTTCATACTTAAATGTCACAACTCTTCAATGTCTACTAACTGGGCCTGGTGTCTTAGTGTTTTTCAAATTAGGTGTCATTGTTAGTGTAACACTGACAGACCCTGGTTGTCAGCAGGTGGGATTGAACCTGGGACTTCTGGAGCTAAATGCATGAGCCTCTACTCCGTGAGCCAAAAGCCATATGATTCTTAGTTAAAGCTGAAGAGGAGACTCATTATTCATGCTCTCTCTCTAAGTGGTCTCGGTGCCACTAGATGGGACAGAATACCACACTCAGGAGGTGTGTGAGTTACATTAGGAGTCATTGATTAAACATTGCAAAGCGGTTTGATCTCCTTGGAAGGAAGGCACTACAAGAGCACAAATTATTACTCACTGTTATTCATATTAAATATTAGGGCTAGATCCGCAGCTGGTGGAAATGGGCTCAGCTCCATTGCTTGCAATGCAATGACATCGATTTACATCAGCTAAGAAGTTGGCTCCTAAATGTTTCTGAGGAAGCCGATTTCTTTATCGAGCACCTTCTCCTCACAAGTTGCAATGGTATGTAAAAACTCAAGATTGAAACTGAATGGCAGAGTAAATAGTCATGAAAAGCTTAACTCAGTAGCTGAGACACAGCTATGCAGAGACTTGTTGGATTTGTGGTAGAAACATGTCTTAGTCTGCTGACTCCCATCCTCCCTCGTTGGGCTTCCATAGCCCTAAACCGTGTTACAGGGTTGTGACAGTACGTTCGCTAGTTCCGTGTCAGCTGTCATAACAGTGGAAACTTGGGAGTGACATACACTGCAAAATCCCAGGCCAGATTCTAATGTTGCTTGTGCTCCAGGAGCTTCCAGTGTTAATGTCCCTAGTTATCCTTCATAATATGCCACCTTTGTAATTGTATTTCTTCTCCGCACCCTTTTCTTCCTGGGAACTTTGCTGTTTAAGAATAAAAAGTGTGCCCTCTGGCTGGAGGTAAGAAGGGAGAGGCTTAGCAAGTCTGAATTTGTTTACTTTTATTTGGCATCTTTATCGCACCATTCTTATTAAATGATCCAGCTACAGTTTTCATTGTGAAACTATTACTGCAGTACCACTCCTCATTCTGTGAAAGATTCAGGTAGAAGGCTCTGTTACAATTACCAGGTTGATAACAACCCTCTCTTTCTAACAGACAGAAGTATTAGCTTCTAGCGATGGAGTTGTAAAAAGGGTGGAGTCTGTCTTTATTCTCTCTACAGGACAAGATTCCTGGCCTTTTCCCATCAGTTTATAGGAGGAGAGATGATGCAGAGAAAAAATCTTGGGACAGCTAATGTAGTTCGGCACAGCTACTGCTTTATACCACTTAAGGATCTTAGTTACATACACAAATATACAGTGGTTGCACTTCCTGACTTTCCATTTTGCCTTTATTAACTAGACTGTGTCACCTCTGACTGGAGCATTCACTATACTTCCCTTTATACAGCATAGGGAATATGCAGGAAATATTACAAATGCTTGACAAGGTCCACTTTCTGGACCTTGACAAGGTCTTTGAAGAGAGGTAGGTGGATTGAGTCATCAGCAGATGCAAGGATGGGTTAGTATTGGACTGTGTGCTGCAGCGTGGAGGGAGGGAGGGGGAGCCAATGGTATTGCATTTTGGCTTTGTACACGGAAGCTGTGGGAGTGGGGCCAACCTCTTCTCTTGAGCAGATGCAGACATCTGTTTAGAATGCGCGGGGCAGTCGCTGTGGCTGTAGATGAGCCAGTAACACAGTTCCTTTTTGTGCAGAAAACGTGATCCTTCCTTCTGAAAAACAGGTCTAAGTCTCTTTGGTAGCACCAGTGCTCTCATCTTCCTTGATGCACGGGCTCATCACACATGAGGTTGACATGAACGGATTGAGATAATAGTTCATTTCCTGGGCAGAGGAAATCAAAAGGTGCAGGCAATGGCAACCCAGGGTTTGGTGCGAAGGAAAGGGAATGCAGAGATATCTGAGGATGAAGTTGTGAGAATGGCTAAGAGTGGAGGGGTCGAGGAAGAAGCAGCATTGCTGGATATTTTCAAATTTCAGAAGGATTCTGAAAGGTAAACTTTGAAAGTCTTACCTTCAGTAGTGCCCCATTTACACACATCAGAGCAAGCTGTGCAGCACCAGCAGTGAACGGTGCTTTGTACCGGTGACTGAAGCTAGATTGTTGCATTCCTATAAAGATGCAGGACACTATTGGGATTCCAGGGGCTAAGCTTTCCCTCTGTGTAGGAATTTCAGAAAGGTACAACGGGAAAGACAACCACCATTTTTTCCCATGGAGAGAATCAGTTTGTCTCAAGATAACACTGCTGCCCTATTTGTGTCTCAACCTCCAGCACTACAGCCTCGATATGAACCAGGCACACAGCTAGCATAAGCTGAGCATTCAGTAATGATGTATGTTTCATAAACTGGTTTAAGACAAATGGGGAAAAGATGATTGGGAGCATGCTGTATGCAAAGCGTCAATGTCCTAAACTTCCCAGGCAGATGTGTTTCTGATATACCTATTTAGCTCTTCTTGATCTCTGCAATGATTTTTTTTTCACATGGCAAACAATAACAAGTGTGTGGAGGAATTTAACTTCTCAGCTCATTCCAGGAGTAGACATTGCTCATATTTAAGTACCTATGTAATGAGTGTCTAGTCTGAATTCTGTAGGTATGTTTTGTCTTGCCAAAATCCTTCCTGACTGGTTCTGGCTCTACTGAAACAAGGGAAACCTCAGATTAGAGACCATTTAAGTGGGTCAGCATTGGTATACAAACCAACTGTGTAAGTAAATCAGGCTAGGGGTTATTTAATTGAAGGAAGGACCTGTAAATGTTTTGCATGTGTGCCAAAATATTAGATGGGTTTGCTTAATATTAATCAATAAAAAGATAAAAAACACAATATAAAGGCATAAAGTCTTGTTATGCTCATAAATATAAACACCACGTAGCTTTAGCATATAGGGAAATTAAACTAGAAAGTGTAGCAAGTGAGACACTTATTCCCACTTGGAAACAAACTGTGATTTGAGAAACATTTTGGACCCAAGTCCACGCAAGCTCTTTTTTAAGGACATAGAGCCTGATTTTCCTCTCACTTCCAGCCAGTTTTACATCTGTGTAACTCCACTGATTTCCATAGATTTATTTCTGATTTACGCTAATGCATGTAGGTGCTGGAACTAGGGGTGATAGGGATGCAGACGCACCCCCGGCTTGAAGTGGTTTCCATCATATACAGGGTTTACAGTTTGGTTCAATGGCTCTCAGCGCCCCCCACTGTACAAATCATTCCAGCGCCCCTGCTAGTGCAAGAGGAGAATTGGGCCTGTAAAGCTTTTAAAAGAGAATGAAATGCCACATGAGCCAAACAATGATGGTCGCTAGGCTGAGCAACAGTTTAGGGATAAAAGTTTTATTTATTTATTGCATAAGTGTCAGAACCACCAAGCAGTGCAGGTACTTAATCCATGTAACCATGTGATCTTCTTATTGTTTCTGTTCCCTTCCCCCTTCTCTCCTACTGTCACTGGTTGTATCTTCTTTAAAATTAGACTATATGTTCATTGAGGCAGGAATAGTGCCTTCTGTGTACAACACCTAGAACAATAGGACTCCTTATTCTGACTGGGGCCTTTAGGTGCTATTGCTATACAAATGATTCACGCTAGCCTTAGCCATCACTAGAGCCAGGTGAATAATGAGAAAATATTGTATACAACATGTGATGTATTTATTAGTCTCTAACTTACGGGATGTAGAAACTAGTTCTACCCTTTTCGCCGAAAATAAAAAATTACACATGGGAACTAGTTTCCCATAGCCAGTAGGACTATCCCCATGCATAACTGTGGGTTGTAATACCACAATATTGGAAGGGGCCATTATTCAAACAAGCAGATGTTTGGATATGCACCTTACTTTTTGCTCTGCTTCTGTAAGCATGCACCACTAACGTGTAATTTCTTCTGCAAATCCCAATTACATGGCCCACATTTTAAAACTTGGATTCCTAAATTAGACATCTAAAGCCCTTGATCCCACACTGTGATCCACACAGGCAAACTATTTGCTCTTGCTCAGCGGGGCTTTATGCTGGTGTAGCAGTCTGCCTGCTCAGCTCACAGTGCAGGATCGATGCAGGAATTCTGTATTTAGGCACCTAAATAAATGGCCTGATTTCCAGAGCTGCATAACTTCCACAGCTCCGGTTCACTCTAGTGCAAGTTGTGGGTGCTCAGCAAGTCTTAAAATCAAACCGTGTATTTAGATACTTACATATGGATTTAGGTACTTAACATTAGTAAAGAAGTTTGAAAATGTTGGTCAATATCTATTCACATTTTTTAAAGAATATATTTTGGGACTTGTTCCCATTGAAGTCAATGGGAGATTCCCTTTGACTTAAACAGGAGCTAGTTGGCCCTCTGTAAAATGCCTGCAATTTAAAGTTAGGAACCATTTAGGGCTTTATATAAAATCCTGGAAAGCCCTGGTCAGAAATATGCATTCAAATATTTGCTTGGAGTACTTGAGAACTGTCTAGAGGTAAAGTACAATTGGAATGAGCATTTGATAACAGTTCCAAGAACCCAGCTGTTTTCTCCCAAATATATCACAACAATGATAGCTTTGGTAACCAGAGTTTACAGAGATAGTGAACTGACTATAAGTAATATTTCTTTATGCATTGTATAAGACATGTTTGGAAGTGCAATTGTTTGCCAGGTGGAGATAAGGGTGGAGTGAAAAGTTTCCATGGGGATGATGGCAAAACATAGTTTAAGTGTGAGACAAATAAACCAGGACTAGTTTTTTTTATTATTTTTCTGACTTTTTTGAAACATTTTTTGTCAGTTTTTGGCATCAGACAGGGCATTTTTGTGGTGTACCACAAAGAAGCCCTTGTAGTTATGACTATTGTTATGTTAAACACAGAAATGCTACGTTAATGCTACATTATGGTAGGAAATTCAAAGTTACATTTCCGGCAGTAACTGTAACTTGTTGAGGAAGTATTTTGTTTGTCTGTATATTGCATCAACTTTAAAGCCTTTATATAGGCTAGGCCCCATTTATCAACGGTTACCACACAGGGGTATCCACCACAGCACATTTATATCCTGTTCTAAGTATATGCTGTTTTCTGGTGGTACTGCAAACTTCCAGCTCACAATTAAGATTTAAGTTTCTCCTGCTGTGTCACTTTAGGCGACTCCTTCATCAATCTTTCTACAGGTTTTAGTGGATGCTCTTATCTTGATGCCTGGGGATTAATTGAGTTATGTGCGTAAACTCCTTTAATCAAAATGAGTCTATCAATATACTTTCTAATTTGGAGCTAGTAGTTGTTCTCATTTAGACCATGTTGTCTTGTGTGATTTACCTCCTAAAGGGCAATATAAACTTTCTGAAGTTGGAGAAGTTACAAACAAAAATAACACCTGGGAAAGATATCTTTCCAGTTCCTCTTTATAGCAATGGACATTGATAAATGAATCATCTAAGCATGTTAATCTAGTCTTATGAAACACTATTCTATTTCCTTTTGACAGTATCCTGGAAAATGTACCATGTAATTTTACTGCCTATGACATTAACAAATAGATCATCGATTTTATCCACACACCAGAGTCTATTCTTGTGAAACAACCAATGACAAACAGCAGGCTGGAAATCCAAGGTAGTTTACCCCGTTAATGACATGCTAGAATCAATGGCTGTGAGTGATGAAATATTTAGAGACCTGTACAACTTAATTTTGGTTAAACAAATGCACAACTCAATGCTTTGCTTTAGCAAACAGTGATGCAGTGAACTTGCCTGTCATGGTGTGAAAAAATAACACAGAGATAAAATCCTGAGCATAAACTTGGCTGGACCTGTTAGGCCATAAAGCAATTGAAAAGGCATGTCAGGTGAATCATCTTGCACTATTCTGAAAGCTGCTAAAGAGCAATATTGAACAAGATGGTCTGCCAGTTCAATACTGTCTAGGCCTAACGTGTCAGTCCTCAACTAATGTATGGCCTATTCAGCAGGATGCTTCAGCATGTTTGAAGCATGTAAATAGTCCTATTGACTGCAGTGGGACTCCTCAAGGGTTTAAAGTTAGTCTTATGTTTAGTAAGAGTTCTGTGATGAATGGGAGCTTTAAGGCCAGATCTAAAGCCCATTGTAGTCAATGGAAGTCCTTCTGTTGACATTAATGGGCTACGTGTGGGCCACACATTCTACATCAGCCACACAATTAAATGCTTTACTTTGAGAGACACTAATATAGAATTCTGCAACCTTGAGCAGAAGGACTCCTATAGAAGAACTTCTCAACATGTAAACACATTGACAAATCTCACTTTACTAACAGAAAGAGAATTTTATCAACAGTGCTCCCATAATTCACCATCTGCAGCTACTAAGGAAACTGACTGAAAAATTACACATTTTAGCTTAACTCAGAATTTTGGAAATAGTCAATCCTCTCACCTCCCTGCCACCCTGCTCACGAAACAAAAGGAGACCTACTGTAATGCACTAGCAGCAAATCTTGTATTGGGTTGTGGCTTCATGCATCAGATCTGTTGGAGATAGCAATGGTTTGACCCATTTGGGTTTACATGTTTCCACAGGGCCACGTTAGAATCATAGAAGATTAGGGTTGGAAGAGACCTTAGGAGGTCTTCTAGTCCAAGCCCCTGCTCAAAGCAGGACCAACCCCAACTAAATCATCCCAGCCAGGGCTTTGTCAAGCCTGACCTTAAAAATCTCTAAGGATGGAGATTCCACCACCTCCCTAGGTAACCCATTCCAGTGCTTCACCACCCTCCTAGTGAAAAAGTGTTTCCTAATATCCAACCTAGACCTCCCCCACTGCAACTTGAGACACTGCAACATTTTGAGGTTCTAGCTCAATGTGCATCCCAGATCCATGTACGAAGGAGCCCCCTTGCTCAGGGATCATCTGTTGTTGCATGGAAAGTGGATTCAACAATCTCTACGGTAATGTTCCACACCTGCCCCCTCTCCCAAGACCCTGTGAAGGGTACTTCTGGTGGGTGAGATCCACACATATGGAAGAGGCTGTGAGACAGGCTTGTGTTGGGTAGGTGTAGGGCTACTGAGAAAACTCATTATCCCCTTTCCAGCCCTTCAAAGATTAGGTGGAAAAGGTAATACAGGCTGTAGATATCTTACTTTTCTGCACCTCTTCTCCATGGCGGACACCTTCCTTTTGCTTCAGATGGAACTGTAGGTGAAAATCAAGACTCTGGTAGACAGCTTGACAGAGTAGATTTTGGGGGCACAGGCCATCCATTGAGAATGTTGAACTGCTGGCTGTGAAGACAGTAAAGGATGATGCTCTATGTCTTGATTATTTTCTGTTCAATTGGGTACATACTTGCTAATTCTGCATTTGTACAGTAAAGGCCCATTTGGCAGTGTGTCAGTTTCACATTGGTAGTTCACTGGTGCCAGCACTGAAAATGGGAATCAAAGCATCAAACAGAGACAATGACAGGAACCCCTGGACAGCCTGGCCATTGGAAACCTTATTACGTGCTAATGACTAATTCCAGCATATTAACAATAGTCTTTCAAGCCCATGAAATTATCCATGATTTTCATATGACAGTATCAAGCTGCCATGTCTTAAATGATTTGCAATAAAAACATATTCCAAAGATTTAACTGAAGGTGGTGGTGAGCGTAGGGAAAGAAAGGCTTTTTTTTGCCTCTCTTATTACATTGTAACCTGAGGTTGCAAGCATGGGAAACTCAACATAATAAAACCAATAGAAAATGCTGTGACCAGTTCTCATTTTTCCCCAACATACTGTTGTTGCACAGCACCTAGCACAATGGGACCCTGCTCAATGATTGGAGTTCCTAAATAGTCTGATAATACAAATAAATAATAATAATATTAGTATAGCAATAAATAAATTAAAGTCTTATAACAAATGTCTCCATTCCCACATTTTGTGGATCCAATAATACTTGCATTGTTTTTGTTCAGTAGCCTACAACTTACTGAACAGAGTATATATTTAGTACAGTCCCCAGTCCTGTATCTCTAAAATTCTAGCACTCTGAAGAAGAAAGTATCTCCTCACACAACTCCAGGAACTCAGTGAAAGTCAATGGACTTCACTCTCCAAGAGTGGCTTATAAACAATGGCTGTATCCCTTCTGCAAGCAAACTGTTACATGGCCAGGGCTGTTCCATTGTGTACGTATAAATCCTCTTATATGGCACAACTTCATTATAACTGACAGCTAATTGTAACTCAAAATGTAATTTTTATATTGTAATATTCCAAAAGAATTTGGGATTTTACTCTGGGCCACCTTGCCTGCTCTGATGCATCAGGAAGAAAATGGGGGGAAACACTTGAAAGAGGTGCACATGCAATGAGGCAAACACCACAAGCTACAAACTGGAGTTACAGGATGGGTGCTGGCAAGACAAGTGCTTATTTCGTATGCATCTGGGGAGAACAGTCCAAAATGACCACAGTACCACTGAACATTTTGCTTCTGGAGAAAGCAGCAACAAACAGTGCCCTGCAGTCGCACAGCCTGCTGCATATGGCTTTTGGCTCTAGGACTAGGATCTAGCGCCTATAAATAGTGTTTTACTGATCCAGACCCCACTGAAATCAATAAGAGAAATGTGTTCAGCTTCAGCAGGGACTACTCACATAAATAAAACTACACAAATGCTCAGGTGTTTTCAGGATCTAGACTTAGAGGAGGGTTTCACTCTATAGCCCATATTATGCAGTGTTTTTTTAAAACTCATAAATGGTGCCACTAAATAGAGCGAATGTTTCAAATAAACTGCCTTTTTTAAACAAGACCATGTGGTGAATGAATTTTAATTCTGTTTGTGCTATTGTTTGAACCCACTGCTTTTAGTGTTTAACTTAACATAACAAGTTCATTCCTCCCCTCCCCGCCAAATATCAAACAGGTAATTTATCACGTTCCATAATGAAAAAGGTACAACAGCATTAAGGTGCTAGAAGAGCTTCTGACCGTTTACAGTAATAGGTTAATAATATTTAGTTTTCCAATCTGCATAAAAGCTATTTCAGAGCCATTTATTTAAGATCAGCCTGAAAGCTGTTTGACATCTGCAGTGTATTACAGAACATAATGTTAGCATTTGCTTTCCATAGACTTGACGTTCATCTAGTGTCAGTTCTCAAATAAGTGCTCTTAGTCTTACAGATATATTGTTGCTAAAACACTTGAGAAAGAAAAAAATGGATTTATTGATTCTAAGCAAGTATTGTTTCTATGGGGATGGAGGAGGAGTATTTCTCCATGCGCTGGCTGTACATCCCACCCTGCTAGTAAATGCTAAATTTCCAAAAGATTTATGATGTAGTTGCTACAGTAAAATATACACGGACACAGCACAGAAGCTAGCTGGTAGCCAGAGCAAAGACACGAATAAAAGGGTTTTCTGTCATTCTTTTAAATCTATTGTGCTTGTATATTCTTTACATTCAGAAAAAGGAGTTATCTTAAACACTTGTACATCCCTCGACTGCAAGCTGTCTGGGGCGGAGACTGTCTTTACATTGTTCTTTGATGCAGTGCCTAGCAGAATGGATCCCTGGTTAGAGCCTGTAGGTGATACCACAATATAAATAATAATAAAAATTATTATAAATTGTCATGGGCCCCCTTGGAGAGCAACCTGGAACTGGGGTACCACTGAGCTCTCTGTCTCACCAGCCTGGGCTCCCTCTCACACTGTGCTGCTGTGACAAGCTGCAGACTGCTCCTGGCCCTGCACTCACACAAACCTTTACATAGGCAGGGACACACCCAAATGCAGTTACATGAAGGCTTCTCCCCAGCTCCACAGCCTAGTACCCCAGAGCTGTACCATCTTGCCCTGGTCAAAAGCCTGACCAGTATAAGTTTATTACCCAGTCCATCCCTCCCTCAAAGTGGAGAGGACAATGCACCAGTGTTTGTTCCTGAGCAGATTCCTCAAGCATTTCTAGCAAAACACAGTTTTAGGTAAAAATATATTTATTAACTACAGACAGGTAGATTTTAAGTGATTATAAGTAGTGAGCACACAGATCAAAGCAGATTACCTAAGGAAAAACAAAACAAAACACAATCTAATCTTTATAAACTAGACAGGATTTGAATCAAGCAGTGTCTCACCCTGTTAGATAGTACAAACAGTCCACCAAGCTTTCAGACACAGGCAGACCTCTTCTTTCCTGTCTGGGATCTCCTTCCCCACTTCAGTCTTTGTTCCATAGGTGTTTTCAGGTACTGTGTTGTAGGTGGAGTGAGGCCCAGGGGTGATGTCACTTCCCCTTTTAAAGTTTCTTCCATGTGGCACCTTTGTTTCAAGACAAGCCCCCCAGCACAGTTTGTGGAAAAGGGCAAGCACCAAGGTGGAGTCCAGTAGCACACGATCCAGCCACATGCCCTTGCATGATGAGTCATGGCAGCCATTACCCATATTTTGGCTGAATCATCCACAGGAAAGCATATCAGGTGAGGCTAAGCTTTTCCCATTGCCCATTGTTTTTGCTTATGAGCCATCACCTTGGGCAGCCCCTTCACAATGTGCTGGCTAGACTGGAGTAAACTACTCTGTGGGCATTACCTAGGAGTAAACACATTTGAAATACAGATGCATAGTCAATATTCATAAGTCCAGATACAAAAATACAAAAAAGGTATATGCATAGAAATAGGATAACTATATTCAGCAAACCATAACTTTTCCATTGATGCCTCACATGACACATTTTGTACAAGATGCATCATAATTATGTCATAATCATATCATAATCATATCACTATGGTGAATATGGGGTACAGAGCACCACATTAATAATAATAATTTATGACAATGATGCCTTTCCAGTATTGTGGAAAACATCAATACACTTTAAATAGCTTAACTGCTTAAAAGTGTTTGGCTTTTTTTGCCTGAAAGTCTACAAATGTCTTTAAAAGTCAGTGCAATGATATATGGCCTAAAATTCAGTCCTGGCACAAGTAGTTACAATTCACCAGACTTCAGCAGAAGGAAAAAAATTGCATTGACAACCGCCTAGTGCATTTGCAGCATTGGAAGATCAGGATGCCCAAAATCATGCCTACTTTCAGCAGAGCTGAATTAGGCCCAGGGCTTACAAAATAAAATCTCTCTAAATTTTCTGCTTGCAGATTAGAGAGGTAATTAGTATACAGCTGCATCTGTGAGATTGCCATGCACAGCTATAGCACTCAACAGATGATGATTTATAATGAAAAGAGTAATAGCAATGGATGGAAAGATATGATCTTTCTTTCTTTCTTTCTTTCTTGATTGTTATATATAATATACCTAGAGAAAGAGAATGAGTTAGCTTAGAAGTTTGAACTGGTAGGAGAACAGCACTGAAGGATGGGAGAGAAAGCCAAGCCACAAATAACTGTGCAACACTGAGATTCCTTAAGTCCAGCAATTGAAAAAGAAAAGAATATCCCCAGTGAGAAGTGAGAGACAGAGAAGGCAATGGAAATAAGATGGGTGAACCGCGAGATGGAAAAACGGTTCCAGACTGTGAGGTTCCAGTGACGCAGGCTGAAAAAAGGTGCTGCAACACAATCACGCTCTTCTGAGACCCAGCAACAGCCCGTCAGAAAGCCATTTCTATAGGAGAAAAACCACATGAAAGTAGTGAGTAAGAGAGACTTTAATGCTGGAATAGACTGAGAGACACTGTAAACGCCAACTATTTTGGGAAAGCAATTCTGTGTCCGAGTGGGAAACAATAAGGCCTTATCCAGCAACTATCGTGATGGCAGAGCATGTACCAGGAACCAAGAGAGACATAGCAAAACAACTGCAAAAACACTAGGAGAGAAGGCAAAATCAGTACCATAGTAGAGAACTGTGAGTGAAAGAGGAATGGTACTGGGGGAAGACCTAGGAATAAGAGGGAAGCAGATTGATAAGAGACACATGGTAGCAAGAGAATATGTGTGTGATTTTGCAGTTTACTATTTATATGTTGTACAGGTTACTGGAACCAGTTAGGAGGTGAACCTGGGGAGCAACCTGTATCTGAAGGTGAAATGAAGTGTCAGTAAGGATGGCAAGTAATTGGGAACAAAATTTAATTTTAAAAAGGGACATAAAATTTCTTGCCACATCATTCATGAATAGGGTGACCAGACAGCAGATGTGAAAAATCGGGATGGGGGTAGAGGGTAATAGAAGCCTATATAAGAAAAAGACCCAAAAATCAGGACTCTCTCTATAAAATCTGGTCACCCTATTCATGAAGGACAGGCACTGCAGTGCAACTATTTGAAAAGGATAAAGCACTATTTAAAAAATCTTTAAATAAAAAGTCTACTGTTCTGATTCTGTTACCTCTGCTGAAATTGAGTAACAAGTAGATGAAGTCGCCCCATTACATCTCAATCCCTGGACAAGTTCCCAAAGGGTAAAAAATTTTAAAGCTCCTAAGTGATTTAGGCTCCTAAGTCACATAGGCACTTTTCAAAGTGTTACCATAACTGAGCATTTAGCCAGCACGCTCTGGCACTGATCAACAGAAGCTTGCAAATAGAACAAATAACAAGATGATATCTTTCAGTATGTTTAGCTTTGCATTCATAGCATATTCACATAAGAACAAGTGAGTCGTGATAAATGACTCAGGATTGCTTTAGAAGACATCTTTGCAGATCTTGGTGAGATGATATCTATAAACTACTTACAAATGCAAATGCAATTGACTCCTCAATGGAACTACTCATGTGCATAAGTGCTATTCCACATAAGTAAGGATTGCAGAATCATGACAAATCTATTTCAAAATTAATTTTGGTGCTACAGTTATTTATATAAGTAGGGGTTTTTTATTTAATTGTTAGCAGGAATATTTTTTGTTTGTACCTTTGGAGTTAAAGGTCATATAAAATATGTATTGGAGATTGGAAATTGGAATCTGAGGATAATCTGTATCTTGGCTCAAAGAAATCTGGTTGTACTGAGATGTTAAATCAGCTGCCTGAAGTAAAATGTAGTTACATTGTGTGACAGAAAGGGATTGGCAGCGAACAGCTTGAGCCATTAAAGCACTACAGGTAAGATACACTAATACCTCATTTTCTATAGTGGAAACAGAGTGAAATCCTGAACTAACTGAAGTCAATGGCAAAACTTTGATTTCAATGGGGCTAGGATTCTACTCTTGGTGTCTGATTTTCAGAAGTACCGAGTACCCACAATTCCAGTTGAAGTCAATGGGAGATGCAGGTGCTCAACATCAAGCTCTTAGAACATAAAATAGTGGGAATAAAAACATTCCCACACAGACATATTTTGATGTAGTAATAATAAAGTAGCCTTGTTTTTTACTTCTCATTTTCAGTACAAGAAAGACCAAGGAGCTGTTTCTTTAATCATCTTTGCCTTGGTCAGAAATTCAATAAATTGTTTGCAAATATTTTGTGCATATGTTTATTTTTGGAGGTGTAAGTTTCTCCAAGTTTTAATATTCAAATTAAAACACAACATTTGTTGCCTGACTGTTAAAAGATGCCAATTAGGATGTGGGCATTTTTTCATTGTCCTATAATTGCATTTTAAATTAATCCCTTAAAACTATTCTAAGCCTGTATTAATAATTTACTTAACTATTACTTTTTCCTGCCTCTCTTTTTGTAGATGAACTTACCATGAATGCAAAGCTAAACCTAGAGAAAGACATTATGAAAGATTTGTACTGCTGCGAGCTCCACTTAATCAGTGCCAGAGAGTGCAGGCTGAAGGCTCAATATTTTGAGATACTGTAGTGGTTCGGGAACTCCTCCCAATAATTGTTATTAATACACTCAGATTTTTACCCCTCACTGGAAGGGTCTTGCACTTCACTGATGTGACTCTGAGAATCTCCCTGTTCTTCTCTGTTTTAGCACCCTGGCATGCCAGCACATTATTAGAAGCACTCGCAGGCCCAATAATCTTTCTGACTAAGGCAGTTTGAACACTATTTTCTCTAGATGGTCTCAGAGATGCTTCTTATCTAGCCACAGAGATAATTATTGAGCAACACACGACACTTCTTCCATGTGACCAAGAGACTTCCTGCCATCCACCAAAAAACTGTATAGGGTTAAAACTCATCCATTTCCTAGTTGCAAAGAAACTCATGATGTTATAGCAAACTCCAGGACAACTCTTTGCTGCTCCAAGGGTTCTTCCCTGGACACTGTTCAGCCCAGCTCCTCTCTAGCCAGGGAGCCACTCCCATTTCCAATACAGGGTGGAGGTAATGAACCCCCATCTAGTGCAGCGAGTCAAGCAATTAGCAGTTCCTTACCTGGTTCCAACACTTGCTCCAAGCTGTGTCAACAGGAGAATCCTGCCTTCCTGTTACATTTCAGTGCAGGGGATGAAGTAACTGTTTCTGCAGTACTCAGCCTAAGGGAGAAACTACAAATTGGGAGACAAACCAAGATGGACAGGGAGCAGAGCCTGAAGTGTTGGGTTCCCTGGGAGACCCCTTTATTAGAGACCATATCAAATGGAGCCTGTGGTTATAGCCAAGCCATTGCTCACACCACAGTCCTAAACAAAAAGGCTTGAAAGAGCAGCTGAGAGTAATTTTAAAGAGAATGTTGTGCTTAAAGGCTTGATCCTTCAAAGTGTTGAACAGCCTGGCATGAATTGGTACTGAAGCACATTTATTCCATAGACTTGTGTGTTGTCCCACCCAGTGTCATTAGGACTAGGCATCTGCTTGAAGTTAAACACGTTTAACTGCTTTTCTGGATCAGGCCCCACTGCTCAGGACTTTTCAGAATTCAGTCCTAAAGGTAGCTGAATGGATAAGACTAGAGGCTGAAGTCTCATCTGCATGAGCATAACAGGAGCAGTGGCAGTGCCAACTTCCTCTCACTGTACCTCAATCTTATTTTGGGAGGAATTTCCTTTAGGGGTAAGCAATTAGTTTATCACATTTGTTTGGTGCTTGACCACTCTGCTAAGACTGCCAACAAGGGGTCCAATTATTACTAATTTTCCCAGTGATGGTTTTTGTGATAAGGGCACCTGTTTAGTCAGAACTGGCCTGAGTCCAACCACTTGTTTCGTACAGGCCAGTGAATGTACTTTGCATATTTCAATCCTAGCCTCGTTCGGCATATATTTAGTTTGTAAGGGCAAATACTTCCCACTTTAGTTTATGGAAGGAAAACGTCCAGGGGCTCTGGTTTATGGAACATCACAACAACAATAATTAATTATACCATAGTGTATGTTTGCTATACAAATCACAGTCATTAAATATATTGGTTGGTATGTGCAAAGAAATGAGATTGATTTTGATTTTTTTTCATTCCTGTTATAATAATAAATAGAGGTATCCCATCTCCTAGAACTGGAAGGTCATTGAGTCTAGCCCCCTGCCTTCATTAGGAGGACTAAGTACTGATTTTTGCCTGAGATTCCCCAAGTGGCCCCCTCAAGGATTGAACTCACAACCCTGGGTTTAGCAAGCCAATGCTCAAACCACTGAGCTATCTCTCCCCCCCCCCTTCTAACCTGTTCATTTCAATAGAATATGATATTTGAATTAACTAAACAGTGGCAAAACAAACATTTGGCAGAAATCAATATCTGAACAAATCAGGGAAAATATAAAGTCCTTGAAATTGTATCATATTATTATCTGCCCAGGAAAGGGGTAGCCAAAACTGTTTAATCATAAGAAACTCAAGAAATGGTAAGAAAAAGAGCATGAATAGTGTTTTAATTTAAAAAACAAATCCCAGAGTAACTATTCTTGTGCATGAAATAAAGGAGTAGTAATTAAAATGATCCTTTCATGCTTCGTGGATAAGACATCTAAATTCTCTGGGGCCTGCAAAGAAGGCGAGCAGCCAAAGAGACAGAAACAACACTTTCTTCACCTATTCGTCCTGATCTTGCAATGCCTGGTACAGCGTTTTTATTAAGTCAATGGTCATTGAGTGTGTAATGGTGTCCTGGGGGATGAACAATGTAGGACTATGCCTAAATTAGACCAATGATAAGATAAAACTAGGAATAGCAATGCTTTCACAAAGGAGGAATTAATCTTTCTGATCCTGATCCATAACCCATTAAAATCAATTGGCCTGAAAGTGCTTTGGCTTAGGCCCTTTAATAGCGAGCATAATGCTTTTGGGTGACTCTTGAGGAAACATTTCCATTAGACTGTACTTGCTCTCTCCATTCACAGAAATAGAGGGGATGACTCTGTATCATCTTGGCATAATATAAATCACAAATGGGGAACAGAGGTTTCTGCCTTGCTCAGTCATAAAATTAAATGTAATGAGTATTCTAGTTAAACAACAGTTTCATTTCAAAAGTTATAACTCTAATGACTTGGTAGTAATACATTAATGACAGTTAGTCATTTACCAGCATGTTTAAAATAAATGTTTTAATGGCACATGCAACTTGTCAGAACATGTTTAAAAGCACAGGCGACTTCTTTTAAATAAATCATTCATGATGAATTTTACCTTATGAGATATAGATTGAAATCTCTCTCTCTCTCTCTCTAGGAACAACCCCTATGTTTACTTTGTTAACAGTTTGCATGATAAATGATTACTGTGATTTTTCTTTGAGAAGCTCTCACACCAGACCTCAGGCTGTAGAAGTGCCTTTTCTTTATCACATGATATTCTGTTCAGCTCTTGCTTGTGAGTCCTAGGAAAATTTTGGTAGCCTGTCAAAATAGCAAAGAAACAATAGCAGCACCCGACACTGTACTGGGAACACATGGTAGCCATCAGAGTAACTATGGAAGGGGGAGGAAAAGAACTGGACTTGGCTCCCCTTTGGACCTGGCAGATGGCCCTAGTTCCCCATTATCTCCCGGTTGGGCTTGGCTCTTTCCTCCACAAACACTTCCTCGCTGGGGCCTAGCACTTAGATCCACCAGCCCTTTCCTCCCCCAATAATAAATAAATAGTCAAATACTCATATCAGAGGACGCTATCATACATTCTGTAGAAGACAGGTAAGTTACTGAAAAACTATTTTAGAGAATGGTTTAAAGCATTTTTAAAAACTGTATTGAGACTATTTCTTGTACCCTTCTGCTTTTAAGGCCAACTGCCATAGTTACCATGAGTCAGATTGGGCAGGATTCACGTGGAGAGAAAAAAAAATAACTTAAAACATGTAAAATGCATCAAAAATTACCTCAAAAAGCTGGTGTATACATAAAAATACCAATGTTTTAAAGTCTGCCTGTGCTAGAAACAATGTCTGGGTTTTATTGGGAAGCAACTGGAAATTTAGCCTTTTCAATGGTATAACGCTACCACATGTAGTCTTTGCAGGGGTACAAAACCACATATGTGGAAGCTGTGACATTTTTATATAAAACAAACTGGCCCCAGACTATCATCTACCTAGAATATCAGGGTTGGAAGGGACCTCAGAAGGTCATCTAGTCCAACCCCCTGCTCAAAGCAGGATTAATTCCCAGAAAGATTTTTGCCCTAGATCCCTAAATAGTCCCCTCAAGGATTGAATTTACACCCCTGAGTTTAGCAGGCCAATGCTCAAACCACTGGGCTATCCTTTCCCCTAGGTCTATGCAGAGGTAATGTGAGGCTGAGAGGCAGTTCCACATTTGGAGGAGAAGGAGGAAGCATTGCTCTGAGAGGTTGATTGTTCAAAAGAATAGTAGTGTTTAAAACTGGTGAGAGATTTGGAATGCTACAGTAAATCCCAGGGAGATGGAGTGGGATCATGTGATGCAGCTGGGCGCGTGCAATACATTTATCAGCTGGCTCGCTAGTTGATCACATTGATGTCACCCAAATATATAAGGATCTATATATAAATATATAGTTATCTATCCATCCACCCATCCATCTAGCTACACAAGTACATAAGTATTTACCTAGGAAGCCTAGTAATGTAAAGGTAAGTAGGCAAACCTTGAGAAGGGACACATTTTATTATGAAAGATTTCTTTAATGAACATTGCACTTTCCACATAAAAGTCCTCAATGGGTTTGGAAAAGACATCTGAAGTTAAAAAAAGTAACCTGGAAGCTTTTGGATAGATCAACCTAATTACTCAGCTTACCCCGTTATGTTTGTCTGTTCAGTCTGGCAAAACTCAGTGGCAGTCTCCAGAATTGGATATCTGATATAGTACTTGATTTTCCTCTGCAATATTTATTTAATGAGTGCATGACCAGCTCTTCACAAAAAAAGAAAAGACGGTCATGAAAACATACAAAGACCTGCATTCTTCTCAAGTTCTGTGCTTATATCAGTCAAATTTTCTCTCTTTAATTTATGGTCTTTGTATATTAACATAATTTCTCTACTGCACATACACAACTTCACTTTTTATTTATGGTGGGTAATAGAGAACTGGGTGAATTTTATAGAATATGTTTATCATATGAATCGTTTTGATCTCTGCATTAACATATGCTTGTTTTATGAGTTTTAAGCTTGTACTGTTGATTTATGAGTTGAAAAGTCAATAACCATATTTTAAAGAAATCCAGGAAAAACATCTGAAAGTCTTGTTTATGGTTTAATGACACTATGAGAAAGCTTTGGATGCTATATGACTTCATACTCAATCTCCTCTGTCAGTTATCGTGTATTAAAATAGCATTTAGCAATCTTCTGTCTGCTTGATAGATTTAAAGGAACTAACTGTACTCTTATTCAATAAATCATGATGGATTGGACCTTGAAAATATGAGGGTACGCAGATAACTTACTGATTCCTTTATAGCCATTACGATCAGACATATCAGTGAAGAAACTTTTAATTTGCTTTAACAACAAACAAAAACATTTAAAACTACAAACTGCTGTTGTTTCTGGGTTTAAGCTCAAAATAAAAAGACCAAAAGAAGGGAATCTATCCCTTTTAGGAATGCCTTTGAAGATGAAAATACTGAAGCAGTAATGATTTTTCCAGCCACATTCTGGGTCATACACTCAGCCAAAGGCCAGTGAATGAACACATTAACTTCTGGGCAACGTAAGTAAAGGCTATCTCACGAGTGACATCAATGAGGATTTAGACAAAGGAATTAAACCCCAATTCAGCACATGTCTAACTTAAAGCATATGAGTCAATACACTATTTGCATGCTTTAAGTTGGGCATGTGCTTAAGTCCATTGGTAAACTAGGGCCTTACAGCACCTTTCATGGCTGCTTTGTCTGTTAGCTAATTTTGTTTTGTTTTATTTTCTGTTTTATCTCTTTTATAAACCAGCAAAAAGTTTAGGATTAATTGTTGCTATTGACTAGGCATTGGATTAATGCCAGATCTGTTTTCCTCCAGTTCTCAACTGAGACATGGCAGGGAAGGTATGGGTAAGTGTTTTGAATGGGCACCCTGGGAAGAGGGAATTAAGGTTCTGCTTTTTTCAAGGGGGTGTTAAATAGGAATTGGACATCCCTACCATATCACCCACGTTTCCCCATAAAGCTAGGACTTCCAGAGCTTTTGGGTCCTACATTTCAATCGAGCAGCTGCTTGCTTGGATCCAGATGATCCCATCAAGGCTCACAGAGGACACACTGTGCCTGGATCTCTCCATTGCCCAGGTGGAAGGGGTTATGCTGTTTTTGCGACCCTATAGCCTCCCTCCTTTGCCCCACACAGAAACCCCTCAATTGGAGTTTGCTTCACAGAGTTCAGGGGAAATGGTGAGGGGCAGAAGTAGGGGCAGAAGGGAGTTATTGCCCTGTGCCTCACAGTCCCCTGCAGGCCCCAGAGATTTCTTCATGTCACAGGCTCTGAGCAATATGTCTCCTACTAAGCAACCACGAAGATGTGGGGATCTTGCCAATGGTAGGTTGCCTCCAGCTGAAGCCATACTGCCCTGGTAGAGGGGCATAATGGAACAGCAGTTGTCCCTGCATACAACTTGGCTTCATGCTATAGGGTTTATTATTGGAGGGAGTGATCTGGCCCTGTTGCCCTAGGTCCCGTATCAGACTGGAAACTCATGCTGCTCTCGTGCAGAGTGGTGTGTTTCACTCAGTGCTGCTATGGTTATCTCAGCTGGAAGTGGCTTTTTGCGTAACTTACATCAAGCTCCAATGCTGACTCATCTAATTCAATCCTTTGAAAAGGACAGTGACATTCAGGGCCGGTGCAAGGAAGTTTCGCACCCTAGGCGAAACTTCCACCTTGTGCCCCCCGCCCAAGCCCTGCGGCAGTGCCCCGCCCTGCCCTCCGTCCTGAGGCGCCCCCCCACGGCAGCACCCCCACTGCCCTGCGGCGCCCCCCCACGGCAGCTCACCGTCCCCCTGGCCCGGGGAGCTGATTGGCAGTGCAAGCTTGGGAGGCAGGAGAAATGGAGCGGGGACGGCAGGGGGGGGGGGGGGGGGGAGGGGGGGGAAGGGGGGGGGGGGGGCGCCGGGGGGGGGGGGGGGGGGGAGAGGGAATTGGGGGCATCGCTTTTTGGTGCCCCCGCAGCTTGGTGCTCTAGGCAACCGCCTAGTTCGCCTTAATGATAGCACCGGCCCCAGTGACACCTGTCACTGAATTGCAGGTGGCAATTCAGATCCTGGAGGCAGTGGTTTTCAAACTTTTTTCCCTCGGGACCCAGTTGAAGAAAATTGTTGATGCCCGTGACGTAATTATATCTTTTGACTAGAGTTTTCATAAAATCATAATATCGCAATACATTCCAGCTTAACCCACTTTACATAACTAACACAAGACACTAGGCTTAGTAAACCTATGGTAAAGAGTGTGGGAGATGGCCTAGGGTAGGGCAGAGGGTGGGGTGCAGGGGTGAGGGCTGCGGGGTGGGGCCAGGAATGAGGGGTTCAGGATGCAGCAGGGGGCTCAGGGCTGGGGCAGAGGATTAGGATGCGGGTGTGGGGGTGAGGCTCTGGCTGGGGATGAGGAGTTTGGGGTGCAGGCAAGCTGCCCCAGGCCTGGGGACTCCCCCCAGCCCTCTCCCAGCCGGCAGCAGCTAGCTCTGGGGGAAGGGCCTCTCTCTCTCCCCTTTGCTGGCAGCAGGGAGCTCCGGGGCCAGGGGAGAGGCCCACAGCAGCCCTGCAAGCCCCAACTTGCTCCTCTCCCCAGTTCCTGCTCACCCCCTACATCCCTCCTCTCCAGGTCCCTGTTGCATGGCCCTTTAGAACTGGTGTACAGCAACGGTCATTATAATTTGAATCAGCAACATTCCGCGACCCAGTGCCTGTACTTTGAAAAGCACTGAGCTAAGGGATATGACCAATGGCCTTGTAAACAGAAGATTTTGGTGTCTGGACAGCCACCTTTAAATATGTGATGCAAGGGGGCACTGACTATGGCAAATATCACATGTGGAGTGGCACATGCAACTCTGTCCACAGCAGCACTTGCCTCACATTGAACTAAAGCATGAGAAGTGGAGCAGCACCTGAGCAAAAATGGCTTTGCCCCCAGGATCCAAAGCACAGCAAAGCTGAGGAAAGGAGCCCTCAACCGCACCAAGTGTTTCAGAGCACAGCAACCCACAGGTGGACTGGGGGTGCTACTGCTGTTGCCCCACTGTGCGATTTGAACTTCATGGATTCTCATTGTGCTTCTGCCCACCCACCTCCATTGCATGGCAATATAGGCAGGCTCCATGGACACCTCTTCTGTGATGCACAGGGGTGGGGAATTTTCTTACCTGTGTTTTTCACTGGATCTCATCAGAGCAGAAAGACAGTTCCCGCTGGTAGGGGCCTTGAGGGCGTGTCAAAGATTCGTTAGTTTGTAGGTGGTATCCTCTTTCCAAATCTAAGAGAAGAGTGCTAATATGAATAATCACAACTCCAGGCTACTAGCTAATAATTGGAGGCTCTTGGAGGAGGCTGGAGGCTCTATTATTACCCTGGAGGTTGTCATTAGTTCCAAAAAAATGGTACCCTACGGAATGTAGCTGTGTAGCTTTTATTTTCAGCAATTTAACACTATGATTGAAGCCCATTATCTTGTAAATATCAGGACAGCCCCTGGTGATATGGCCTGTTACACATAAGGGAGGCAGTCACTTCACTTTATATCTGATCCATATGATTTGTGCAATCCACTGTGGCAAGAAATAACATGACGCATCCCAAAACATGTGAAACCAAGTTCAGTTACTAAATCAAGTTTATGGATTAAATAAAAAAAATCTGCACTCCCTTTTTCCCCCGGCCTCCCACAGAGAGTTGGTGGGATAATTCACATGACTAATATATTGGTATATAAGGGTACAACTTGTTCAGGAAGGACTGGCAAGGGAAAAAGTGAGGAGGAGATGCTTTGTATATCAAAGACATACACACTTGCACTAAGGTCGAGATAGAAATGGGAGGCAGACCTGTTGAAAGTCTCTGGGTAACGGAAATAGGGGTAAAAAACAAGGGTGATGTCATGGTAGGTGTCTACGGTAGTGAACTAACCAGGAAGAAGAGGTGGATGAGGCTTTTTTCAAACAACTAACAAAATCATCCAAAGCACAGGACTTGATGGTGATGGGGGACTTCAGTTACCCAGATATCTGTTGGGAAAAATAATGCAGCAGGTCACAGATTATCCAACAAGTTTTTGGAATGCATTGGAGACAACTTTTTATTACAAAAGGTGGAGAAAGTAGACATAGAATATCAGGGTCGGAAGGGACCTCAGGAGGTCATCTAGTCCAACCCCCTGCTCAAAGCAGGACTAAACCCCAGACAGATTTTTGCCCTAGATCCCTAAATGGCCCCCTCAAGGATTGAACTCACAACCCTGGGTTTAGCAGGCCAATGCTCAAACCACTGAGCTATCCCTCCCCCTAAGTGACTAAGGGAGAGGCTGTTCTAGATTTGATTCTGACAAATAGGGAGGAACAGGTTGAGAACTTGAAGGTGGAAGGCATCTTAGGTGAAAGTGATCAAGAAATGATAGAGTTCACAATTCTAAGGAATGATAGAAGGAAAAGGGCAGAATAAAGACAATAGTCTTCAAGAAGGCAAACTTTAGCAAACTCAAGGAATTGGTAGGTATAATCCCATGGAAAGCAGTCTAAGGGAAAAAAGAGTTCAAGACCGTTGGAAGTTTTTAAAAAAGAGACAGAGCACCAAAGCAAACTATCCCAATGCATAGGAAAGATAGGAAGTATAGTAACAGACTGCTCTGGCTTAACCAACCCAAAACTCAAAAAAGAGTCATACAAAAAGTGGAAACTAGGTCAAATTACAAAGGATGAATATAACAAACACCACAAGCACATAGGGACAAAATTAGAAAGATCAAGGCAAAACCCCAAACACACACACACACAAAGAGTTTAAACTAGCTAGCTATGGACATAAAAGGTAACAGGAAACTTTTTTACAAATATACTGGAAGCAAGAAGAAGACCAAGGCCAGGGAAGGTCTATTACTCAATGAGGAGGGAAAGACAGTAACAGAAAATGCAGCAATGACCAAAGTGTTTGCCTTTATTTGTTTCAGTTTTTACCAAAACTGGTTAGCAGTGATTGCATGACTAACATAAGATCTGTGGCTAAAATAGGAAAAGAACAAGATAAGAATTACTTAGACAAGTTAGATGTTTTCAAGTCAGCAGGGACTGACAAATGCATCCTAGAATATTTAAGGAATTGGCTGAAGTGATCTCTGAGCCATTAGTGATTGTCTTTGAGAACTTGTGGAGGACGGGAGAGCTCCCAAAGGAAAAGAAAAAGGAAATGAGGACAACCCATGGAATTATGGACCAGTCAGCTCAACTTTGGTATCTTGAAAAATAATGCAGCAAATAATCAATTTGTAAGCACCATGAAGATAACAAGGTGATAAGTAACGGTCAACGTGGATTTTACAAGAACAAATCATGTCAAACCAACCTAATATCCTTCTTTCATAGGGTAACAAGTCTTCCAGGGGATGTGACATTGGCAGACCAGGTACTAGCTCATGCTTCTCTCTCATGCTGAGAGATAAACAAGTAATCACAAAAGAACAGGTACACTGCATAATTGAAGAAATAATTTGGAAATAGGAGGCTTTTGCAATATGGTCACTGTAGAGATAACAATTTATCTATATCAATGTGGTTAAGAAATTATTAAAAAATTGACAGCATATGTCAATGATTGGAAGCCTAGGTATGGTTATCCGTAATACCACACATAGACAAAGGGCTGGCCTAAGTTTGCTATGGTCATGGAAACAGTGAAATATGTATATATATAGATCTGAACAGGTTATATAACTTAAGAGCAATAAACGATCTGGATATTTTCCTACACATTTTCTCTAAGAGCCAGATTGTGCTGGCCCTTACAGAGATGTGCAGAATGGGTGGCAGGATAAGGACCTTTCCTCACCCACCTCTCAAATGTCCTATATAAGGGCCAGGTCAATCCCTGCACATGGGAATCCCTACTCCACTTCAGGCCACAATTCCCCAGAGGGAAGGGAGGAGGTGTGGCCCTGACTTTGCTTTCCTATATGCACTAGCCAAGAAAGCGGTCCAGCTGTGTATGGGGAGTATGGTACTCCACACAAAGGAATATAGTCGTGGGCACACACCCTCTGTGCACCTGGGGGGCTCCAAGAGGCATTCTCCAGAACATTTCCTGTTGCTCCATCTGAGGCAATGCAGTCCTGTATGGCCCCACCCCGCAGCCCTCACCCCTGCACCCCACCCTCTGCCCTTCCCTGGGCCACCTCCCACACTCCTTACCATAGGCTTACTAAGGCTAGTGTCTATTGTTATGTAAAGTGGGTTAAGCTGGAATGTATTGCAATATTATGATTTCATGAAAACTCTGGTCAAAAGATATAATTATGTTGGGTCACGGGCATCAACAATTTTCTTCAACTGGGTCACGAGGAAAAAAGTTTGAAAGCCACTGATCTAGTCTGACCACCTCTATAACAGGTCATAGACCTCCCTCAAAATAATTTCTAGAGCATGTGTTAGAAAACCATCCAATCTTGATTTAAAAATTGCCAGTGATGGAGAATCCAGCACAACCCTTGGTAAATTGTTCCAACGGTTCATTACCCTCACTGTCAAAGGAGTGTCTATGCAGATGGGCCTCTGCATTGCTTGTGCATTATGGAGGTGGACCCTGTGTAGACCCAGAATGAGCTAAGAGGAAGATGGCTGTTGGAGAAGGGTGTAGAAGCGCAGCAGGCTGGAATAGCCGCTGGGGGGAGGTGCTGTAGCTTGGCCTCAGGTTGAGGGGTGATTGTTATTCTGTACCCCTGACTCTTGCTGGGACCCTCTTCCAAAGGCCAGTTACTTGGACTTTTATTACAGGGAGGGGTGAATTTCACCTTAATGGAAAGTGTTCCTCCTATTTCCTAACTTGTGATTGGCTAAGGTGGAGCCCCCTAGAAAGTACAGTGAATATTTAACAAGTTCATCCTATTTCTACCAACACTAGCAGTTCTGGAGGTATTTAGCACCTTGATAACCAGGCACTGTGCAGTCTTTTGTTTGTATATAATAACTCCAAGTTCTGTGAGTTGTCTAGAGTAATGGAAAATTAAATGTGTTTATATCATCCAGTTTCTGAGACTACATCCTGATGCACGTTATCTGATTGTCTGCAGTAATTGTGATATTCTAACGTAGGCTGTTTAGCTTTTACACAAGCTCCTCTTTGTTTTCATAGCTGCAGGAAACACAATCCCCGCATCAAATAAGCACTAGCCCATGCAGTGGGCAGTATGGAATTATGCACCTGAATTGGGAGGTGGCCTCTTTGGGGTGATATGCACCCTTGGAGTTCAAGCATAGAGCAGTCCCTGTAATCTTTCAGGCACAGAGGCTTTTATGATGTCTGGTCCTTGCCTGGAGGATGAAATGGAAAGCTCCTTGCATCCCAGACTCTGCTCCACATTATGCTAGGGCCAGGCAAAAGCTGTCCCTACGTGTCTCAATCTCCAAGCAGTGTGCATAATGGAATATTAAGAAAATGCATCCCTTCTGATTGGAACACAGCCTAGAGAGAATCAAACATCCCCTCTCACAAATACCCTAACACCCTTATTGGCAGCACTGCTCTGCTACATTATTCCTGTGACATTTAACAGAGAGCACTCACTTTTTATCTGGGCCCTGGGACAACCTTCCCTTTTTTGAACCCACCCTTCAACAGTTATTCCTCTAATTGTTCTCAAGCCTAATGGATGATTGAAGAGACACTCCCTAAGGAGATTCCAGTGCCACATCTGTCTGAGAAAGGCTTAGCATAGGACTTTCACCTCCCGAGGGAAGCACATGTTCTCTGTGCCCAGATTTGTTGAACCTTTGCCACTGGAGAAAACTCACACTCAGCCATTTCTAAAGTCAAACACCTGCAAAAGCTATTTATGGCCATGTATGCGATGTGCCATGACCATATCCCTCTATTATTCTGAAACGGAATCCCAGCCAATCACATTCCACACAGCAGGCTGTGCTAGCTCCTGTTGTGGCATATCAGGAACAAAAGAGAGTGAGGGTCTGGAGGAAGCCCTTGGGCCCCTACCTGCCAGGCAGAGGGGCTCTCTCTTTGCACAGCTCACAAGCCTCTCCTTGCACTGGTAGCATGGCTGGCAAGGTTTTCTTGTCAACATTGGTCCACCAGTGGTGGCAGAACTCTCTGATGGGGGTTCACAGAGAAGAACAGGGAAAACTGAAGCTGCTTAGAGCACCATTAATTTCACAGTTTATAGGATGGTCGCCACATGATAAATGAATGGCTAAAAAGTAATCTTGCTTGTTTAGGCAAAAGTTACAGCGAGGGGGAAGAAACACTACATGGAACATGAGTGATTGATTTATTTAGATTTATCATAGCCTGTTTAGATACCTGCCAGGACTCTGGGCACCTCATTTATACATTAAACATTATAATACACATAACAACGCAGTGTAGCCTGATTGATTATTGCAGTTACAAAATTATTTATGGGGGTGTAATGTACACTTGGTACTGCCACTGGCTCTTTATTCAGGTGGCTACTTAGAGTTAATTAAGATGATGATATGGGTGACGCACTCACAGAAATTTTGAGCTTTAGTTAATACAGACATAATTGAAATAATAGAAACATCAATATATGTACGTAAAGAATAAGATCAGTACATTTAAATTGGTTTTCTACATTGTTCATACTTAACATTGTGCATACTTACAACCTTATGGAGCCCATTAAAGATGGAAAGAACAAGTAAGTAGACAACATCATAAGAGCTGGACCTGATACGATTGACATCCTTTCTGGAACCTGATGTATCCTAGAATGCTAGAAAATATCCAGGTCTTTTATATGCTTAGGCTACGTAACCCACTCAGATCTATGACCATATTTCACCATTTCCATGCCCATAGCAAATTTAGGCCAATCCTTTGTTTATGTGTGGTATTATGGATGCACATATTAGGCTTCCAACCATTGACATTTGCCTCAATCAATTCCTTAACAACTTATCGGTGTCAATGTGGTTATCTCTATAATTAACTTATTGCAAAAGCATGCCACCCCCGAGCCTCCTATATCCAAATTACTTCTGCAGTTATGCAGTATACCTATTCTTTTGGGCTTACTTGTTTATCTCTCAGATTGACAGTGGATAATTTCTGAGCTGGGGTTCAATCCTTAGACCTACGTCAGCTAATTAAAAAGCCAGCATCTCACACGCGTAATAAAAATAGGCCACTCTCCTTTAGCAAAGCCTGACAACCCTGTTATTTGTGTTTTCCTACTTATTGTTACAGCTCCAATAACTTCCATTATTATTTCTATAGCATGCTGAGCAGGTAGATTATATTTTGTCCAAAACTATACCCATTCAAGATCAGGTCAGGGGGAAATGGTCAACAACAGTATAAAGAGCTGCCCCTTCCACACTGATAGATAGGAGGATAATGAAATAAACCCAATGCTCAGCTCACCCTCTTCCCATAAGCCAGGGGAAAGTGCTGGGCTCTGGGAGTGTCTGGATGGTTTGTAATCCCGGGTCCCTAGGACCAAGGGGAAAAAGAAGTTCCCAAAATGAATAAATACCCGGTTAGCAGTTCCCTCTTGTTTATAGGTAGGGAGCTCCAGTTCAAGCACCCCTGCTAGTTACAGGAGGGGCAGTGGCAGTGCCCAGCAATCTAACCTCAAGATGACAAAGGCAGGCGTAACTGTGGCAAGGTCCACATCAGCGAGAAAGGGTGGCAACTGCGTGGTGGCAGTTCCTTTGAGGAAGGCAGCTGTTCCCCTTTCTTCTATTCTTGCTCGAGTAATGTCTTACTGTACAAGTAGCCCAATGGAAATTACTGAAGCTATTTGCGGTGTAAGGTACTACTCAGTATGAGGAACATTTGCACAATTGAGCCCCGTGTAACTGCAATGATTTTGCCTCTCTCTCGTGTAAACAGGAGAGGAGAGCCTAGAAGCACTATAGATATAAACAAACAGCAAATACAGCCAAGTTTTCAAGTGCTCAGTGTCCAAATGTGAGCCAGATTTCAAAAGAGCTCAAATCACTAAATGGCCATATTTTTCACTTGCACCCAGCATTTTGGGTGCTGACACCTTTGTAAAATCTGACTGCATGTGACACAGCAGAAATTGCTGCGTGTAGAGCATTTTTTGAAAATGTGGCCCTTATTTTGAGGCTTAAATGGTGCCTTTACCCTGGCCTCAATCATGGGTCCTGAGTGCTTGAAAAAAAAAAATCTAACCATAAGCATTTTTGAAAATGTGACCCCCGCGTGACTAATTTCCCAGATACAGCAGGCTGCAATAAAAGTTAAGAGAAAACTATCATAACAGTTAAAGGATACTGATGTTTCTTCTTCCTTTCTCTCTTGAAAATCATTGTTTCATAATCTTAATCATAATCCCATCAACACTAGATCCAGGTTTGATGCTGTGAACCATATTTCAGAAAAAAATTACCACCATTATCCCCAAATAGGATTTGATTTTGGAGCTGCATCACAAAGATTAAAGAGACAGAATATAACAAACATATAATCAGCAGTGCCTTACTTTGTTACCTAGCTTGTGAGGAGTTAGCTGTGAAGTTGTGTTACATGTCAGGGTTAAATAGAGAGAATAGATTTCCACTTGCAGGCCCCTCCAGAATCACATGAGCTTTGAAGCATTAAAAGAAAGTTACATGCACAAATGTTTGCAGGATCATACCCAAAGCCTTTACATTAAATGCTGAAAGTGCATATGAAAGTGAAGTAGATAGCACAACAATGTGGACAGTTTTATTTTGTGGCCTCTGGGCTAGTGTTAACATTTATTATGATAGACGAGATAGATAGGGACAGCCCCTAAACTATACACCAGGAAGATCTTTGTGGCATGTTTACGCACTCATAGACAGTCCAGCCACTCTTGGCATTGCAAAGCATTTTCCTATTCAGCTTGTCACGTATACATAGTTTTTCAATGCTGACTATTTTAACCTTTATAATAACACTTTATACTTACCCATGGCTTTCTTCTGAAAAGCACTCTACAAACAATTTATTAAGCCTCACATACCTTCTTTGTGGTAGGCATTATTATTCCCGTTTTACAGGTGTAACCTGAAGTATAGACAGGCTAAGAACAAAATGTGAGCAGCGTTTATTAAGGTTAACCATTCAAATACATATCTTGGTCCCCTAATAAAATGACCTGGTTTTCAGAAGTACTACTGCTTTACATAACACCTGTAAAAATCAGGCCATGGATTTAGATGCCAAAATATGTATTTGGGTGGCTAATTTTAAACACCTAATTTTACTCAACCCAACTATGACAAATTTGGTCTAAACCCACATTGTGAGTCCATGGCAAAGTTGGGAATAGAACCCAGAATTCCTGGGTCCTAGCCGCCTGCCTGAATGTATGCATTTCTCTTATAAGCAAATATCAAAGACTGGTTACGATCAACCAAGCAACAGTCATAGTTTTGGTTTCATTCAGCAGCCTGTGGCTGTGAATTTTGTATTAAGGTGTATTGTATATTTATTTGTATTTATATAAAAAAAAGAGGAAAGGGTCAATTAGAATTTATGAATTGCTCTAAAATTCCCAGATTAAAGACTCTACTTGTGAAGTATTATTAGGTCTATTTACCTTTTTTTTATTGAGTGAATGGAATATGAGTCTGACTTATTATGGTTCTCTCTGAAAATCAACTACTGAGCTGGGAATAAGAGTGGATGATATTTTCTTTGCAAAAAATGTTCTCCTGCAAAGGTATAATAAAAGCTAGATATGCAGTCTCAGTGAAAAGGCATAGGCATAGGCAATAGTACATGTTTCCAGATCAACACATCAAAACACTTCAGTCTATTTCCCCAAATACTTTTATGCTTGCACGCCACAACCAGGAAACAACCATATTTAGTTATCAGCACGTCAAATACAAAGAAAAGGATCCAGGAAGCAAACATAAGAGGCTAATAAGGCATGCTGTGCCAACACTATGTTGCTACATATGTATCATAATTAAATTTTCACTGAGGCTATGAAACTAATATTTGCCCAATTGATTTTTGTTCAATCAGCCCTTCTGACTTTTTTTAATTTGCTTGATGTTATCCTGTTATAAGGATATTGCCTAAAGTAAAAACGAGTCATTTGCACATTAAAACAGCTAAGGGCAAAGGTCTGCACAAGTGTAAATGACGGTGGAATATGGCCCTAAGAACTGAACCCTCTTTGAAAGTGAGAGAAGGGAAATAATCACAGAAAATTCCAGCTGTTACCACAGTATTTCTTGTTACAATATTTTTTCTGTCCAACCCTTATTTTTGCAAATGACGTTGAAATTACAAATTCTTTCCTGAATTTTATCAGGATACAAAAAATAAAAATGATTGAGCGGTTGATGGTTATGATAGGTCGTAGCATGTCATCAATTTTTAAACAGAACTCTCCATTAGTTTAAGATATGGGCCAATATTTCTGCTTCACAGAATGTGTGCCTATTCTTGCTCTCTCATTCATGAGATCAGCTCCATTGGCTTTAATGGGATTACTCGTGTAAAGCAGGCATATTTGGACCTTCTTTTATTTCTCCTAGACTATCATTATCGTAACATGAAACAACCACAGGTGTGTAAGGATGGCCCAAGTCTCATTATACTCTGACGCTCCTTTGGCAGTACAAAGGGGCCTTAAAATAGCGGTGCAAAGGCACCACAGTACAAATGAGAATAAACCCCAGTGCCTGCGGGACAGATCCTCAGCTGCTGTACATTAGAATAGCTTCAATTACAATGATTTACACCAGTGGAGGAACCAGCCCTGCATTCCTAGTACATTTGCTTAGAGTGTTTCTCCACTGATTTCAGTGGGAGTTTTAGTTATGCAAACAATCCAGGACTGGGCCCTGGGCTTTTGTTTATCTGCACCAGCCTTTTGTGGTTTGTGATGTTTTGCACTTTACTGACAATGAAATAACTAGTGAGTTTGGGTGCTCAACGTGAGACACCTTAGAGCAGCTTGAGTTTCTGACACTGGTCTCTTTAAGCTGTCTCAAATTGGGTTCCTAAGAAGTGGAGGCAGTCAAAGTCACTAGTCATCTTTCAAAATCACCTGTATTTAAACAAATTTATCTTTGAAAATTTCTCATTAAAATAAAAGAAATATTGCAACATTCAATTAAAATTTTCAATTCCATTTTAAAGAATCAGTGTATATTTGAAATGGAGAAGACAGAAACTTTGGACAAGCTTTATCTAATATCCTGGGTTTACCATTCAACTGTTAGTGAAAAACCACATCCCCTACATTCTGCTAATTTCCCACTGTACCCGCCACATGCTGGAAACTAGAGAAGGGCCATATCCCTGCTCTGAAGGCCAGATCCCTCCATTTGACTTCAGTGGGCTTTGGATCAGACTTTATCTTACACCAGTGCAACCCCATTGACTTCAGTAAAATTGCATGGGGTAGCTGAGAACAGAATTTGAGTTAATTTTTCTACAGCTCCATGCCTGTTACTTTTGTGGAGGGGTTTGCAAAAGAAGTCAAGTGGCAAACTTTTCAAAGGTGTTGTTTGGAAATATTAGACAAAATATATTCTTAATCTAGCCTTGAGTTGTTTTTTTCTGCAATAATTATCAAGGACAAACAGTGAATCAAATTAAAAAATGTATGCACACTTATTTTAATATATTAAGTAGTGAGGGGAAACTCTGGTAGCTTACATACCACCATGTGGCCATTGTTGGCAAATGCTGACTTTTTAATGGTGTTCCATATGTAACAGTCTAATTTGCTGGAAAACAATCAAAGGAGGTAAATTAATCCAATGACTAAGGTGTTAACAGTTCATCTGGTTTACATTGGCTTAAAGTTAATAGCTAACTTCATTCTTTTCAGCATAAGGGATAATTTTTTCCATGCAATAAAATCATTAAACCAGAACAATAAGGCAATTCCAGGAGCATTAGTCCATAAAAGGGTTGAAATAGTCAGCTGTGTCTCAAGCCTCATAATGCTGCATTGGTGTGGTTTTCAAAAGCTAACCAGTTGCATTCTCCCCCTGTTTTTCCTCATTGCTTCACTAGTAGTCCTTGGAGTCCAGTTGGGTTTTGGTTTTTCTTGTAGAAGTTGAGTGTGAAAAGCAAGCCAGGTGACTGGTTAAAAACAGCAGGATGCTGTGAATGAGAACTCTTTTACGTGATAAAAATGTCATAAATTTAGCAATGAAATAGAAATGTTTTGCCACTCCAGTTTGTTACAGATTAAGTAGCCCTCTGAGGCTTGGTAATAAGTGCTATTATACTGCAGTGCTGCTATGTTATCTATCCATTTCAGAAGCCAGTATGTATGTATTCAAGTCTATTGCTAGAGCTGGGCAAACAATTAGTGACTCCTCTGAGTGATATATATGTCCTATCAGTGATTGTAGCTCTCCTCCCTGTCTGTTAACTGTCAAGCTCTATTCTCTAATTTAAATTTGCCATTATAAAGAGCTTAAAACTGTTCTCAGAGAAACTTCATTGACTTCACTGAAACAGAAACCAGGCCAAAGTATATAGGGCCTGAATCTCATTTCCACTTTAAGGTCCTTTTACACAGCCAGAATAATGTAAAAGAGCCTTAGAATAATTAAGAATCAGGCCCATTATGTTTCTTAGCTATTTTAATTTAAGAAATTAATTTTACAGGATTTAATAAACTAACAAATAATTATAATTTATTGGATCAAATTCTGCCTTCATTTTCCTCCATTGATTACAGTGGAATTTTACTAGGGATGAATTTGGTCCATTATGGGGTCAAATGTGTAATCTATATTCAGATAAATTGTGGCATTAAATTGTGTAAGTATCACTGCTACTAGTCCTTCCCAATTAGGACTACTTGTGTAAGTATTTACCCAGACAAATAAGAGTTGCAGCCCTGTGTTACAACACACATAATCTCCCAGATTTGAAAGTCTGCAGTATACCCAGTGATCCACACGGAATTGAAATGAGTCCAGTGTTGAGGAATTGGCAGCAGTGATCAAGACATTCATGAGCTTTTGTGCCTTTGTTTCTCATTTCAGTATGAAGAGAAACGTAATCACCTGTTCTCACTAAAGTCAATAGCAAAACTCCTATGAACAGGGGGAGGGTTGGCCCTGATATTAATCTTTATCATTTTTAAAATTATCAGTTAATTTTGATAGGTGTCCATATTATTTTAATCAACAGTATGTACTGCATGAGCACTGTACAAAGAGACAGATCAAAGGGTGTTTTGCACATTTTCCTTTCATTTTCTTTCTTTCTCTAGGTTATGGGGATGACTACTGTGTTTGCTCCCCTAACTCTCCTGCAAACTTTGGCATGGTTGAACCAATCTGAGGTTACACATTTATGTAGACTCTAACTGCCTCTGGTGCAAACAATCCGACTGTAACTTACAATGATCATACAGATTGCAAAAGTCAAGGTATTTCACTGTATGGCATGCCAAGATTTTGATCATAATAGGCCCCATGTATGTCCTGCTGTGTGCATCTACCCATCTCTTGTGGGAATACAGAATTAGGAGCAGCTGTGGCCAAGGGAATCCCTTGCAGCATGTTGCCAAGGTATTGGATCAGAGCTGCAAGGGGCCAAAACTGCTGAAGGTGTGCAGACCATCTGAGCAGAAGGCCCTGGCCTCACAGGATCTGTGGATTTGTGGGGAGACCTCTGGCATGCACAAGGGGCAAACCCAGTTCTCCAATGGAACAAAGAAAGACTGCAGAGATTTCCTCTTTCCCTGTATCCCTTTCCCATGGGTTTTTCCACAGGGGAGGGTGATCAGGTTCTAAAGTAAAAATATTTTGCTGAATGTATTTGGTGTTGCAAAAATAGATTATTCCATACAATAATAAATAATATGACATGAGAGATATTGTATTGTCCTGTAGGGAAAGTTGATGGATGAGTATGGTCTTTGAGTAAGACTCCTAGGCTCTATGATACTACTACTACTACTACTACTACTAACTATGCAATGACAAAACTCCATAACTGAAACCATAAACCTACAAAACTATATAAGGAATTACCACGCACATTGTATAAAATGAACAAACAGAATTTAAACAATATTGATAAAAAGCAACATTATTTTGTAAAACATGGGGCACTAATTAACCATTTCTCTGTACAGCATGGCTTATTTGGATTCTTTCCTTGGCTAATAATCCTAAAATTTCCTCACAGGCATTGTCTCTAGTATCCTGGGGCAAACACAGTTACAACAACACTGCAGATCCTAAAACAAGACAGTCTGGATATATATTTCCCCAGCAATCTATTTGCATTTTAATATTTTGGGTGTTGATAGCACAGTTATCAACACCTCACGGTGTTTACTCCACCCTTCTTCAATGCAATGGCTTGAATCTTTGATTTGTTCTAAAACTACCTAATCTTGTTCCCATTGAAGTCAGTAACAAAACCTGTGCCGAACTCACTGGAAGCAGGATGGGGCTTTACTAGATATTTCAAATAATATTTATTTTATATTTGAGATTACAGGGAAGATAGCCAATGGTAGTTTGAAGATGTCACCCTGCAAGGACTATGCACATGCATAAGGGCTATTGACATCCATTAGTCTACTCTTAAGATTACTCATGAGAGTAAAGGTTTGGAGGATCAAGCCTGCAATGACTGACCATGTCAGGTGCTAGTGAACTTGCAATTCTAGCAATAAAGCTTAAAAACAGCTCCCATTGTTATTTATTTGGTTTATTTCTCTGCAGCTTCTTTGTGCCTCTTACCACTGAAATTCTGAACTGTATTTTAAGTAGGATAATGCCATTTTGGATTCATTTAAACAATGGACCCCACCTTACGCACATTGAAATCAAAAGTAAAATCTCTCATTGAGCTCAGTGGGAGAGCAGGATTCAACCCAACAGAAGCAAGTTGGGAAGATGTGTGATTTTAGAGGAGTACAAGGAAACAATCCAGGGTTATAGATCTTCACTGACTTGCTCCAAATTATACTCTTTTATAAGAACAATTAGTGCTCACCAAGGTTTTGATCTAGCCAGGTGTTGAGCATTTCCTGCAAGATACTGAGTTGCTGTTAATTCTTATTGATGTCTACAGGGGCTATGGGTCCTCAGCAACACAGGCTCCATAAGCATGATCTGGTTACTGTTATATGTTGTCATGTTAAAAAGACACTGTCAAGGTATTTTGTATCATTTCAATTATTTATCTCAAGGTGAGATAGAAAAGATTATGAGACCTATGTAATGACAACCCCAAGAAAGCAGAAACATGGAGAGGCTCCTACACGTTCTAATTTATAGAGTAGTCCTTGCAACTGCAAGTTGGACTAATGACTAAAGCTGACTGAGTACAGGAAATATAAATTTTCAGCTATTTCTTAAATAATATGGTCACAGTTTGAGTTCTTCCTACTTAAGCCTATTAGTATTAGCAAAGCTTCGGTCTGCGTTATGTGGTCAAATGTATTCAACATCAAATACATGCACTTGACTCAGAACTGCTATTTTAAGGCCCCGCATGCTGCTATAGTTCCTCCAAGCTGAAAGCCATGCAGTAGCCTACAAAAGCTAAATAAAAGTATAGCTTTGTATTGCAAGTTTATCCAGACCCTGGTCCACTCTCTGCTCTTGTAGTTGACTTGAAGTCCATATGAGCTTTAGTCTTTTCAACAATACTATTTTTTTAATGGATCCCCCCTCTCCCTCAGCAACAATAAATACCTTTTATTAGGACTGGTTGAAAATTTTCCATTTAAATATTTTCTTGACAGAAAATGGATTTTTGACAAAATGAAAGGTTTTGTGACATGTTTGCTTTCACCAGAAGATTTATCTGAAAACTAAACACCTGACAACTGAACAGGTTTCAGTTTTTCTTCGAATACCAAAACCAAACTGAAAATTTCAGTTTGGAAATGTTGAAACATTATGTTTTGACACTTTAAATTGAAAGAAAATGTTCTGACATTCTTGAATCTGTTTCTCTTTGACTCAGTTTACCATTAAAATGTATCTGTTTGAGCCATCGTGGAGCCCCATGGGAGCTTTAGTTCAGGTGCCTACATTCTTCTCCAAGGACCAGGCTCCCTGGCCAGACTATGTCTCCCATGATTTACTACAGTTATGTGACTCCCATGATGTATCACAATGGGTCAGCTACAGGCGAGTCTGATTCATGAAAAATGATGTTCATCGCAGGAGCCCCGCCCATTGGGATGAGGCACCAGATCTACAACTCCCATGCGGCACTGCAGTAGTGCAGGGGGATGCAATTTGGTGTTGAATTTAACCAAAATGAAACATTTCAATTTGGATTGACAAATATTGGTTTGAAATACTTTGATTCATGTTGTCCTAATGAACCAAAATTAAATATTTTGTTTTGATTTTCGCAATGGAAACTTTTGGTTTTTGGCCAAAAGTTTGCAGTTTTTGGGTTTTCAACAAAAAGTTGAACTATTCTGTGGAAAATTTTCAATGAAAATGGATTTTGTTCATTTTTTGTTGAAATTTTCTGGAGGGAAAGAAACCATTTTCCAACCAACTCTAGTATTTTATATACTTTCCTTCATTTCCCAGGAGGCCAAATATGTATGTCCAAAAACCTGAAAACTCTATAAAAGAAAAAAGAAATATACATTTAGAGTGGGCTTTTCAAAAGTGTTCAACACTGGCACAACTATACTGTCATTGCTCCTATTGAAGTCAGAGTTAGGCCAAAACTGATCTCTTTTGAAAATTCTGTCCCCATAATATTTTCAACTGGACAGTAATATCTCAAAGTGAGAGGCAGTACTATCATTAAGGTACAATACAATTTTAAATTAAAAATAAACTTCAAAATAGAGCTTAAAACTAAGCACAGTGTTTAAAACAGAAAAGACTGGCAGGCACTAACTGCATCTAGTTTTGCAATAATATTCATTCTAAGTGTCCTGTGGTCATCATGCCTTCGTATTAAGTAAGTAGAGTTATAAAAATTCTTCCATTCTGGGCAGGGCCGGCTCAAGGCACCAGCTTGTCAAGCAGGTGCTTGGGGCGGCCGTTCCGGAGAGGGGCGGCCGCTCCGGAGAGGGGCGGCACATCCAGGTATTCCCCGGCAATTTGGCGGACGGTCCCTCACTCCACCTAGGAGCAAAGGACCTCCCGCCGAATTGCCACCGCAGATCGCGATCGTGGCTTTTTTTTTTTTTTTTTTTTTGGCTGCTTGGGGCGGCCAAAACCCTGGAGCCCTGATTCTGGGGTTATTGGGTTGACAGAAATTATATTGGATTTATCCACATTGTTTATGATCAATGTTCAAATCAAAGTAAATATTCAGTTCTTCCATATCCTTGGACCCTTTTATAAGTGCTTTCTCATTAATCTTTACCAGAAGGCTGTTTACAACTGTCTGCTTCTGGAAGTGGCTTCCCTGTGCTCCCACCCCTTCAAACACAAAACAATTTAATGTTTGCTGGGAACAGTTTGGAAGACTACTCCCAAATCCGCATGATTTTTAAATTAGAATAATTTTAATGATGTTTCAAATTATAATAATTTTAAAATTGTTTTAAACAGAGTTGACAATGTAGTAAGAATCCTCCAACTTTTACAAATTAATAAAGGTATACATCCTTCAGCATTGATAGTTGAAAGGAAAATGTCACCACTGGAGTCTCTGAATCTGTTTTGCAACTTTTTTGCCAGTCTTTTAGCATGGCAGAACAAAAGCAAAGCCATGTTGTATCTGTTAGTTTGGGGCTTTTATGAATGCTGTAGTGAAGTTTTTCTCACAGAAGGAATGCTGTTAATTAGAAACATAAGGCATGAACAATCCTTACCAGTAAAGTGGTTAAATGGAACCACACTGTGGTACTTAACAATGTCAAAAAAGAAAAAAAAATGAAGAAAATCCTAGTTCTGATTTTATTTTTTTCTACTGTTGGCTCATTTCCAATGGGAGGAAAATGCCAGTGAAAATAAAAACATTTGAGAATCCTTAGAACACAGGGCATTTTACACAGAGACTGAATTACATTGTTTCACAATTCTGGCTCTACAAATTCCTTCAGAGCCCAGTTTAAAATTTTAACACAGAAGAACAGTAAACACTTAAATTGGACTAAAGGAAATCCTGTAATGGGGAAAGTGTTCAGGCTGAAGAATGCGCTGGGGAGGGTAGAAGGAGGAAATAAATGGGGGATTTCCCTGCCTTAGTTGAAGTTCATCTTCCCTCTGGCTCCTGCTAAGCCATCCCTGCTACAGATGCTTTTATCCCTGGCTCATACAGTACTGAAGAGGAATTTTTTCCTTTGGCATTCACCAGGTGATATCAAGTGTTATTTACAGTACTTCCCTATAATTTTCTAGAGGGAAGATGGCCCTTTCAGGTTGCTGTTCCTTCTCACTCTGTAAGTTACTCACTTCACACAAATATGCCATCTTACGCTTGTTGATAGGAATGTTCAGAAACTAGATTCAGTATTAAACCAAAGCAATGTGTTTTCTCAGAGTCCCTGTGTTCTAGCGGATTGAGCACTGTGCTGGAGATGTGAGTTCTCTTCTGGCTCTGCCACTGGTCTGCTGTGTACAATAGGGCAAATCTACCTGCCTATGTTTCCTCTCCCAGCCATTGTCCTGCCTTGCCTTTTTAGCCATAATTCTGAGATGGTTTCAGATCCGTTTTATTTCCTGCTTTCAGGGACCTACGAACTTAGGACCTTTCCTTTGTGACAATAATAGGGGCACCCTGTGGCAAATTTGAGTCGATCCTGTGGAAGTGTGCATTGATAATGTATAGCTGTGTGGAGTTCCATGTGAACAAAGCCCATCATAGGCTTTATAGTGTCAGGAACTCTCATTTTCAGAACTTCACAGGTATCATCATGCAATCACTCATTAGCTTTGGATTTTACATTTAGTGTAAACAGTTTTAATTAGAGCTGCTCAAAAAATTTCAGAAGGAACAGCATTCCATAGAAGAATGCTGATTAGGTGAAACAGAAATATTTCATGGGAATGTATCTATTTCACTGACATTTTTGGTGAACAATCTTCAAAACATTTCATTTTGATAAGGTCAAAGCACTTCATAAGGGTGAAATGCTTTGTTTTGACTTTATTTTGTTTATATATTATAATATGAGAATTGAAATAATAAAGGTGAAATGAAACACTTTGACCTTATCAAAACAAAAACATTCAATGAGGAGATTTCAATATTTCCAAAGCTAATTTTTTTTCAGAACTTCTTTTGAACTTTTTGCTTCAATTCAGGAAAAGGAAATTGGAAATTTCAAAATTGCAGAATTTTCCATGGAACAGAAATTCTGAGTTTCAAATAACGCTAGTTGTAGTGTCAGTGTCTAAAGAAATGGCCAGATGTACAGCATGTCTTAACGAAGAGTAGATAGTAGAGCTGGGTGGACAATAATAATTTCATTTCATGGACAATTTAATGATTTCAGAATCTGAATGATAATGAAATTCCTCATGAAATGGAATTACCATTCTCCACCCAGCTCCGCTGGCAGATGGAAGTCTGAAAGCCCTAGGATTCTTGGGTTTACTGCCAAAGACCCAGGAGCCTGGCAACCCTAGCCCAGAGGCTGTCTGCTTGGTGGACTGCTGAGGAGCTGTGAGCCTAGAAGCCCAGCCTCTCCAGCAGCATGGGCAAGCTGGCAAGAAACCAGCAAAGTTTCAAAATCTGTTTGGCAGGTCAGATTCCATCAGAAGGCTGCCTGGGTGCCTGTAGAATTTTGTCAAAATCGACATGGTCCCACAGAATATTTTGATGTTGACAAACTGGTAAATTCCAACAAAAAAAAGTTACTTCAAAATTCATCTGATGAGCTCTAGGAAATAGTTCAGTTATCCACCATCATCACTGCGTGGGAAAGCAGCACTTACAGGAATGAGGTTTTATTATCGGATAGGACTGGCTGACGGAAGCTGTGAGCCAGATCCATGAGTGAAGATTGCTGAAGTCAATGGATCTACGCCTAGTTACACCAGCTGGGGTTCTGGCCCAATGACCTCATTCCTGGAGGAGTGAAGATGCCAACTCCTCAAAGCAGGATTTCTGGGAAGGACATAAAACTAGGACACCAACTTCCTCCACTTGTCCAAAGGGCATCAGATAGTGAGGCCCTTTGGGGATACATGTAACTGTGCTTCTTTTCTATTTTCAGTTTATCTCTAAGGACAAATAATGTCATTTGGCAAATAAAGTACTACCACATTACCATGAACTCAGATCAATGCAATGCAAAACGAGATTACCCGCCTGAAGAGCTGTCTATGGAAGGTGGGAAGAAACAGTTGCATTATTCAAGATCTTTAGGATACTTCTCATAGCATCACTTTGGCTACTATTTCTTTTATGATGGCTTCTTAATGCCAGATTAATGTACCAGTATGGCTGTTGGCAGTGATAGCCTGTATACTTGATACATTAACTGAACACAAGGCACAATGCATGCTCTTTAAATTAAAATGCCACCCTCTTTTTCTCTAGAGTTACAGAAAGATTTGTTTCAGAGATGTGTGGCCAGTAATTGAACCAAAGCCTCCTCCTAACCAGCTTCCTGTGTACGATGTGAGAGGTGCGTGTGTTTGCAGGGAAAAGAGGTGAGGGAATGGAGAATATATCAATTGGTATTGTGAAAAAGGAGAAAGAGGAGCAACAGGACCTGTCAAAGTAACTTACAGGGAGATAGCCCAAACCCTTCTGTCAATACAATGGCAGAATTTTAACTGAAGGCACGTAGAAGCAAGCCTCGCCTTCTCCCCATTAAGCACTCTGCTGATCTGCTTTCTTGTTTATTGTGAGCCAGAAGGTTAGCTATCTTATATAACTCTCACATTTATTGCCAACAATGTAGTCTCGGCACAAGAACTGTCTTTTGTTATTTCATGTTGCAGCCAGGTATAGCACCTAGAATAATGCGGGGAGATCTTGATTCCTAGTTGGTGCCTCAAAGTGCTATCACAATAAAAACAGCAATCATGAGAATAATAATACTGAAGTGTTGCTAACTTTTGTGATTTTTTTTTTCACGAGTCTCGTGGTATTTGGTGTGTTTTAGAGCTGTGTGGAGGACAAAAGTTCTGTTTTGCAAAGAATTCTGAGATTTCAAAATTTGGCTTCATTCCAAATCAAAGTGAAAACTGAACTTTTTGAAATTCGCTGTATAGTAAAAATTCCTCAAAATATTCTGTTTTGGGCTGTTCAAAACATTTCATTCCATACATTGAAAAATGGCTTGATTATTATATAATATAATACATGCTAAAAATTCAAAATGAAAAGTCATTTCAATACAAAAAAATTAAAATGCTTTGTTTGACAAACCATCCCATTTCCAAATCACCAGAACTTTCTCCCCCTTCTTTTTCAAAATGAAATTCTAGTGAAATTGACCTGATGTAAACCATTTAGATTTTAGTAGAACTGCATATTCCTACAGACTACAGTACTGTCAAAGTTGGAGAAAAGCTTTCAAATGTGTCACGGATGTACCCAAAGGGCTCAGAAATCAGAAGACAAAAAAAAAAAAAAAAAAAAAAAAGGACATTAACATATGTATATATTTTAAATCTCATGATTTTGGGGCCTGGCTCATGATTTCTGAATGCTTGGAATTTGGTAATACTCTGTAAATGCTCATTCTGTGACCTCCTCCACCCTCTTCCCCACCCAACGGATTGTTTCCTCCCCATGTTGTATCTTGTCATTAACCTGTAAGCAATTATTGTCTTTTTAGTATGTTACCTAGCACAATGGGGCCCTGTTCTCTGATTAGGCCATTGAGCATTACCATAAAATGAATCATAAATACTAAAATTTAAATTTTTAAAAATATATTTTATGAGCTAAGTTTTTTTTTTTTTTTGGCTGACTTGCTGTGAAGTAGATCTCTGCTATTGATATTTATGTGCTTTTCTTCATTTGTGGTGACACCATTGACTTTGCTCAGGATGTTCTGGTTTGCTAGATTATGGAGTATGGTATTTTTCTTGTCTTGGGTTTCAGTACATGCGGATGTTTTTATTTCTCTGTGTGTAAATTGTTTGATTCATTACCACTGGAGTTGTTCCAGGTGTTGATTTGAATGAGGACTTACATCTTGCTGTTCATTAGAGCTGTGAGAATGCTTACAAGTTTACTCTGAAACAGGGTCACAAATTGTGTTTGGGAGAAACAGCTGCAATAGGTTTGCAGGACCTGAAGTCAGAAAAGGTTCACCTTTGAACAAACCTAGTTTACTCCATGCTCAAATATTGTACAACCATAGGCAAGGTTTGGGTTTGAAAGATAAATGGCTATTATGCCTCTTACACAAAGAGGAGCAACGGTGGTTGTGAACCACCATTGTGTTACCCTGACCCCGGGGCCACTGAACTTGTCCTTAGCACAAGTAGAGCAGTCTTGGCTTCTCTATCTTACACCTGACTTCCTGTGGCCTTCATGGCCTCCAACAGCTGGGAGTATCGTCTGGGACTTACAGCTCCTTGGCCATGCCCCTTTTCCCCCAGCCACGCCCACTACTTGGGAGAGGGGGAAAAGTTACTTCAGAAGCTTTATCGGGAGCCAGAGTCTGGGCCATCATTTCAGTCAGTTGATCTATTTCAGATGAAGGCAAAAGGTAAACCAAGGCCCGAGAGAATATGAAGTGGGGAATCAAGCCCAAAGCCTTTATGAGAGAGAGTTCTCAGTTTTCTCCATCCTGAGCTAACTTGTACTCCAGATAGTGCCTCTCACAGGACAGGGAGACTAGGTAGTCCACCTTATTATTAAAGGGGCAAAATACCTCCTTACAGTTTCATAGTTACATACATCGCAATACCCATTTACACAGCTTAACACTAGTTTGTTAGTGCATTGGCACCGGAAGTGGGACTAGGCCTCAGTATTGATGAAATGATTGAATTTAGATCTCAGGGAAATAAAGGTCCCCCAAACAACTATCATAATGAGATGGTTCCCAATGAGTGAGCTAATTTTAGGACATAATAATATGTTAGACCTTTGCCTGCAACAGGTACACACAAGGGGTGGGAGAAGATGACTTCTTTCTGAATTTTCCAGCTGATTCAGAAAGCTTGACTAAAATGCAAATCCGGTCTGGAAAAAAAAAAAAAAAAAGAAGTGAAAATTCTTCTGCAGTGTTATTCTTTCTTTTTTTGATCACCAGTTTGACTTGTATCAAGTGACCTACCTCAGTGACCCAGGACTGAATACGAAATACAGCTTCAGCAGGAGCTTATTACATTTCACAGGTATTCACATATGGGAAAAAAAGAAAGTTGCAAAACAGTTCTCTAGAGACAAGGTAGTTGAGGTAATATGTTTTATTGGAGCAACTGCTGCTGGTGGAAGGTACATGCTTTTGAACTTCATAGACCTGAAGAAGAGCTCTGTGAAACTTGAAAGCTTGTACCTTCCGCCACCAGTACTTGGTCCAAAAAAAAAAAAAGTTACATGACGTATTTTGTCTTATTCATATCCCGGGACCAACATGGCTACATCACTACAAACAGTTCTATGAGCAGTTTGCTGACAGGTGAAAAATCTGAGCATCCAATGAACAGTATTCATAACCAAACCATGGCTGATATTTAGTACTTTTGAAGTTTGTCAGTCAATTTGCACACATCTCCTCTTTATTAGAAGTTTTAAACTATTATGTCATCTTCCAAGCAGTGTACTGAGAAGTTAGCAGCCATCTGTTCCAAGTAATTGTACATTAAATGAATGTTTGAACTTATTCTGGTTTTTTGCTTTATTTTATATGTGCTTTGATTACAGTCCTTTTGCGCCTTCTCTTTTGAATATTGACTACTTGCTGTTCTCTTTGTGTTAACCTTAGATCAGTTGAAAATCTGGGCAGTCTCCACCTGTTCCAGCACTAACAAGCAAGAAAAACTGAACACTAATTTGCCCTTTGACTCTGAACAGGGTCAGGAACAGTAAAGAAAATTCCATGCTTTGTGCTAATAATGCAAGAGATTGTAGAATGTGGGCAAAATTGGAACTATTATAAACACTGGGTCTAAGATACAATTAATTAAAAAACTTCCCAGTGCCTATTTTCTATGTTCTGATACAAACATGTTTTTCACTGGATGCAGTGCCCTTTATTTATACAGCACCTACAGCACATTCTATTGATTTATAATTTGTTTTCCATTAGTGCATTGATTTCCCCCAATTGATAAGGAATGTCAGATGGCTAATTAACTAAGCAAATGGTCCCACAATTAAAGACTTTTCAGCAGAGACCAAAAAAGCCTGTAAACACAAATATCTTTAATCTGGAGGTCTGAAAAATTATCAATGGCAAGATTAGAAAATCCCTGCTTCTAACCACACTATACCAGCCACAATAGTTATCTCTGCTGAATCATTTTTCAGAGACTTTATCCTCCTGCAAAAAGCATAGCACATGAAGGAAGACAATGAGTTGTTTAGAATAGCAAACTGTTGATCTGATGTCTGGACTCCAGTTTTAAAACAAATGTTGTGCGTAGAGCTCAATGAAGCACCATTTCAGCTGCAAACTGGCATTCTTAGCTGTGTGGGTATCACAGGGAACATTACTCACCACTAGGGGCACCTCCTTGTGGCTGCATCAAGGGATTAGCTCCAGTCAAGTCTGGCGCCCCCTTCTGCTGCTCATTGCATGCCCTGCTATCTCTCTCGCTCCTTGCGATTCAGGGTACTCTGTCTTCATACTTAGGAACCATAACCTTCCCCTTCCAGGGTATCAAAGTCTTTCCATACCATGAGGATCTGGCCCTATAACTCTTCCTCCTACTACTAAGGGCTTGTCTATACTTCTGGCTAAATTGGTACTGATGCAATCAATGCAGAAGTGCCGATTTAGCAGGTCTGGTGAAGACAAGGTAAGTCAATGGCAGAACGCTCTCCTGTCGATGTCTGTACTCCACCTCTCCAAGAGAAGGAAGGTAAGTCGGCAGGAGAATGTCTCCTGTCGACATAGCACGATGTAGACACCGCTGTAAATCGACCTAAGTTAGGTCAACTTCAGTTATGTAATTTATGTAACTGAAGTAGCGTAACTTAAGTCAACTTACAGGTTTAGTGTAGACCAGCCCCCCTAAATTCTCAGCATAATTAAATTCTTGTTGCTCTCAGCCCCTTGTGGTACTCTGTCTACACTAGGACAATTTATTTGAATTTAATCTTTTCTGCCATTAGGTGCCAAATTTCTTAAAAGACTCATATATTAATTAATTTTTACTCAAACTACTTAACCAATTTACTGGTAAATAGTTAGAAGATTCATTCTGTGCTCAAAGAGCAAATGCTGTAGTTTCAGGGAGGATACGTTGTATTCTTCATACATAACAAAATGGCAGAAGCACTGCTTAAGTGCCAAACTCAACTTAATCTTAAACTATGGAAACCGCAAACAGAACTTCCATGACACAGTCTGCAGAGTCAATCCTGATGAAAACAAATATGTTTAATCTGAATTATAACTAAGAAAACATACAGAGAATATACTATTATTAAATGCACTGCATAGTTACTACACCTCTCCCCCGATATAACGCAACCCAATATAACATGAATTTGGATATAACGCGGTAAAGCAGTGTTCCGGGGGGGGGGAGGGAGGGCGGGGCTGCACTCTCTGGTGGATCAAAGAAAGTTCGATATACCACGGTTTCACCTATAACGTGGTAAGATTTTTTGGCTCCCGAGGACAGCGTTATATCAGGGTAGAAGTGTATGTATAGCTTAATGAGACCAGCTGAACTCTTATGGAAATAGAAACTAAAGCTGGGATTGTCAGGAACAGCTAAGTGAGACTTGTGCTCCTAAATCGATTAGGTGCTTTTGAAAATGCCATCCTAAAACAGCTGCATTGAAAAGTTTTGAATGTGAGTTTAGCTTAAGTTAGCCCACCCCCTTCGAGAGATGCAATCAAGTATTACACCTCTCCATTCCTATAATGACCAGAGCCTGAACTACTTACAGCCCAGTTTGCTGTGATAATTTTGTAAATATACATGCTAAAACATTTCAGTTCCTGTTATAGTATTGCTATTTCCTTAAGATACAGTCTTTTCTCCTCAGACTCTTCAAAATTCTCCTTTGAGCTCCTTACTGGATGAAATGTATCATTGTACTCGGAATGTATCTGTGTAACTGCTCGTAAAGTTATTATTTGAGGTGTTTCCCCATATTTTCAGAGGTGTAAAGGAATTGCTTGATATATATTTAATAGTAATGATGGGGTTGATTCAAACATTATCCAACAGTATTCCTCTGGCTAGGGTAAGATTCTTTTGATTATGAATCTTTTTCATATTGCCTTTTGTCTCTGAGAATGATCATTTCTAACAAAGCATTTGAAAAGTCTAATTAGGCGTTCATAAAGGCATGTAGAATGTGTATGCAGTACCTGATTTTCTTCTTACTTATACCTGTGTAAACAAGGGTGTGTCCGCATCTGATAGAAATTGGTGCAACTCCAATTAAAGCCAATGAAATTATGGCAGTTCACACCAGCTGAGGTGCAATTATAGTTATGCTAGTGCAAAGCTGGTGTAACTGTGAAGAAGATGGGGCTCATTAAATGGGCTAATGAAACACTCTGTAAAAGTTATAATAACACTATTCAAATACAAAGTTAAAAATCATATTTACAATTAAGGGTAAAATGGTCAAAAGCACCTAAATCATTTGTGAGGCAAAATCCAATTGGCTTTTAAGTTACTGTTTGTAACAAATTCTTAATACATTTCTATGGGAGGTGGACACATGAAAAGCCAAAACTCGCCCACCCAAAACATATTTGTCTATTTCAAAGGGAAGATTAAAGATCTTCTATGTGTATTTGTATGATGCCATCATGCCAGTGTCTTTGCTAATTTAATCCATTTAGATTCCTTCCTGGGTAAAAACAGAGATGCCCTTTATTCATCCTCTACCATTTAGAGATGCCATAATACTAAGGAATGCAGTCATGACTCTTCCTCTTCCTCACCACAAAAACAGGTTTGTACTCTTTGGTTTTCTTGATCAAATGAGCACTATTGTACAGAACCCTTGCTTGAGAACTGACAAGTAAACCTATACTTTGGTCACCTGGGTTTATCAGCTGCATCACCTCAATTTACCAGGTATTTCTAACAGTTTTTATCTTATTCCAATATCTTCAAACTTCTTTCCATATTGAAAAGATCTATCCCCCCACCCGTATTTTTGTAATCATGTTTTTACCTCCTGCTTTAGATGGCAAATATATATCAGAATAAAATCCCTTGATAAAAACATTCATTGGGAAAGGAACTTTGTCTTATTAGGAGTTTTGGAATAAAAACTAGCATGTTTTTGACATTTCTGCAAGCAATTTTTAAAATGAAATACTAAATGGCTGCTGTTGCTGCTGATTTATATGCATATGTACTGATTAAATACAGGTGTGATTAATAGAAAATATTGGTTTTTAAGTGCAGGACTCCTTGTCCCAAACCCGTAGCAGGTGCAAATGAACACGACTAGGTTCTGGCACTATAATTGTGACTCATGTACCTTGAGGCTTATTCTGTGGAAATGTGTGAAGTTAAATTTAAAAATTCTGGGTTCAATTCTGCAAGGGGATGGACACTTGGACCCAGAGGGCCGAGCACTTTGCAGGATCGGGCCCTATGTCATTATTCAAATCCAATTGATTCTGGGAATTCAGAATTCCACGGGTTCCACATGCTTTTAAAGAGAAATCAGCCTTTTAGAGCATCTTCAGTGATCAAGATGATGGGTGGCATCTGTAACCAGAGGTGGTTGGGAGCTGGAATTTCCATTGTGCAGGAAATGCTGACATTTTGATTTTGTTTTTATTGCAAATCTGAACAAAAAAGCCAAAATGTCCAAATTTCCCACAAAAATTCTGAAAAAATATCAATTTATCAGAATTTCCCACAAAACTTCATCATTTACTTAGTTTTGACGTTCGTATTATATAAAATATTAACTGTAGTATGGACATAATAGCAAACACAATGGATAAACATGCTGTGACATTACACTTAATATTTAATATAATATAAACGTCAAAGCAAAATGAAAAACATTTTAACTGAAATGTTTCAACATTGTCAAAACTTAATATTTTTCTGTCAAAAAAATTCATTAAAATTATCACATTCCCGGGAGATATTTAGATTGTGATGCAATTGCATTTTTAGGTGGAAAAAACTGTCAAAAAATTGTAACACGCTCTAGTTGTGACCTTTCCATGGCTTGCTAAGGTTCAAGTTTCAATATTCAGTCATTTTTGCTGCAGCTTTGTCAAAAAAAAAAAAGGGGTTAGAATTAATTTTTAAAAAATCACCTTTGGGCTCAGGCCAAAGAAGGAAAATTTCAGCCCTAAGGTGACTGTTCAAAAAGATATGAGCTTGTGAAAACAGAGCTACCGTGGGAACTGTTTCACAACAATGTTAACTATAGTGAGCGTAATCAGTGCCCACTGTAATAAATTAAAAACCAAAAAAAAATTAGTGCCTGGCATACGGGAACTTGCTCTGCCCAAAGTGTGTATTTTACAAAGTGGGAGAGCCTAGGCGATTCAATCACCTTTAAGTTAACCTTTGAATTACATGACAAAAAAGAAACTGTAGAGCTGTAGGGTCTGATCTTGCAAACCATTACTCAAGTTGGCAATGCTTATTGAGGCAAGTAGTCCCACTGAAAGCAATGTAATTATTGCCAGAGTTAGGATTACTCTTGAGAATAAAGATTTTACAAGATCTGGCTCCTTTACAATACCAGAGGGGGAGAGACATTAAGAATAATTGTCAAATGAGAAAAGATAGGTTTTCATCTGAGATTTCAAATGAGGCTAAGAATCACGGAGGCAGAAAGATACAGGAATACTGTTCCAGATGGTGGCAGCTGGGGAGGAGAAGACTCTTGTGCCAAACACAGGGAGATCATGGGGCACAGACAGTGAGTCAGTACAAGATATTCTGAGGGAATGGGGTGATGAGTAGAGAGACGCAGGGCCGGCTCTAGGTTTTTTGCTGCCCCAAGCAAAAAAAAAGGTTGGCTGCCCTTCACCCCAGCCCTGGACCCTCCCCCTCCCACCAGTGCCCTCCCACACCTGCACCCCCTGCTGCCCCAGCCCTGGGCTCCCCCCCACCAGTGCTGATTCCGTCCGCTCCCCCCTCGCCTCCAGCCGGTCCGGTGCTGGCAGGGTCAGGGTAAGCAGCGGGCTCCCAGGCCGCACCTCAGCCCAGGGTCCCTCCAGCCAGGGCTCCCGCCTCCAGGACCGGCCAGGACCTGGGAGGGCAGAGCCGGGGGACTGCCCGGCAGAGGGCTGAGGAGCCGGGGCAGGGCAGCCCAAGAGGGAGAGGAGCCTCGGAGAGCGGGACGCAGGCCCCGCATGACAGCGCCCTGCCCTCTATGGTCCCGCTGCTGATGCTGCTTCTGGCCACCCTGCCGCAGTCCCTGGGTGGCTCGGGCTGCTTCGCGGCTCCATGTGTCCCATGGGGTGGCCGCCCTGCAGCACCCGCAGGCAGTTCCCAGCCCGAGTGTCCCCCCCTTGGAGCCTGCCCGGCCCAGCCACAAGGTGCAGGCGCTGCTTCCCTGTGGTGTGAACCACAGCAGCCCCAGGGTGCCCCCGGGCACAACGCGCTGCTGCTGCCAGGGCCGGCTCTAGGCTTTTGCTGCCCGAAGCGGGAAAAAAAAAAAAAAAAGATGGCCAGAATGCTACCCCTGAAAATGTTCTACCCCAAGCACATGCTTGGTTTGCTGGTGCTTAGAGCCGGCCCTGGAGAGAGGCAAAAGTCTATGAGGGACTCTGGAGAAAGTCCATGGAAGGGTTTTTAAATGAGGAAGGCAAAACTGTATCCTGAATTGACACTAATTTTTTCTCATATCTCATTCACCCCTTTGAATATTGTTTTTTGAATTTTGCTTTGTACTACTTTAGTACCCAAAGGCCCAAATCAGAGCTCCATTCTGCTAGGTGCTGTACAAATAGGCAGGAAGACGTGGCCCCTGCCACACAGTTTAGAATCTAAATTAAGACAAGACACAAGTGTGTATAACAAAAAAAGAAGAAAGAGGCGAGGGAAAATGTGGGTAAAAGTGAAAAGAATATGGTTCCTTAGGTCAGAGTTCTGAATCATTTTACAAAGCAAATATATTTATACTTGTGTGTTTCATTCCAAACTGATAAAACATGCCAATACAAATAAAATAATCTTCCCATTCAGTCTGTTCTAGAAATGCTGAACCCATTCTGGTAAGCTCTTGCTCGGGTTTTCCTGATAAACTACAGTTTTCTGTCAGTATGTCATTTCATGCTGATGAAAACCAATTTGCTTTAGTGGGAAAAGCCATGTTCACAGCTACAAAGAGTGATCCAGTTCATGTAGCTACTTAATGGCAGGTCTGGCCACTGCTTACTTTTTCACACATTGAAATTCCTGCTGTCTGATGAGTGTGGATCTTTGCATTATTTCTGAAAAAAGGTTAAATGAATCTCAACATTATGCTTTCATTTCATTCATAGATGTGCAACTGGAGTTATTGCACTCACATGTGCTTAAAGGAGAGCAAAATTTGGACCAATGATATATAATTGAGGCAAAAAGTGAAAAATTCTCTGAAGATATTTTAAAAAGCCCCCTTGACACAACCTCTCTCCAGCTACCTCTTCATTTCCCACATTCTCTTATCTCTGGTTCCAGGAGCAGGACAGCTAATCCTGCTGCCTTCACAACCTCTCTTCTACCTTCATCTTGGATTCCCTGAAATCTGACTTTCATCTGGACCACTACTCTTCTGACCTCCTGACCAAGCCTAGGGTCCTCTTCTCCATCAACATCCTTCTTAGGCTCGCCTCCATCTCGTCTCTGCCTCCCGGATTCCCTTTTTCCCCATTGGCTTACATAGTACGGGGCTTTTAGATTTCTCCTGCCTCTTCAGTGTCATCTCCTCCCCAGATTTTTACCCAGTTTGACCAATTTAGTTCTGATAAATGATTTATTAACTGTACATAATACTTCTGAACTCCCATGTTTTAGCTGGTTGTGTGACTAACTTGTCCTGGAAAGGTTTGTAGCACACAGCTAATACAGAGCATGCTTTGCTAACTTTCTACAAGGGAGCCACTACAGGTGTGTCTATTGAGCAAACAACTTTTTCAGAGGGGAATAGAAGAACAATGAGTCATTCACCCAGCAGGTTTAGTCTGGTCACAGTGAATGACTCTAAATGCTACTTTTAAATTGCTCTTGAAAACCAGCCAGTAAGAAAGACAGGGGTGGCCTTCAGTTGACAAAAGACAGTGTTACATAGTTAGCAAAGATGGAGCAAGACGAAGGCCTGATCTACATTAAAATTTAGATTGACATCACTACTTTGCTCAGGAGTGTGAGAAATTCACACCCCGCAATGTTGCTATGCCAACCTAACAACTGGGGTAAACACAGCGAGGTCTTTGGAAGAATGCTTCTGCCAACCTAGCTACCACCGTTGAGGGAGGTGGAGTCCCTACAGGAATGGAAAAAATGCCTTCAGTCATAGAAGGAAGTGTCTACACTATAGCGATATATAAAACTATGCTGCTATAGCACCTGTGCTGTAGACACAGCTTAAGAATGGACTCTGACTGTCAGTTTCTGGGAGTCAGACACCATCAGGATTCACTAGGAAGAAGGCAGCTTTACTCAGACGAGGAGGTCAGGAGCAGAACTTTGCAATCATTCTATAGGCACTATAACATTGTGATTGAAAATTTCTAGCCTGTTTAGCAATTTTTCTAGCTGGCTTAGCAACATTGACCTGAGGCATATTTACTGTTACCTACTTTTTATCAGCTGATTCTCTTGTTATTTTTGTCTAATGTGCCTGCTTTTAATTAAGACTAACAGGATGTGGATTTGGTGACTCTTACAGTAAGGAGCATTAAGTCCAAGGGGGTCTCAGTCCTTATCTTCAAGGAACTTCAAGTGGGCCCAGGGAATCTAAAAGAGCGTAGAGCTCTAGGATCAAGACCATGCCTGACAAAGTTACTCTTTTGGCGCAGTGGATCTCACTACAGTAAAGGTAAAGTGAACCTGTATAGGAGGCAGAGCTTTCTCTAAGGCTGGCCCAAGACTGTGGAATGAACTCCTCCAGGAACTAAGGAGTATCACAAACCTTACCACCTTCTGCGCTGAGTGAAAGGCACATTTCTTTGACCTTGTCTTCTCTATGTAAATACACAGCAATTGGTATATATCTATATCTCTAGCTATCTATGTATACTTATCTATCTAAAAAAGTCCAAAAACGAAACTCTTCTTCCTGGGAAGAGAACGAGAGAACAAACACGTGACAGATGTTATCACATGGCTTAATACACTATTGGAAGGTGCTCAGGTACTGCGGTGATGAGTGCAATACAAGAACCTATAGAGAATAGAATTCAAAATAAAGGGAAAGCTGTGACTATAAATTCACAGAGCAGATTCCTCAGGTCCAGGCCCTCACTTAAAAGCTGCAAGAAAATCCTCTGATAGAGTCTGAATAGTTCATCCGATGAACTATTCCAGGTTGTTAAAGCCTAGTTGTCTCTGCCCACAAAAGAGAATCAGACTTTCTCACTGGGAGTTTTCCATGTAAATTTTCAGACATGATTGTTTAGGAATCTCTTGGCCCTATTTATGATAACCGCTCTTGAAGAAGTGTGCCCCTGTGCTCATCAGACATTTGAGTAAGTTTTTACTTGCATAGGGACTGCAAGATTTGTACCAAAGTGATGGCAGCGTATTTAATAAGTATCATGCAAATCTGAATTCTGGGGCAATTGTACAGTTATTAAAAAGCTGCATGCATGTTACTTTGACTGCAGATCCTGCCAAACCTTCAGGCTGATATGGAGAGCTGTATTCGAGAGCACATTTAGGATTCCTGAACATCAGGAATATTGGTATTAACCAACATATCTGCCAAGAGAGTTAATAGAGCTGATTGCTTTAGTCTCTGGAAGGAAGGGCTCTTGAAATGGGTGAACCTGTAACCATTTGGAATTTGAGCTTATATGAGCATTATAGCGGCTTGTCCTAAACTTACATGAATGATCCATACTTTTTATAGGAGTCCACATGGGCTTCTTTTCCTGCATAGCACCTGTCCCAACAAGGCTCTGTTAAACTCTATTAAACTTCTTCTCTCCCCACACAAAAGACTGTGGCTCCCCATTACTGGGGTACTCTTCATGGAGAACAATGAGAAGGGTCCAGTAGCTTGTTTCCCCTTCCAATATCATTATGGTGGCCTGGCAAACCCGTCCCCACTCTTCAGAGGGCAGCATGCTTGTCCCTTTCTTCCTAATCCAATTTGGGTCCAGTCTAACAGGCCCACACCCCACACCTCTTCCATTGCAGAGGTTCCCTAATGGAACTTTCCCCATCCAACTGGATCTGCGGCAGCCACCACTTCAGATAGTGAGTGACAGCAGCCCTTTTCACATTAGTCTGACACTTCCAGCTCCAATTCCAACTGGAAGCACATTTTAAAACAAGAAAAAAAGTGTATCCAAAACATTTCAGAACCCAGAAAAGGCTTCATTTCACTTCTGTAGATGGGAGAAGATTAGGAGTGCTGTTCCCATTTCATTTAACCCTCTTTTGCCCAACCATAGCACTAACTAGGCTGTTGGTTGAATGTGTGTATTGCCAGCTTATCGACAAAAAAGTATTTACTTCAGAAGAGAAGGAAGCAGAAAGTGAATGTTCTGCCCTGAAAGATGGAAGGCAAATTGCTTGATGTTGGAAATAACGGATGAGGAGATAGGTACAGTAAGCAATGCTTGGTTTATAAGGGAAGGTGACATCTTAGCATTTGTGCAGTTCCCATGATGATATGTAAAGTGCCAGGAAGAATGAGTGGGAGATGTCAATATTGGAGATGTCAGTGGGCCAGTTTAAGAGCACAAAAAGAAAGCTAGCAGCAGTCTGTTTTTGTTGTGGTCTATGATGCAAAGTGAATGTGGTAGCGTCAGTACTTGCAAGATACCGTTGACAGAGACTAAATCCACCAAGCCATTAGTCATCTAGTATATCATGGAAACCACAACATTCTCAGCAAATGATATTACAAGGCCCGGCATAGTCTCACAATTGCAAGGAAGTTCACTGGCAAGACTCAAAAATCTGTCCTCCTCTGCCTTTGTGCAGTGGATGCTCTGCAAAAACTAATTTGTATTTCTAAAGCTATAATACTAAATATATATTATAGTCAAAACCATTCTCTATCTAACATGCCAGTCACCATAGTACAGTATATAGACGTGGTCTGTACTTCCTCATGAAAAAGAGAAGCTGCTTTCTAAATGTCAATCCTCTCAGCTATTCAATTGTTTTAAAATAGATAGAAAAGGAAATAAGCTCACATTAAAAAATAAATTATTAATCAAAATCTGTAAAGTGCCTATACTAAGAACTAGGTGCCTGTGCCATCAGATGAATTAACATTGTATATAACCACACCAGCAGTATAAACTAATCCCACGCTACCCCGCAAAACAACTAAGGTAAAAAGGAAATAAACAAAGTCTTAAGTGTAATTAATGTTAAGTGTCTGCCAAGATCACAAAGAAAAAGGAACTGTGGACCCAATTTTCAAACATGGCAATTTTAATAATATATTCAAAGCCTGCATTCTGATATGCAAATCAACATGTTGGCCTGTACAGTAAGGGCATATAAGCTTAGGTCTAAAGTGTAAAAGTGAGTTGGATATCTAAATCTCAACCTGATCATCCTGATAAAGCACCCCATGTTTGAAAACTAGGCAATCTCAACTGGTTATGGTTGGGTGGCCTGAGCACAACATATTTCTAAACTTAAAAAATGGCTCACTTATCACCTTTCTTTAACCAATGATACATGCAACATTTCCATTACAGGTTGTAAAGAGTGGCCTATATAACTTTACAATTGGCATTGAACTGTGGACATCTGAAGCATGTGACTATGTCTAGAAATAAAACCCAAAGTAAAGTTGAACAGTAAAAATAGTAAAAGAAATCACAGGAGCAATGCAAATATGAAGGGGGCCCTGTTCTTATCTTCTGGATTTATGGATGTTTGCATTAGATTATGTTATGTTTTCTCTCTGTGTGTCTTGAAGGCTGTGTACTCTGTCCTAGCAAGACGGAGAATACATTATTGAATACTTGCATTTAGCAAAGGTTAGATTTTTGGACTTTTTATTGTCTGCTTCATATAGTCTTAGGGGAAACACCAACTTTCTCATAATGAGGTCAATGAAAAGAATCTACGCATGAGTCTAATGTACCTTCTAAATCTGCATCAGTCACAAGCACTGCATTGGGAAACAGGTAACTTTTCTTAGCATAAATATAAAAGCTTCAGGATCTGTATACCTGCAGCTAAGAATTGGCTCTGGCCCTTTCTTTCTCCACTTTGTTTCAGTTTTCTGGGCAGATGCTGATGTCAGCTACAGTGGTATTACTCCCAATTTAAACTGGTGTAACTGAGCTCAAAATCTGGTCCTAAAGAAGCTACAAAATCCTGCAGACTCCTTTATGATTAAAAGGAGGACATTCAGTTTTCAGTCATAAGAAACAGACCTACTAGTTCATATCATCATGAAATACTAGTCTCCTTTCATATGCAGTGATTGCTATAAGAGTGACTTTCTCTCTGTAAAACAAATATGTGAATTTAGGTGTCATAGAGTCATAGACTTTAAGGTCAGAAGGGAGTATTATGATTATCTAGTCTGACCTCCTGCACAACGCAGGCCACAGAATCTCACTCACCAACTCCTGTAACAAACCCCTAACCTATGTCTGAGCTATTGAAGTCCTCAAATCATGGTTTAAAGACTTCAAGATGCAGAGAATCCTCCAGCAAGTGACCCATGCCCCACACTGCAGAGGAAGGCGAAAAACCCCCAGGGCCTCTGTCAATCTGCCCTGGAGGAAAATTCCTTCCCAACCCCAAATAGGGCGATCAGCTAAACCCTGAGCATGTGGGCAAGACTCACCAGCCAGATACCCAGGAAAGAATTCTCTGTAGTAACTTGGATCCCACCCCATCTAACATCCCATCACAGGCCATTGGGCATATTTACTGCTAATAGTCAAAGATCAATTAATTGCCAGAATTAGGCTATCCCATTATACCATCCCCTCCATAAACTTATCAAGCTTAGTCTTGAAGCCAGATATGTCTTTTGCCCCCACTACTCCCCTTGGAAGGCTGTTTCAGAACTTCACTCCTCTGATGGTTAGAAACCTTCGTCTAATTTCAAGTCTGAACTTTCTGATGGCCAGTTTATATCCATTTGTTCTTGTGTCCACATTAGCACTGAACTTAAATAATTCTCATAATGGGGTAGTGGTAACATTTCCTATATAAAGATGTTCCAAGTGAGTAATATTTTTTCATGTGTGCCTGGGTAGCTCATGTAACTGAAAACAGGTTACAAGTGATGGTGATAAAGATCAAAGAATATCTCAGGGTCAGCTGCAATGTATCCACCTCTCTCTCTCTCTTCTGGGGAGTTTCTGTTACCCTTTCAATTCTGATATGCATTTGAAGGATACATTTTGTTGCATTACTGGAAAAGTCATTGGGCCTGTGCTCTTTCATGGGCAGTTGGGATTGCTCCTCAATATCTTCAAAAATCAAATACCCAGCACATGTAAGTGATAACTGAGGTTGAAAAAGATGTTGGGATAGTAGGGAATCATTTTGATAAATAATTGTATTCAGTAAAAGTGGAGCTTAAGAGTGAGAGTGGTTGGGATGTGAGGGAATCACCAACAGATCAAACTTGTAAAGCACAGTTTCCCCCCACATAGCTCAAGTACTGCCATGAAAGCTAGAAGAGCATTCTGAAATCCTATATAGTGTCTTGCAGTCATTTCAGGGTTAATGATTATTATGCCAATTCTGCTTACTGAGTATGTATAACATAAGAAAATGGTTATAAAACATCTGCATAAAAGACCAAAAAATAGCAAACAAAAGAGCCACGTCTTATCTCCGTATTTTTCATTTCAGATCTATGACTGATATAAGCTAATAACGTGTTACTTTCATCATATTATTTTAAATACAAGCAATAACCAACCATGCAGCATAAAAACAGGAAATTAAAAATAGCCACGTATGTATTATTTTTTAGCAAAAGGACATTATGATATTTTTCCTTTCTTGGTTAACTTTTGCCCAGGAAATGACACAATTTAGAATTACCGTGGAAACCAATAATAGATTGTGAGTCTTTCGGTAGAAATGTGATTGGGGCAAAGGTTGAAAATGAGATGGGAGTAGCTTGCATTATTTGAAGAATGAAATGAATAAAATCAAAATGAGCGGTATTAAATTATCATAGCATAATGTTGAGATGTGTAGTACCAGACGACCTATTCCATGCTTGCCAGCATTCCTTCTTACTGAGGTTACTTCTTCTTAATCTGAAATGTTGCTGGGGCTATAACAACCCACAGGTTGTGGATATACTAACCCACAGGGAGAGACTTATTTTCATTCCCAAGAGAGCACAGTCTATTAGCACATGTTAAAAGATCCTGTGTTTTCTGCTGCAAGGCCCCTTGACTTCTGCAGCAAACTGAGGATTCTGTATTAATTGATTGCAAAATCATTCCATGACATACAGTTTTAATTAAATATATCTAAAAATGCAACACACAGCAATGTAGAACTAAAGTAATACTTCTGAACACTGAAGGCTACTCTACACTCAGTTTGTGCACTCATTTAACTAAATCAGTATCAAGCCCAATTTAGTTCACATGGTGCAACCCACTGGGCTGGGCATGTTATAAAGACTTTTAAACTGATATAGTTTAGCTTGCACTGATATAGGGCTATGTCTTCACTGTCAAAAAGGTATGTTTTTATATTGAGATTGCTAACTCGAGATACACAGAGAAGATAGCTATCTTTTGTCTTTCTCTTCATATCCTAACATTTCTTTGAACCTTTCCCCCTGAATTGAAATTAACTCACTTCTATGGTCATTGCAGAATAAGTGGGTTTGGAGGAGGGATATATATCCTTTTCTATTTCACTTTTCTTTGTATCCTGAGGTACATATACCACAGAGTTTGATTGCCAATTAACAATCCTGGAACAAACTTTTGGGAATAGTCCATACTAGCCTTTACAACTGTCTTAACTATCTGTAGTTAATTAGCAATCAATTAACTTGAGATAAAAAAATCAAGGACTCTCATGTAGAAAAGTCTTGGGTGTACCAGACTTGGAAGAAGTGTGGGTATCTTTCTGTGAAATCGTTGAGCTGAACTGGGCTATAGCAGGTGTTGACTGAGGGAGTGTTTGTGGGCAAAATCATGGAGCAGGTCCTCCAGGAATCCATTTTGAAGCAATTGGAGGAGAGGAAAGTGATCAAGAACAGTCAACATGGATTCACCAAGGGCAAGTCATGCCTGACCAACCTGATTGCCTTCTATGATGAGATAACTGGCTCTGTGGCTATGGGGAAAGCATTGGATGTGATATATCTTGACTTTAGCAAAGCTTTTGATATGGTCTCCCACAGTATTCTTGCCAGCAAGTTAAAGGAGTATGGATTGGATGAATGAACTATAAGTGGATAGAAAGCTGGCTAGATTGTTGGGCTCAACGGGTAGTGATCAATGGCTCGATGTCTAGTTGGCAGCCGATATCAAGCGGAGTGCCCCAGGGGTCGGTCCTTGGGCCAGTTTTCTTCAACATCTTTATTAATGATCTGGATGATGGGATTAATTGCACCCTCAGCAAGTTTGCAGATGACACTAAGCTGAAGGGAGAGGTAGATATGCTGGAGGGTAGGGATAGGGTCCAGAGTGACCTAGACAAATTGGAGGATTGAGCCAAAAGAAATCTGATGAGGTTCAACAAGGACAAGTGCAGAGTCCTGCACTTAGGAAGGAAGAATCGCATGCACCGCTACAGGCTGGAGACTGACTGGCTAAGCAGCAGTTCTGCAGAAAAGGTCCTGGGGATTACAGTGGATGAGAAGCTGGGTATGAGTCAGCAGCGTGCCCTTGTTGCTAAGAAGACCAATGGCATATTGGGCTGTATTAGTAGGAGCATTGCCAGCAGATCAAGGCAAGTGATTATTCCCCTCTATTCGGCACTGGTGAGGCCACACCTGGAGTATTGCGTTCAGTTTTGGTTTCCCCACTACAGAAGAGATGTGGACAAATTGGAGAGAGTCCAGTGGAGTGCAACAAAAATGATTAGGGGGCTGGGGCACATGATTTATGAGGAGAGGATGAGGGAACTGGGGTTATTTAGTCTGCAGAAGAGAAGAGTGAGGGGGGATTTGATAGCAGTCTTCAACTACCTGAAGGGGGATTCCAAAGAGGATGGAGCTAGGCTGTTCTCAGTGGTGGCAGATGACAGAACAAGAAGCAATGGTCTCAAGTTGCAGTGGGGGAGGTCTAGGTTGGATATTAGGAAACACTGGAATGGGTTACCTAGGTTACCTAGGGAGGTGGTGGAATCTCCATCCTTAGAGGTTTTTAAGGCACAGCTTGACAAAGCCCTGTCTGGGATGATTTAGTTGGGGATTGGTCCTGCTTTGAGCAGGGGATTGGCCTAGATGACCTCCTGAGGTCTCTTCCAACCCTAATATTCTATGATTTTATGAAAGGGGGATAAGACTGGAAAAGACTGAGAGAGTGAGGAAGGAGATTGAAAGTGTGGCTTTGTTCCATAAATTCTGTAACATACATTCCTTCTAAAATGGGGTTAAGATGAATGTAAAATGGGAAATTACTGATGCCTGAGGGACTTGGGATCTATAAAGAAGAGGAATTTTGCAGAGAGTACCAGATGTACTTCCTGGATGAACACATTCAACAGCAGTACATCTGCCTATGGTGTGGATTTGAGAAGTATCTGGGGAACAGAATGACTGCTGTCAAAAGGCAACATGCTACCTAAGGAGTTTTTGCACGATGTGTCTTTGATTTAATCTGGCTTGGATTGTTCCTTTTCCAAAGGTAACTGTTTAACATTGTTTTAGAAATGCTATACCTTATGGAAGACAGCATGGCTCAGGAGACTGGTAATGGGCTATAGAAACTGCCATTGTTTCAGTACAGCCCAGTTCATTGGTGGCTGAAACTTATTTACAGCTGATGTCTGTTCTGTGGCCTGTGTGAAATGAGTTTGGTGGTCTCATACCAGTAGCCACACTAAGTCCCATTGGCTTCAGTGGGGGCAGAGTTAAGACCAATGCTGAACGCTTTTGAAAATCCCATCCTCACTGATTTAGGCACAGTGTATAAATAAATAAACAAGCTCCAATGAAAGGAAAAATTCTTGTTCCTGCTAAAGATCATTGTGTCTGTGATTAAAACACGTCTTGCTTATTGAGGATACAAGGTAAAAATTACACAAATCTCATACTCATGATTAACACATCCTCTAAAACCATTCCCAGAAATCATTGTTGAATAAACAGCTTAACTGTGCCATGTGACAAACCATCCAGCAGATTGGTTATAGCTTCTTTTTCTGTTAATGCTCCAAAAAATGTCCTACTCCTGTTTTTGCTCTAGCCTGTCTCTACCTGAAATAACTAGCAAACCAATTCAATCTATTATACTCCATAATATTACAATGATTTATTCCTGTTGATGGGCTGATTTAAGCAATGTATTGCTAAAAAAAAGTGCCCAGCTAAATAACATAACATCAGCAGCTCACAGGTTCAAAATCTTGCTTATGTAAAGATCTCAATTTGTATTCAGTTATGGAGCAACTTCAATAGACCTCTCTGAACTACAGGGTTAGGGAGACAGTCAAGTTGCCTAATGACAAACTATCTCTTAGACTCTTGATCATTACCCTATTTAGGGAATTAATCAGGAATCGCTAATTTGCTTTAAAATCACATTCTAACATATTCTGTATTAACTTTCATGTGTAGACAGGCCTCTACAGGTAAATATAAAAGGCCTCATTCTCAGCTCTGTAAATCAGGACTAATGGAAATACAGTGTTTCAAAGTTGATACACCCGGGAGGAGAATCAGGCCCTGTGAGTGTTTGGATCATATTATAAAATTACTTGATCAAAGTCAGGGTCATGTTGCTCCAGCCTTTTGTTTTCTTACATCAAGCAGAGTAATCTGATCTACAGTTATTTAGCTTGCCACTTTCCAAAGCATAAATTTACACAAAAACAATGGTGGAGGAGTATCATCGGGGTGATGCACATAGGAACTCTTCTTGTCTGTTTAGAGACTAAACACTGCAAGGCAGGAATTGTATCTCACTATATTTGTATGGTGTCTTTCACAATGGATTGAGACCTCTCGGTTTAAAAATAATATTTCTACTATGGCTACTAATGTTGCATTCTATATTCTTTGATCGTTTTTGTTGTTTAACTTATATTGTGTATAGCACATGAATCAAAGATTGGATCGGTCACTTGTGAATGCTTAAAAATGTCTAAACAACAGTTGTCTTCACTTGCCTGCCTAGTTTCTGCCTTGTTACTTTTAATACTAATTGCTGTTCATTAAGGTCTGAAGAACAAAGATTAAACAAATGATTTTGATCAATTTTTGGAAATATTCTGCTCTTGATATCCATGACAAATCCCATTGATATTAGTCGGATTTTCAGAGTTTCACCCAAGGAAGAACTGACCCAGGAACACCCCAATTCTTACTTGAACCTCTTGGGTGGTTATGTGGGACCAAGATTTTCAATAGTGACTAGTGATTTTATGAGCCTTAATTTTTGAAGCCATGCCTATGCTCAATGAGAATCAGGGTAAAGTTGCCACCTTATTATTTTTATGTGTATTAGAGTAAGTCAGAGAGGTATTAGGGCACCATTGAGCTAGGGGCTGTACAAACAAATAAACCAGGAAAAATGTTGCAGTACAGGTATCATATTTTTGGATAATTCATTCCCATATTTGCTATGAGAATCCTTCTATTGTAATGATATATTAATATGTGCTAATGATCTGTCACTTTGCAGAGACCCAGATGTTGCAGAGAGGACAGAGATGGAACTGGTATATCCAGCAAAATCCCACAGTCCTGAATATACTAGGTTTAACATGAAAGTCTTAGAACAAATAATGCTCCTATATCCTAGCTAGCAGGGAATCCAGCCTCTCCCAAATGCTACATGGCAATGTAGCTTTTAAAACAACAAAGTAACACTCTGAACAAGATGACCCCAGTGTCATCTTGCTTTGAAGCTGGTTTTGTCTGCGTAAGGCACAGGCAAGGCTGGTTAAACTAGACAAACAGAACAAAAAACCAAGAATTGATACTAGATGATTTTTAAAGAGCATTAGTGTGAGAGTGGAGAAAAAGGGAAGAGTGAAATTTAGGAGTGGAAGAAATTTGGCAATACAGCTCGCGGTGCAGGAAAGAAGAAGTGGTCTGCTGATGCATTCTGAAAGACCCTTATCACCATATCCCTAATAATCCATAATTAAAAAAAATAATATTTCATATGAAAAACATTGGCATCCTTAACATTTACAGCCACAGCTTTGCTGTTATTTACAGACAAATGGCATTACAGCTTGGCACTTTCCAGACAAATAAAAAGTAATGGGTCCCTGCCTTGAGGAAGTTAGGCTAACACAGTGGCAGTGCCTATGGTCAGCTTTGACAGCTGGGTGGCTCAGGGACATTCTGAGGCCCCAAGTCAAAGGCTGAGTATTTCCCAAACTCAAGAAGTACTTTGCCTGGTTATCCATAAAAAAACTTGCTTGTCCTTCAACCAATCTAGGTGTGGATAAGGAGGTGCTCAGATACAACAGTGATGAGGGCTATATAATTCCTAGATAGATAGATAGCTATTCACCAATCAAAATGTCATGATCTTGACTGAAGCAAAGTGATAGATAGTGGCAAGATACATTTTCTGACAATTCCCCTTTTTCCATTTGTTCTTTTAGTGGAAAAGGTAGATTTTTATTTTCCTGCATTGGCTCAGAATAGTAATTCAAATTATGATGTAACTTGTAAGAGATGTTATGATCCTGTTTTCTGTGTAATGTATTGTAAATGTTAGACATTTCTGCCTGCATATATTTGTGTCTAGAAAATGGGTGATAACTTCTATAAAAGCTTCTAATATGATGATGGTATTTTTCTCTTCAAACCAAAGGAATCCATCACCGCAAATGTGATGTACTGGCAAACAAGTTCCCACCCATGCTGAGGTTTTTTTCATACCAACATTTAAATTAGATTCTCCCATTTTCAAAAGCTGCTTGAGTCCATGGCTTGTTTTTAAACAGCTTGTTTATAGCATGGAGAGTTTCAAACTTAGCCAATCTTCACCCTGTTACAGTGAGAGAAGAGATCAATGGAGATGCAGTTTAGCTAATGCAATGACTGTCTTCAGAGAGGAAAAATAAAAGCAACCTAGAGATATAATGAATCTAGTCAATACTTTACAAGCTTCGATGGTTTGAAAGCACTGTCAGTGGAAATGACCATTTGTTTCAAAACCCAAAATGATGCATCACAAAATTGATGAAGCACAGTACAATGATGTTCTAAGACTGATTAAACTACAACATTATCAACATTGTTCACCTGAGCCTTTTATTTGCCTCCTGTGGCTTCTATGATACGTAAACAGATATGGGGCCAGATTCCAGCTGGTGCATGGAAGTATAATCACTTTTTTGTGAACCAGCCTGGCTCCTGCAACATAGGAAAATTCACCAAAAGGGAAAGTAGGCAGTGTTGCCCCCCACCCCCGCACTCAGGTTTGCCAAGGTCAGGTTTTGTTTACTTAAGGGCTGTTCAACGGTTCACTGAATCACCCCACCTCTTGCTGACCAGCTCCGCCCACTTTTGGGCTGTGCTGGCCCCTTGTATGCCCCTTCTCTCCCAGAGGAGATGAGTTAGTGGATGCTTTGCACGGACACATCCTTCCCTCCTTACTCAGCTCCCCTTCCCTTTGTGTGCCTTGCACCTTTGCCAACACAAGTCCAAGCTGAATCTAGTGCATTGAATGGCACTGGGGTAATTCATAATTTTTAAGCCATAAAATCTCTTACTGCAACAAAATAAAAGTGCTATTGGAAGTTCATGACCACATTATATCAAGTCAAATCAGTGTGGTGATAACTTCCAAAAAATATAAAACCAGCTCTATTAATAATATATACTCATGGTATGACACGAACGAAAAATGCTAATGGAACTGCACTTTCATATCCTATTTGAATTCCAGTCCTGTCTCAGCCAACCTGACTCATTAGCAATGTCATGCACAACATTATGGTGTGTGGTCTCCAGAAGAACCATTAAAAATGCACCCCATGTTACATACTGACATATTGGGCTAGATTCCCCTATGCATCCACCTTCTGTTGGCTGCAGTTGAGGGAAAGCAGGGCCGTCAGGGGACTGGCCCCAGTGCAGATTAAGGGGATTAATTAAACAGACTCAGCTAGCTATGGTCCTTTAGGGCAACGGTTCTCAACCCATGGGTTGCGACCATGTATGAAAGGATTGCAAACAAACTTTAAAAATAGATCCGATTTTGCATACTCTTTTAAAAAATAGATGCTGTTTCTGCTTTGCCGTACGTTAACACTATGCATACCAATAGTATTGCCACCCTTTCTTCTGCGCTGCTGCTGGCAGCGATGCTTCCTTTAGAGCTGGGCGGCCGGAGAGCAGTGATGCAGAAATAAGGGTGGCATGGTATGGTATTGTCACCCTTCCTTCTGTGCTGCTGCTGGCTGTGGCTTTAACTTATTAATTATTTATTTATGATTAGTTATTATTATTTAATTATTATTATAACATGTAGTGGGTAATAAGTAGTTTTGGCCCTAAATACTTATGTGTTTTCTACTTAAGCTACTTACTGGGTCAGGACTGGCCATCAATGTTTACAAATGGGTCCTGGTCCAAAAAAAAAAAAAGGTTGAGAACCACTGGTTTAGTCACCCTCCACCAACTTGGGGCAGCTGGAATGCATTGCACTCTAGGCACTTGCACTGTTTTTTCTCCTCAATAGATTAAAGACAACTGTAAAAATATTATCTAATTTTATTATTTGAAATACGAAGGTGATGACTGTGACCTATTTTTACTTCCCTTAAGCAGTTTGGTCACATAAGTTTGATCTTGCACGACATGTGCAACTAAGATATAAATAGATGTCTGCAGGAAGTTATGCAAGTGGTGAGGGGAAAAAAAAGAGGCAGGCATTAAAAAAACAGAAGTACTGTTTCTCAGTTTATTTGTTTGGTTGTTTCTTGATTTTGCAGTTTTTGGTCCTGGCCCTGATTCCAGTGACACTGGGTTAAATGTGGAATAACTTTATGGATACTGATGGATTTCCACTGCTGTAAGTTTAGAGCTGGCATCAGGCTTATGAAACTGGAAAAGGGGTCAATAGATTTTAAACAACCAGGAGGAAGGATTGTGTCTTAAGAAGAGCAGTTGGAAGCCCCCATGCAGCAAAGCACCTTTAAACTCCAAAAGGTCTGTCATGATGTCTGTGGTGGCATTCCATAATTATAACATGAGAGACTAAAACTCACTACTGTAGTGTTTTACAGAAACTTATTAAAATGCTTTTGTTGTGGCAGGAGGGTAACAGAGTGACAAACACACTCTTTGCAATTATTTTTCGCCTTATTTCCCAGCTTTTGTGATCACAGTATATCTCATAAGCTAAGCAGGTTAGGGCAAGTCAATATTTGGGTTGGAAACTGCTAGGAAAATGTATATTCTATTATTATTAGTTTTATTATTTATGTGTACACAGAACAAAAAGATGGTCTAAAAGTTTACAATCTAATGAGTTAGAAGTGGGGCTAGTGACTCAGTAGCTGGCACCACCACCCCAGTTTAATGTTGAAGGTACTGTACTATTGGTTTGCAAACAGGACAAATGCATGACCACTTCAGGTCATTCTTATTAAGTCATTACATTTCACATGAGTAAGGGTGTACTCAAATGTACACAACTAATTCCAATTGGGAATTTTACTCCACCTACCCAGATCCCTTCTGTAATCTGAAATGGATACGATATGCCTGTCCTAAACTTTTGGGTAGTGTTTTTATATAATACTGATGAACAGCTGCCAGATTGAATCTCAGAGGTGATTGCCCTTCAGTAGGGGGCAAAATAATGTTTGTACAAGGAGTTAGCGAAAAGCCAAACATTTGTCAAGTGCTTTGGGATCTATTTGGATAAAAGATCCTATGTAAACTAAAGATCATTTTCATCATCTTGTAAAACAATAGCATCAAAATGGGATCATTCTCTATCATAGTTGCTATTTCACAGCATTCATAAAATCCACTTGTGTAAAGTCTCAGCGGTTTTATAAAAATAGGTTACTCAGCACGAGGCAGGAGAGAATCCAGAGATACTTCAAGTGCCTTGAAACCTCTAGAATGTTAATAAAAACCGCTAGACCTTTCATGAGACATTTTTAGAACTGGTTTTGATAATAATAAAAATTTCAAGTTAAATTGCACTGAGTGGAATAAAAAAAAGTTTTCCTTACTGGCCGAGTTTACATGTAGTGGGACAAAAACATTCTGATTTATGGCCCTTTTTGTTAACTTGCTCTCCTGGGGTGAAAAGGAGCCAGTCCAAGGCTAATGCACCTTGTAACTTCAACTTAAGCCCTAGTGATGCACAGGCCTAGTGCTCACCTACAGCACAGGATGAATTTCACTGCTAAAATTGAGTCTTTTGATAGTTCTCTATGTCCTTAGCATTCCTTGTTCAAAGCCACTCCCACTCCTCTCCACCTCTTTCCTTCCAGTGCCTGATAGATTGCTCTGGTTGACTCTCACAAAAAATTCTTTTTGTGTTTTGGGTGAAAATTCAAAGTAGTTTTGATTCTGTTCAAAGAGATTTGCTCATTCCCATCTCTACAGTCTTTATTGTTGCATTTATGCTATTGTCACCTACTATGAATTAGCTTATCGTTTAATTCAGTACATATAAAGCTTTGTTTACATTTAATGTTGTTGTTACTTGCCCATACCTTAACCTAAACGCAACATGCTGAGGTGTAATGGACATTCAGTCCTCACAATGTTCCTTACCTAGCTGCACCCTCATAAAAGATTTTATATAACACAACTTCAAAAAGAAGCAACGTTACCAGATTACGCACTTCAATGACTCATCTTGTTTGCAGATCTTTGTGCAGAAGCCAAACCAAGTGTGATGTGACATAATTTCTCCTTGCAGAGCTATTTACTTGTAAATATAAACCTTGTTGTTAAAACATTAACTATTACATTGCATAATCTGCCCTTACTTCTCTATAGTTCTATACTGAGCAGAGAGCTGCAACAAGCATTTTGATTTTGGGTGAAATGTGCAGTTCTTGGGTAGGAAATCTAGAGTAGACACTCCTGGCTTACCAGAAATTGTGCTGTACAATGGGAATTATTAGAAAGTTGCTTCTAACAGAGAAACAGTGAAGAATCATCATGAGTGTTTCCACCACTCCATGTCCAATGAGAGGCAAGGATGCTCAGCACCTTCTAGGATCAGGACCATCATCATCTTGGACCTAGTAAAATGTTTTTAAGGAATAGATTGTTCCTTAAGCCACAAAGCCTCTGAGGTCTGGATTGTAGGGGTAATGCACCTCTGCACCAACCTGTCCCATCCTGGCTTGCTTTGATTTGCTGACTACTCTGAAGAGGGGAGCCCATGGCCCATGGCACTGACTCCTTACTGTCCATCTTTGGGCTGGCCAATGCCCCATTGTACAGTGGCAGGGATTGCAATGTGTCTGGACTCTGGACAAGGGGTGTCTGGGGGAGGAAATCATTTGAGCAAGGTCAACTTGGCTCATAGGTAGGTTGAAAATCCTATCTTGTTTCAATCCATATTGCCGCAAAGTGTGACTTGCTGCTCTAGTTATTAATCTAGGGAACCTCTGATTAATACAGTGCAGTCATTCTGTGAAAAAAGACTGCGCTATCAGAGTTTTACTGATTTTCTTTCCTAAATAAATAAAACTAAAACAAGGCAAAACTTACCGGAAGCTTTAAATATCCATGCAAAGTGATTACTGAGACCATCCTGACTACTAATTGATGTGACTACCTATTTCTGTCAGCTTATCCTTTTCCTCAGATCATGGAGCAATATTACAACTGGGCCTCAGGGCTGGAATAGCTTTTGTACCACACATCCCATGGAGGAGGGGAAGAAGAATGGCTGATGGATCTGTGTAGCTGTGGATCCACTGGCCCCGCCCATAAATCCCTTAGGCCATGCAGTGCTGAAGCAGCCCAACAAACCCTTTGTTCCATGACACACCAGGGCTAGGCAGAGTTGCAGTCATTGCACTTGGGGTGCTAGTTACACCAAAGGGGGCAGTGAGGAGATGGCTAGCTGCAGAAGGAGGAGCAAACTGAACCTTCTTCAGATTTGGCCCATTGGGAGCCCCTGTGAACTAGGCACAATGCCTTGTGGAATCTCTCCTGGGGGCTGTGAGGCTCTGCGCAACCCCCAATGCTGGCATACTCCAGCCCATAATTCATACTGCATTAATAACCTGTCACAGAGAAATAACATGCAACATATTTGAAACCATTTACATTTTGTTAATTTACACTATCCCTGAAAAATCAAAGTAGAAAGATGTGGTTGCTTTAGTTGAAAGAACCCAGAAATGCCTCATCCCCAGTGGAGCTACTGAAACTGAGAGAGAGAGAGAGAAAAAACAAACACTCTATATTTTGGACTCTGAGCTGCAGGATACTTAACTAGTTCAAGTCTCTTTCTTCCCTTCCTCTTTACTCTGTCGTCCCCTGCCCTTATCCTTGCTTTCCCTTTATACCCATCCTATGGACTCACCACACAACAAAATCAACAAAGGGCCATTTAAATTAAAATATCTCCATAAAAATTAATTGAGTGCAATGAATCCATATCTGTGGTAAAATATAATAGGCTTCTTTGCCAGCCACACACTGTACCCCAAAAGGCGATTTGTGGGTTTAGTGCAAATTTGTCACATGCAAATTTAGATGACAAGAAAAAAAAAATCAAAGCATCAAACGAACACTAGCCAGCCCAGCTAGTCCAAAGAAATCTCTTTCTACAGTGTACCCAAGGAGTAGAGCGTGAGAGAATGCACAATCACAGCATGATTGCATGGGAGACAAACGTCTTTGCAGAAATAGTGAATCTCACCTCTTGCATTGGCACCCTCAGAAAGGAATGAGCACGACTGGGAGTTGTGCGATTTTTGTTGGGCTGACACAGGGAAATATTGGGAACGTCACTAAAATCAACTGTACTTCCCCAAAGTACATAATCTACTTGAAATTTTCTGCAAAAATCCTCCTATGTGCTGACAGTTTACTTTAAAACTTTGAGAACATGAGGTGTTTTTTTATTTTATTTTTGGCATTATGGGGAATGGAGCCCCAAGTTGAAATCTCAACTCTGTGGAAAGATTATAGTCTCTGCAGAACTGGTTATGTGGCAAGTGAAGACTTTGCACTTTGCATTGTACAATACCCAGATAAAGATACAATCATTAGCTCACAGACTTTAGAATCCAAAAGAATCATAAAATATCAGGGGTGGAATGGACCTCAGCAGGTCATCTAGTCCAACCCCCTGCTCGAAGCAGGACCAATCCCCTGATAGATTTTTACTCCAGTTCCCTCAATGGCCCCCTCAAGGATTGAACTCACAACCCTGGGTTTAGCAGGCCAATACTCAAACCACTGAGCAAACAATGGAGAGGGGGAAAGGAAAAAATCAGTAGTTGCCACATGGAATAGGAAAAAAAAATATGTTCAAGCTTCTAAGAGGGTGTTATAAGCAATGCTGAGGAAAAAACACTGAACACAGTTGACAGTGTTCCTGTCATAAACTGTCTGATCCAAAGTCCATTGAAGTCAACATAAAGACTCTTTTGGAGGTTATTTTGCACTACTTGGGTCATATCTCTAGCTTGTGTAAATCAGCACAGCTCTACCAACTTCAGTGTAGCTTGCCCATTTATACCAGCTGAGGATCTTGTCCCTTGTCTGTCATGAATGTAAGTGATTGAGCTGTATTATTTCAGGTTATATCATTGCAGTTCATATCTACTTTATATAAACTGTAAGTTTGAAGGCTAACATGTATGTAAAAGTAAATGCCTATTAATAGCACAATAACAACTATGAACAAAGCATAAAGAACTGGTTCCTGGGCTCCCCTTAGGCAAATACTTTCTCTTGCCTTGCAGAGCTCAAAATGAGAGAAATGATTGTGCATGAAAATTATAGGTGGGTGGACAGTGAATTATTAGTGTCCTAGCCTTCCACTGATGGAGATCCAAGTTAAAATCCTGGGTTAGGTTTCAAGTCAAAATTAGGTGGGTGGTTGGCACAACTTCCAGTGTCCTCAACAGAGGCGCAAGCTTGGAATGGCATGCCATGCTGGCAGAGATGTGTGTTTCCTGGCAGAGATGTGCAAAACTAGCAGCGTATCTGCCCACACTATGCCTGGCTTAAGCCAGTATTACCACTTTGTCAGTTTAAAGAGATTAATTTTGTTTTTGAATAATGTTGCCATGTGCGTATATGTTCACGGAAAGGTCATCATCTGGGAGGAACTGCAAACAAGGGATATACTCGCAGTGTATGCCAGGTTTGGAATAAGGTAATTTCGGAGTTGCAGGCATACCCCAAATGGGGTTCCTGTGTCCTACTCCTTCTAAGGGTGGCAGTGGCAGGCACCACCCACATGAGCCATATTCTGGGCACATCCCTAGTCATCTTTGGGCACGCTGGGCCTCACCCCTTTCTAGGCCACTGGCTTCAGGGGCTCTAGGGTCCATTCTGGAGGAAGCCCCCATCCCCAAAAGCCCCGCCCCAGAGGACTCGGTGTATGGAAGCCCTGCCACCACCACCTCAGCATAAACATGTTATGGTGGCAGAAGTGAGGCCCCCTCCCTGCCACAGAGTCCTCTGCTGGGAGATGTCAGTGGACATACTTCAAGAGGAGCAGGTTTCAGAGTTGAGAAACCATTAATTTGAAGGGGGCAGTTCACACCTCCCAAAGCCATTTTTAGGCTATGTATAAACTCTGACAGATGCTTCTTCAACAGTTACACTCAGGTCACAGTTTCAAGCTTTTCTGCTGCACCGCCATAAGGGATATACATTATTTTAAAAATAAAACCTGACATTCTGATGTGACTCCAGGCGCCAAGGCTAAGATCCTCAAAAGGTATTTAGGTACCTAACTCGCATTCAAATCAAGGGATATTAGATATGAAATAACTTTGAGGATCTGTGCTCAAGGTCCTAGGTACACTATGTCTGTAGTGCCCATGGCTCAATCTGACCTTGGTTCATGCATGTAAATCTCATTAACATCATTCTCTACCACCGGTCCTTCCCAAGGTGAAGAGGAATTATGAGGATAGCTCTGAGTGCTATTCCCAACAGTGCCTGTCATAAAGAAAACATACCAAATTCTTATGTCTGTCATTCCACAACTGGGGCAGCAAGCTTCAGCGCCTGAGGACACTGGAGGCAGGGAGACATGAGATAGTGGTTGCAGTTGGAGGGCAGCTTTAGTGAATGTTTGCAGCTAACTATAACCCCGAAAGAAAGTGGCTCAGGGAGGCTTCGGCCCTTCCCTAACCTGTTTGAACAGAGGTTTTTAGTTTACATCACTACAGCATCGGGTTAATAGGAATAGAGCTATTGATACAGCCCTGGGGCATGGCTCTGAATTTCTTTTGATCATGCAACTGGAAGTGTTTGGTATGGATATTAAGGGTTTCTGATTAAAAAATATGCTTAATTACATTTATGAAATAAAGAACGGCAGTTTTGCTGCCCCTCACTTAATCCCTGCAATTCAGCTCTACAACATAGTTCTATGCTTCATAAAGTTTGGGGAACATTTAAGATATAGAATACACTGACATTTCCCCCAAATAACCCAGTTCTCATCCCTTCACTGGATTCCCCTCACATTTAACAAGTACAAGTTTTTAGTCTGCAACTTCAAGTTCCTTCATAATCCCAGTACTCTTGTTTTGTTTCCTGCACTCCCTCTTGCTCCCCACAAATTTCTTCCTAATCAGTCCCTTTGCTTGCTTTTCCACTCTTCAGAGTTGTAAAGGCATTTGAGCACCTACAATGGGAGTTCGGCACATAGGGACTTTGGAATATTCCACTAGGTGCCTATCTGTATCTTTAAGTGTCCAAATGCCTTTAAAAATCTGCCCCCTAATCTTTCTGTGCCTCAATTCCCCATCTCAAAAATGGGGAAAATATTTCTTCCTTTGTCTTTGTCTTTGTCTTTGTTTTCTTGTCTTTCTTGTCTAATTAGATTGACAGCTCTTCATGGCAGGGACTGGTCTATTAATCATTGTTTGAAGAATGTCTTGCATAAAAGGTTTCAATTGATTTCAGTTGGTGTCTCATGATGCTACCAAATACAAATAAATAATAACAGTTGAGAGATATGACTACTAGCAACTTGCTCCTGATACAGAATTCTTTTTAAAGTCTTTTTCACTCAGGTCTCTGGAGTGGCCTCTCTTTTAGCAAGGGAGGGAGACCTGACAGATAATGGATAGCCAACAGGGATATTGTGGGAAGAAGGAAAGCTCCTCACTAGTTAATTTATTGTCCTAAATTAATTAGATGACACTAAAATTTTAACAGAAACAAGAATTCCTGTCAGAGGTTGCTGGTAAGGCAGATCTGGGCACGTTTTCAGAAAACACATTTATTTTCTGACACATTCTTTTCCTCAGAAGAGCAGTCCAAGTTTAGTGGAAGTACCTGGATGTTAATGAGGGAATGAGATGATTCAGTATGAATTCAGATTTGCCAAGTTTATCTTCAGGAGGGCTTTGAAGTTGGAGATGTCAAAAAAAAAAAAAAAAAAAAAAAAAAAAGATAAAATCTTGAGCACACAGACCTAGAATCATAGAATATCAGAGTTGGAAGGGACCTCAAGAGGTCATCTAGTCCAACCCCCTGCTCAAAGCAGGACCAATTCCCAGCTAAATCATCCCAGCCAGGGCTTTGTCAAGCCGGGCCTTAAAAACCTCCAAGGAAGGAGACTCCACCACCTCCCTAGGTAACGCATTCCAGTGTTTCACCACCCTCCTAGTGAAATAGTTTTTCCTGATATCCAACCTGGACCTCCCCCACTGCAACTTGAGACCATTGCTCCTTGTTCTGTCATCTGCCACCACTGAGAACAGCCGAGCTCCATCCTCTTTGGAACCCCCCTTCAGGTAGTTGAAGGCTGCTATCAAATCCCCCCTCATTCTTCTCTTCTGGAGACTAAACAATCCCAGTTCTCTCAGCCTCTCCTCATAAGTCATGTGCTCCAGACCCCTAATCATTTTTGTTGCCCTCCGCTGGACTCTTTCCAATTTTTCCACATCCTTCTTGTAGTGTGGGGCCCAAAACTGGACACAGTACTCCAGATGAGGCCTCACCAATGTTGAATAAAGGGGAACGATCACGTTCCTCGATCTGCTGGCAATGCCCCTACTTATACAGCCCAAAATGCCGTTAGCCTTCTTGGCAACAAGAGCACACTGTTGACTCATATCCAGCTTCTCGTCCACTGTGACCCCTAGGTCCTTTTCAGCAGAACTGCTACCTAGCCATTCGGTCCCTAGTCTGTAGCAGTGCATGGGATTCTTCCGTCCTAAGTGCAGGACTCTGCACTTGTCCTTGTTGAACCTCATCAGGTTTTTTTCTGCCCAATCCTCTAATTTGTCTAGGTCCCTCTGTATCCGATCCCTACCCTCTAGTGTATCTACCACGCCTCCTAGTTTAGTGTCATCTGCAAACTTGCTGAGAGTGCAGTCCACACCATCCTCCAGATCATTAATAAAGATATTAAACAAAACCGGCCCCAGGACCGACCCTTGGGGCACTCCACTTGAAACCGGCTGCCAACTAGACATGGAGCCATTGATCACTACCCGTTGAGCCCGACGATCTAGCCAGCTTTCTATCCACCTTACAGTCCATTCATCCAGCCCATACTTCTTTAACTTGGTGGCTAGAATACTGTGGGAAACCGTATCAAAAGCTTTGCTAAAGTCAAGAAATAACACATCCACTGCTTTCCCCTCATCCACAGAGCCAGTTATCTCATCATAGAAGGCAATTAGGTTAGTCAGGCACGACTTCCCCTTCGTGAATCCATGCTGACTGTTCCTGATCACTTTCCTCTCCTCTAAATGTTTCATAATTGATTCCTTGAGGACCTGCTCCATGATTTTTCCAGGGACTGAGGTGAGGCTGACTGGCCTGTAGTTCCCCGGATCCTCCTTCTTCCCTTTTTTAAAGATGGGCACTACATTAGCCTTTTTCCAGTCATCTGGGACCTCCCCCGATCGCCATGAGTTTTCAAAAATAATGGCTAATGGCTCTGCAATCTCACCTGCCAACTCTTTTAGCACCCTCGGATGTAGCGCATCCGGCCCCATGGACTTGTGCACGTCCAGTTTTTCTAAATAGTCCTGAACCACTTCTTTCTCCACAGAGGGTTGGTCACCTTCTCCCCATGCTGTACTGCCCCAACCAGTCAGACTGTTGGCAGAAAAGTCACCTTGCAGGGCACCTCACTCGCTTAAAGGAATTTAATGGGCTTCCAGATGGACAAGATAGAGCTTCAATTGCAAGGTGACCACCCTGAAATGCTTTGGGTTTTTAAGCCAAAGTGTAGAAAGCCTACTTCTTGCGGTATCTTTTTTTTTAAAAGTCAAGGGTGGGGGCCCCAGAAAGACCCACATGTAATTTGGCCATGCTGGGGCATATTAACATTTTTAAACATTTTCCTGTTGCAATTTGTTTTTTTTAAATCTGTGAAATTTGGCTCATGGTTAGTACCAGGGCTTGCTCCAGGCATCAGGCAACCAAGCACATGCTTGGGGCAGCACCTGGTAAGGGGCGGCCAATCTTGGGGTGGCGGGGGGCAGCGTGGCGTGGCATTCCGCGGGGGGGGGGAGGGGGGCGCTCCAGCGGCACGGCGCACAGCGCTCGGCGGGGTGCAGAGCTCTGGGGGGAGCTCCGGCGGCACGGTGCTCGGTGCGGGGGCGGCGTGGGGCGCGGCGCTCGGGGGGGGGGGTTCTGGCGGCGTGGCGCTCGGCGGGGCAGCGCTTTTTTTTGCTGCTTGGGGCAGCAAAAAAGTTAGAGCCGGCCCTGGTTAGTACCACTGTTTTTTGCCCTCAAAAGCTGCTGGTACTAACAGAAGATATGAAATTTTGCTTTTTTCTTCCCTTAAAGGATAATCATGAAACACAATGAATACCAGTTTTGCACAAAAATGATAGCAAAAAGAATGTGATCATTTGCATGGCTCAATCCTGTGCCAGGTTTTAAAAGAGACTCTTGCTGCATTGGGAAAAGAGGTTGAGATTAGGCCAGAGTTAGTAGTTCACCCTGACCTTCAGACTAGTGTAGACATAGGTTAACATCTTTAACTTGATTTAGTGACCGTTGGGAGTTTCCTAACACGTTAACTAATCCTCACCTAATAGTGACCTCTTTTCCTAAAGTAGTTAAACTCTTATGAACTATGGGATTTCTGCTACTAAAGCTGTCAGAGCAGATGATTACCCTGGCTTTTATCAAGCTGCTCTAAGACTTGACAAGCTGTCTTGTTCTCTGTTATTATAACTTAAGACTGATTCTTATAATTACTGGTGGTCAAACAACAAGCAAAGCCCTTCTTTCCAATTTTGCTAAGCATACCTAATCTAAGAATCACTTCTATCTGTCAACAAAACAGCCAGTAATCTTATTTAGGACTAAGGTTAACTACAAGGAGGTGCCCTGTGCAAAGGACCAAGAGTGGTTCTGAGCTCTTAAAAGTGTCAGAAATTCTCTCCAGTGATTCTCTCTTCAATGATCCTTTGGGCTCCTCCTTCCTTACCTCGAACTGTCTTCTATCTTAGGGGAAGCTATTTTGTGGGACCACTTAGTAGCTTACTTCCCTTTACTTCTAATGGAGCACAGATTTCAGTGGATGGCTGGATCACCTAATCACCTTTCACAAATATTAAACATTCATGCTAGTCATTCAATAACCACAGAGTTGTGGCTAACAAGGCTAGTTTATAGCACTACTAAAATCCAGGTCTTTACAAAGGTTTTGGTTTGAAATCAAAGCTGCTTTGTACTTCAAGCACACTTAGCTGGTAGTTTCTTCTTCCAAACTCAGAGGTAGTGGATTAAATTTATCCCTGGGGTAACTCCAATGAAGTATATGGATTAATATGGCCAAATGTAACTGAGGAAGTTCTTAATTTAAGGAGTGTGCAGTTTTGGGATAAGCCCAATTCCAAAGGCTCACATTGCAGTACTCTCCCTTTACTGAGAGTTTATGTTATTCTAAGATATGCTGATTGAAGAATTGTTTGTACTGAGGTGGAACTCGGCAAGATCGGTGAATTCTCTTCACCCATGTCTCCCCCCTTGTAATGACTATATAGCTTTATGGGGCTCGCACTTAGATAGAAGTTCATTTCTAGGAGGTTTTCCTCTTGTATAAATTAACGCTTGGGAAGTGGTGGCTCCAGGTCAAAATTTCAGGTTGGGCATTTTCTCTAAAATTATTTGCATATGAGCTCATTAACCTTTGACAGTCCTATTCTGTGCTCTCCTGTGGCTGCCAGGGTGTTTGATAAAGTCCTCTTGTCATTGCATCTGCTTTAGAGCTGCCTAACAGAATGTGCACTGTACAATTTGAGCCAGATCTACACTAAAAAGATAGGTCGACCCAGCGACATCCCTCAGGAGTGTGAAAAATCCACACCCCTGAGCAATGCAGTTAAATTGACCTAATACCTGGTGTAGACAGTGCTAGGTTGACAGAAGAAGTCTTCTTCGACCTAGCTACCACCTCTCCAGGAGATGGATTAACTACAGTGATGGGAGGGGTTCTCCCATTGTTGTAGTGAGTGTCTATACTGAAGCCAGGCAACCTGTTTTTAAAAATCCCCAATGCTGGGGATTCCACATCCTCCCTTGGAAGTCTAATCCAGAATTTAACTATCCTTACAATTAGAAAGTTTTTCCTAACATCTAACCTAAATCTCCCTGCAGATTAAGCGTTCCTTGTTGTCCTACCTTCAGCAGACAAAAAAAAAAAAAAAAAAAAAAATTAATGGAGATATCCTATCTCCTAGAACTGGAAGGGACCTTGAAAGGTCATCAAGTCCAGCCCCCTGCCTTCACTAGCAGGACCAAGTACTGATTTTGCCCCAGATCCCTAAGTGGCCCCCTCAAGGATTGAACTCACAACCCTGGGTTTAGCAGGCCAATGCTCAAACCACTGAGCTATCCCTCCTCCCTCCTAGCCCAAGGAGAACAATAGCTCACTGTCCTCTTCATAACAACCCTTAGTGCTTATTTGAAGACTGTTATCAGGTCCCCACCCCCGTCTTCTTTTCTCATGACTAATATGTCCTAAACATATTTTTTAAATCCCTTCCACTGTTATTTTTGTTGCTCTCCTCTGGACAGTCTTCATTTTGTCCACATCCTTCCTAAAGTGTAGCACCCAGAATTGGACACAATCTTCCAGCTGAGGTCTCACCAGTGCCAAGTAGAGCAGAACAGTTACCTCCCAGGTCTTAACTATGGCACCCCAGAATGATGTTAGCCTTTTTTGCAACTGCATCAAATTGTTGACATATGCAATTTGTGATACACTTAACCCCCAGTCCTCTTAAGCAGCACTACCACCTAGCCAATCATTCCCCATTTTGTAGTTGTGCATTTGTTTTTTTCCTTCCTAAGTGTAGTACTTTTCCACTTGTCTTTTATTGAATTTCATCTTGTTGATTTCAGACCAATTTTCTAATTTGCTAAGTTTGTTTTGAGTTCTGGTCCTGTCCTCCAAAGAGCTTGCAACCTGCTTGATGTCATCTGCTTGATATCATCTGCAAACTTTATAAGCATACTCTCCATTCGATTATCCAAATCATTAATGAAAATATTGAGTAGTACTGGACCCAGGACTGACCCCTGCAGGACTCCACTAGACATGCCTTCCCATTTTAACAGCTAACCATTGATAACTACTCTTTGAGTATGGTCTTTCAACCAGTTTGCAACTACTTTATAGTAATTTCATCTAGACCACATTTTGCTGGTTTGCTTATGAGAATGTCATGTGGGACTATATCAAATGCATTAAGGAAATCAAGATATATCACATCTATTGCTCCTCTCCTATCCACTAGGCCAGTAACCCTGTCAAAGAAGGTTCAATCAAGAAAGGGTTCAATTTAATCACAGTAATTACCATTAAAAACAGTAATAGTCTAGTTACAACTATTGCAAAATGGTATCTCTGTGAGGCAATGTGTTCTGATGGACACGGAATTGGACTGAAATTCAGGAAACGTAGATTTTATTCTATTGGGATGTTGGGAATGTCACTTCACTTCCCTATGCCTCAGTTTACCCAACTATGAGGATAGTGATACTTAACCTCCCAATTAAAGTGCTTTGAGATCGCCAGAAGAAACGCTTTATATAACAGCTAAATATGACTTCACTTAAAATAGGTAATTATTGTAGTATGTGGTATAATAGGAAATACTGACCTTTTTTACTACTGTAATAGCTGTCAGGGGACATGTCCCAGTTTCAGGGAATGCACTTTCATTAGTAGAGCTCAATTTGCATTGTATTACTAAGTGGAACATTTCACAGTGAATACACATTTGGCAGTCAAATAAGAACATTTCCCATGTTTTTCATTACCTAACAATTGCATCTTGTAAATCTACAATAAGTGTTTATGTCTTTTTAAAGTCCAATCTGAATAACATCTCTTCTGATGCATCCCGTTCCAAACATACTAGCAACGCCCCTGCACTGCTCTGAGATCAAAGATTCTCCTGGAGTCAATGGAAATGTTTATATTTTGAAGCATTTGAGTTTTATACTTTTTGCTATTAAATTGTACTTTAAGATAATCTTGTAAATCTAGTAGATTTTTCCACTTTACATGCTTTCAGTTAAAAAGTATTGTGACTGCTGTATCTAATCTGTTCGACTAGACCTTATGTGTGCTCCTTGCTCCTTATAAAAACCTGGAGTACATAATGTTGCATAATCTATTGGAAATCTTAGGACATTTCATAATTCATTTCTACACAGTAGAGTTTATCAAGGACTCATGGGTCATTAGTTTAGTCTCATATGAGATGTCCAACACAGGACTAGAGACTAATTTTCATATATTCTGAGAATGAAATTAAGATACAGCGTCTCCTGTTTTAGATATATTGAGAAAATACATGTTTGAGGTACTTGACATATCTTTGCTTATGAAGAGTATATGAAAGGGGTTAAAGGGCAAAATGTGACTCAGATCCCTGTCCATCATGGCTGGGAAAAATTAGGCACACTCCTGATCAAACCCATTAACATGCTCTTTAGAGAATGCAGAGTAACTTCCCTCCTGAAGTATGCAGTATTCCAGGATCAAGCTGCTTTCTAGACCAACTCTCAATCCATGATCTTCTGGGGCCAAGTTTATATAGGGAAAATGCAACACATTGGAAAACATATTAAGTAACATTTTAGTTAATAGGGTGTTAAAGCAACTTAGAGTCTAGAGTAGACAGGAACAAGCAGAAGCGCCACCAGCTTTTCTGCTGCCCTAGGCGGCGGAAGGTCCTGCCCCGAAACGCCGCCCCTCACAGAGGGGGCGGCGACCGCAGCAGTATTTCGGCGGCGGGACTCAAATTGTAGCACCCTAAGCAACTGCCTAGGTTGCCTAATGGGTTGCGCTGGCCCTGGGAACAAGCCCTGCTTAACAATGTGCAAGCTAGTCCTGGTTAACTTTAGGATCCTCCTAAGGTTAACCACAACCAGCTAACATGTTTTTAAATAGGACTTGTTCTTATCTCCACTAAGGTTAAAATAATTTTACACTTCATATTAACCCAAATATGTTAATCAACATGTTTTCTCACAAAGATGCATTTTCCCAGTGCAGACAATGACACTCATTGAGGACACAGCAATTATTTGTACCCAGAGTGAAACATCCTTCCAAGAGATGGTGGCAAGGCATTCTCAGTGCTGGGTCTTAGATTATGGAACACACTTATTGAAGACAGTAATGTGCTACTAATATTTATTCCCCACAGAATTTCCGCTTATCCTATGATCATGTAAACTCCATGTGTGAAGGATGGCGGAATCTATCATCATTCTTCATCTAGGAATGAGGCAACAGCACTTGGCAAACAAGTTTGCATTAATGTGGAAATGTATATTTTGTTCTTGAGAACTTACTGAGTAAGTTAATTTTCAGCACATAGTTCAGTTTGTATCATATGAAGTGTGGGAAGGGGATGAAGACCCCTGAAATTTGAGGTCTCCTCCCCTGGGAATATTTTTTTTTAAATCCTGTCATTTGTTGTCATGAGGTACAACATTTGCTCTTTGCAAGTAGTTTTATGAGTTCCCGAGATGAGTGGTCTCTGCAGGGATAATTTACAATATATCATGGAGGCAGACTGAACTTCATCCTACAGGGAAATCATTCCAACCCTCTCTTCAGTATTTATCAAGGGACTGCTACTAGCCCTTCCAGCTCATCACTGCCAGAAGAGTTCAGAATAAATCATTGTCTGGCAGTTCTCACAGCCCAAGGCAAACCCCACTTTTCTGTAGAAGCCTATTTCCAAAAATAGGAAAAAGACTCAAGAGGAGGGGGCTGGATGGGATAAGGGAAACAGAGAAAATAAAACCAAGTTAAGTTTTAGGGGCTTCTCACCAGAAAACAAGATCAGAGTCCATTTCAGTTTTAATTCTTTTTTTTTAAAATGTAACCCCTAGATACTGATTGACAGCTTATAAATACCATAGATAGATAAAGGCAGATAGATAGGACTCTGTGCAGAAACTCACCTTTTCCTCCACCCTGGCCCCCAGTGGTGGGGTTTTCCACGGCAGATGGAGATTCCAAAGGACATAAGAGTACAAGCAAATAGATGCATGGATTAAAGCTAATATAGAACATATTAAGGTAAACACAAAAGTAATACCAGTTGTAAGCATCTGGAAAACGTTTGTATGCTCCTGTTTCTAAGGACATGTGAGTTAAAAATATCTACAAAGGGCCAGGCTGGGTACTAGCCAAACATTTATGTTTTAACCGCAAGTCTTTAATTTTGAACCTGGGTTAATTTATTTGTAGTATTAGTGGCATGACTGCCTGAGAACCTTCCATTCCATAAGCATGGTGACCTATGGGCGGGTATTTGCACTCTTCCTTTTTAAATATTGAAACTATTTAAATTGCATTAATTCAGAATCAAAACAATATCTCGTGATTTATGAAGTCGTTATTTGTGACTAGCAATATTTTTTGCAGCATAATAAATATGGCACTACATTAGAGCCATGAGAGACTGACGCAGAAACTAATTTCCTTAATTATTTTAAATAGGGTACATAGACATCATGTTTCATTTACAATAAATATTATGATAACAAATGGGCTGGCATATGCAAGACAAAAACAGTGTGAACAGTGCAAGTGCTGTCGGCAAGTCAATGTCATATGGAGCAACAAAAATTCTGCTGCCATGTTGTGTTTATATGAACAGCCTTGAAGAGATTGGCACATAAGTCATTTTTAATGGAGAAGTTGGCAAATTGTTTCTCTTATGCCAATCCCAAGCATTGAAATTGGGTCCCCAAAATCATATGATTGGCTTAAAACAACAGGAAATCAATAAATCAATAAAGAATAAATGGGGGAGGGGCTATCTTTCTGTCTTTACGCCTACCACCCATTGTCCAATTTGTCTATGATAATTTTAGATTCAAAATTCAACCTTGAAAGCACACACAAAACTATGGTTCTCCCTGCTGCTGCTCAGAAGGGGTTCCACATACCTACCAACTTTGTTGAGTGTGAGTGATTTTGTTCTATCAGTTTCTTCTTGCCCACATGCCCTCTAAATTTACCTAACCTTATATTTTCATTCCTTTTCCTCTCTTGGGTTCTTGCTCATTGTTAGAGCTGGTCAGAACAGGTTTGCCAAAAAATTGGTTTTCATGAAACTTTTGGACTCTATAGACTGGTGGTGAGGGTAATGGCTCGGGATGTGGGAGGCCACCTGTTTTGCAGTGAAAAACTCTGCTCTGAATCAGGTAGAGCAGAAATGTGAAGCTGTGTCTCCCACACAGCAGGGAGGTACCTGACCACCCTCTCACACTCTCTTTTTTTGCAAAAATATTTGAAAAGTTTTGTTTTTTCTTCCAAAGTAGAACAAATATTTCAGAACTTTAAAAGCAGCTGCAAAACAGATGTGTTGTCCTCCTGTCAGCTCTACTCACCACATTCCTTTGTAATGCCTCAGCTTTCTCTTTCCCCCTATATTCCTGCCAGAGTAAGTTGATCTAAGTTACGCTACTCCAGCTAGGCAAATAATGTAGCTGGAGTCAACATAGCTTAGGTCAACTTACCTCAGTGTCTTCACTGCGCTGCGTCGACAGGAGATGCTCTCTGGTCAACTTCTCTTACTCTTCTCGGGGAGCTGGAGTACCAGAGTCAACCAGAGAGCACCAATTGACCAGGTCTTCACTTGACCTGCTAAATTGACACCTGCTGCATCAATTGCAATAGTGTCGATCTCCTCAGTAATGAAGACAAGCCCTCACTGTCCTCTTGCTATCCCCTCACAGTTTCTTAGCTAGAGGGCACATGAGTCAGCCATCTTGCATGAGGGCAACTGTGTCCTCTGGAAAATAGTGGCCAACTTTAATAGGGATAGCTTCAACTTTACTTCTACATAGAATCTTGAAGTGAAGTTGCCACCATCATGACCAAGTGTAACTTTTGGCTTCAGTGGTGGTCATTTTGGATAAGGGAAAAAGTACATAAGTCTGATGCCAGAAATCGGGAGATCATGAGAAACTTTAAAAGCTCACATTTCACAAGTCTTTCAAAATTTGGCAATGGCATATGCTGAATGTCTGTGTTTATTTATTGTTATATTATCAAGTGTTGTGATGCAATCCAAATTACTTTGGCCATATAACATGAGAGAAATTCAGTTTCATATAAATGGTGGCAAAAAAAGGTGGTCTGATACTGCACTGGCTTCAAGACTGAGCTTGATAAATTGGGGGGTGGGGCGGGAATGGTATGATGAGACTGCCTACAATGCCACGTAGCCAATCTGTGACATCTAGCAGCAAATATCTCCAACGGCTGGTGATGCTAGATGGGGAGGGCTGTGAGTTACTGCAGATAATTCTTTCCCAGGTGTCTGGCTGGTGGGCCTTGTCCACACGCTCACTGGTGTCTAACTGATCGCCACATGTGGGGTCGGGAAGGAATTTCCACCCAGGTCATATTGGCAGAGACTCTGGGAGTTTTTTGACTTCCTCTGCAGCATGGGGCAGGGGCACTTTCAGGTTTAAACTAGTGTAAATGGTGCATCATCTGTAATTTAAAGTCTTTAAACCATGATTTGAGGACTTCAGTAACTCAGCCAGAGGTTAGGGGTCTATTACAGGAGTGGGTGAGGTTCTGTGGCCATGCAGAAGGTCAGACTAGATGATCATGCTGGTCCCTTCTGGACTTAAAATCTTTGAGTGTATGAGCTTCACAATACCAGAATAGTGTAGTGCAGTAGGAAAAAGCTGATAATTTTGATTCTTGAATACAAACACCCAGATGCACATACTTTTAAATACTTTTCTCTGTGTAGAAATGTGAAAAATGTTCCCAAGAAAATGTGAAACTACGTGGGTCTTCCCAATTTTATTACCAACTGCTACCCCGTGCCATGCATAGTGAAGAATTTACTAAAGTGCCACGAATCATTTGGCCCCGGGCCAAGTTTATCAAAATAGAAACTCATAATTAGGCTCCTAAATCTATTTTTAGGCACTTACCTGATTTTCAGAAGTACTGAGCACCTGGAAGTTTACATTTACCTTATAGCGGGTGTCATAACTATAAAGGGAAGGGTAACAGCTCTCCTATGTACAGTACTATAAAATCCCTCCTGGCCAGAGACTCCAAAATCCTTTTACCTGTAAAGGGTTAAGAAGCTCAGGTAACCTGGCTGGCATCTGACCCAAAGGACCAATAAGGGGACAAGATACTTTCAAATCTTGGGGGTGGGTGGGAAAGGCTTTTGTTTGTGCTCTTTATTTGGGAGTTCGTTCGCTCTTGGGACTGAGAGGGACTAGACATCAATCCAGGTTCTCCACATCTTTCTAAACAAGTCTCTCCTATTTCAAACTTGTAAGTAAATAGCCAGGCAAGGCGTCTTAGTTTTACTTTGTTTTCTCAACTTGTAAATGTACCTTTTACTAGAGTGTTTATCTTTGTTTGCTGTACTTTGAACCTAAGACTAGAGGGGAGTCCTCTGAGTTCTTTAAGTTTGATTACCCTGTAAGGTTAATTTCGGTTTTTGGCTCAGCTTTTTAAAAAAAAGAGGAACCAGATCCATCTTTTGGATTGGGCTCCATTTCAGATCTTGACCCTCCTCAGGTCCCAAGGATTTTGGAGCTGGATTTTGGTTTTGGTCTATTTCTAATCATAATAAGGATAGTGCAGTTTTATAGGGTCTTGATAGATTTGTGAATGAGTTTGGAGGTTCAGAGGTACACTGAACTTGAGGTAAGATGGAGAAAGGCAAGAATCTAAGCAGACTGAAGCGTGTGTATGTGTATGTGTGTGTGTACACATCACCCTTTGCAAAGCGAAGCCAAGCCCTTGTATTTTACACAGTGCTACCTTTGGGCCCTGTAGGAGTCCTAAGAACCCCTCTTCCATCCTCAGGGCCTTGTGTCATCATGATCATCCTATGGGCCAAGAATTAGATGCAGTATCCTCCAGAAGCCAAAAGTGTTACTGGTGAATTAATAAGAGGGTTGCTGCTGTTGAGTGATGGGAGATGCCCATTGGTTTTTTCAGATCTCTGAAGAGGTGAGAGAGAGAGACAAGGTGGGTGAGGTAATACCTTTTATTGGACCAACTTTTTTTGAGAGACAAGTTTTCAAGCTTACACAGCGCTCTTCCTCAGATCAGGGGAAAATGCAGTTGAACAAATGCAGGAGGCGGCACAGGCATTTCAGGTTCAGAAACCTGCACAAGAACCTGCCAAGCTGGTCAGGTTAGTCAAAATTCCAGAGGTGTAGTGCTAACTAGACTGACTTGGAAACCATGTTAGGAAAAGGGTGACAAAGGCTTTCAAAATGTCCTTTAGTTTCCTACAAGTGTTAGAAAACAGTCATTGCTAATTAGAAACAAGCAAACAAACAAACAGTTCTATGGAGCTGAGGAGAGCTGTTAATTAAAATATTAGGGTATATTTTTTAATTTAACACCCTCTCAAAACAAAACAAAAATAACCCAGGCTCTCTGGTCTTGATTCAATGTGATTAGAATGATTGATAGGGTATATGAGGTTATTGTAGGTGATACATTCTGATGGTGAAGTGTGATTAAAGTCAAAATTCTGAAGAATTCTCCAGCAGCACTGTAGGAAAAAAAATAAATCTGTCTTTCAAGTGGCAAAGTTAACCAGTCAGCAGAGTCAATGGCCAGGCATAGAGGGAGTCCTTCCGGTCCTGGAGTGAAGCACAATGGGAAAGCAGTTTGGAAAATCATACCCCACGCCAGTGTTTGTATCACACAGTTATTTATAGAAGATTTCAGTCTTTGGGGAGTTGACCTGGCACCTTTCATAATACTAAGTAATCCTTAGCTAAATAGAAGGGTAATGCCTATCAACTAAGCTGAGGCCTTGGCTACACTTGCAAGTTACAGCGCTGTAAAGCCTCCCCCAGCGCTGTAACTCACTCCCCGTCCACACTGGCAGGGCACTTACAGCGCTGTATCTCCCTGGGTACACTGCTGCAGGTACTCCACATCTCCGAAAGGAATAACACCTGCAGCGGAGTGGCTATGACTTACGGGTGTGAGTGTAAACGCTTGCAGCGCTGTACTAATCACCTTGTCAAGTGGCCAATCCTCTCCACTGTTGTGACCGGCTACAGGAATGCGGAAGTGCCAGTTTCAAAGCTCGTAGCACAGAGAAAAGCAAACAGTTTGCAGCTTGCTTTGAGTGAGTGAATGAATGAGCAGGGGGCTGGGAGTTCGGAACTTGCAAAATAGAGAGCTGACATGCTCCAAAAAGCACTCTCTCTCCCCCCACACTCCCTGTCACAATCCACCCCACCCCACTCCATTTTGAAAAGCACGTTGCAGCCACATGAATGCTGGGATAGCTGCCCATAATGCACCGCTCCCAACACAGCTGCAAATGTGGCAAGTGTGGCCACGCCACTGCACTGGCAGCTGTCAGTGTGGACAGACTGCAGCGCTTTCCCTACTCAACTGTACGAAGACAGGTTTACCTCACAGCGCTGTACAACTGCAAGTGTAGCCAAGGCCTGAGTCCTCATCTGATGCTTAGACTCACTGGGCTTGATTCTCTGCTGCCTTGTCCCTCAGGCAGTCATTTACAAAGTGGGTGTGTAAAGGGGATAGAAATTGCTACCATTCAGATATGCAAACATTTCACTCCCACTTTGCACAGGTGCAAAGCAGTGGAGAACCTGACCCTATATTTGTGTACCTTGACCTTGTCTTTGCTAAGAAAAAAGTTGTGTAAAAGCAAATTGTACTTTTAATATGTGGTAGCTGGTCAAAGTAAATTCTAGGCTTTTCTAAAGTTTTTCTTCATCAATTAAAACTACAGTTGCTTTGTTTACATTAGGATTTTATCACATGTTAGCAAACATGAAAAACACACCTTTTTCTTAATGTAGACAAGTCCTTGTGGTCCACAAGCAACAGATTTAACAGGCAATCCCTAAAAGAAGTCTCTTGACATGCCTGTAGGTGCATTGCTGGGCTTGTCTCATCTTGAAATGGCTCTTTGCATATCCTACAATGGGATGACCAAGTTTGCATAGAAATCTGATCTATTAAACAGCGAATTGGCGTTTAGATAAAATCTCCCTCTAAAAGTTAGTGTCATATTTCCCTGACATTAGACTCTTAGCAGTTAGCAATGAAAAGGAACCACAGTATACAGTCACCTAGTTCAGTGCCTTGCTGTTGCAGAATTGTGCCTTATTGTATGTTTTGTTTTTTCACCTTTTCCTATTGTAGTTTTAAATGACTGATTCTCAGAGTGAAGGTCTCACAAATCCCAACAACTTCATATACCATGCGGTAAACTATATCTTATTCAAAATATTTCACATACAAGCCACCCACATAGGGCAAGAAAGCAGTTCAGCTATGTAAAGATATAACATCTATAGAAGCAGCCATGTGAGAACTGCCTGATTTGTACTTGCACATGTCTTTGCACACAAGTGCAGGGCTTAAGGGGAAAACAGGAGATGTTCACACATTCTGAGGGCACAATTTCAGTGCCTACCTTAAAAATGTATCCATTACTATTTAAATCACTGATGATAACTACAACTATCATTACTGCGCTGCTCCCAGCAGGAAAGACTACAGCTAGATTTTGTCTTATTTCCTTTCATATGAAAGACAGCTGTAGGTGTAATGAATCAAGGGAAACTTTTTGTGCATTGATGCTCAAGGGAGGCATACAACCTTCTAAAAATGGGAATATGTTGTCAAGGTTATAATACATACTGATTGAAGGATTGATTATTTGTTCTGTAACAGGAAGAGGTGACATGACCCTTACACTTACTACTAAATGCAGTCAGTTCAAAGTACTTAGTAGAATTATTCAAGAGCACTCCATATGGACTTACATGGTGATGATAGCTATAAATCTTGCATCAACGCCTAATGTACGTATCCAGGTGTTACCTCTTTGGCTACAAGACAAGACACTGATGCTTGTTCACAGCATTGGACTTCACTCTTTCCTGTTGTTTAGAACTCGCATTCTGCTCATCGGCAAGGCCAAGGCTACACTACAACATATTCCCCAGTATTTAATCAAAAAAGTCTCTTTGGAACTGTATATGGCAGCTGTTCTCAAACTGTGGGTTGGGATCCCAAAGTGGGTCACAGCCCCATTTTAATGGGGTCGCCAGGGCTGACATCCCATGTATTGTTTGCCTGATTTATCTTATGATCTCCACAAGGCAGGGCCTTAGGCACAGGGCCTCAAAGGCATTTAGGCCCCTAACATCCATTGGCATTAATTTCAATGGGAGCTGGTACCTTTGAGGATCTGGGTCTTAGTCTTTCGACATGTTTGTTAAGGTACTATGCACATTTATGGAACTCTATAACTATACACACACACACATGGGAGATAAAATATCCTCCTGGAAGTACCATCTCTAGCTAGGATATGGCCATTTATTGCTCTTTTCCCATCAGGCTGAGAAGAGGGTGAAGGTGACCCTTAATATTGTGATGTGAGTGCTGACTGGTCAGGGGAGACGAGCCAGTCAAGTGGCATAAATGCAAAACCAATATTAAATAAAAGGTGATAGTACCTGGTTCCCTTTCACCGTCTACCTCCATAACCTTTTACAAATTTACAAATAAAATGCAAGCTGTGAGGGATGAAAGCTGCCCTGGCAACTCATTCAGCTGTGTTTACACAAATCATATATAGCCACTGAGAATTCCCTTATGAAGAGTTAGTGCTTTCCGTTGGTTTACATCACAGCCATGGAACTATAGTTCCCTGGCTTCTGGAGAATGTATAGAGTGTGTGGGAAATGAGAGAAACAGGTGGAAGAGGAGACAGGATTGAGGGAGACTGGGTGGAACCAGGCCTTTGGTTAGAGAACTTTGTTAAAGAACATAGTGGAACCTTTCAGAGTTGTTTCCATCTCTGGATTTCTTCTTCTGTTGTTTGCTTTTTTGTTTTGCATTATTAGGCCTGACCTTGCTCTCAGTTATACCGGAGTAAATCAGGAATAATTCCACTGACTCCATTGAAGTTATATTGGGGTAAAACAGCTATAAGAAATGGGGGAATCAGGCCCCTTCTAATATATTTGCTAATGAATTGGATGAATTCTATTGATGATATTGCTAACAGATGGACCACGAAGCCCAAATTTAGGCCCCACTTGAGGAACTCAATTGAAGTGTTGCTGTGTGTAGCTGGTGAACTTGTTCACCATTTTGGAGAATAATCAGCCAGCATCAAATCAGTCCTTAGCCCCTTGCCTCAGGCCTTTATTTATTTTTCCAAACTCAGAACAATAATGAGGTAATTAACCATAAAGCAAATGTCCTGCTCTCAAAGGCAGGTTGCAGGCTCCCTGGCCTCTGGGGCCCTATTAGTGAGCATAATTCCTCAGCCCAAGAATCTCCGCAGGGCCTCTTGCCTCCTACCCTCTGTCAGTAGCTTGGGCTTTAGTCACAGAAGGGTGTTCCCATCATCTTCTCCTGGTCCCCGGCTCTCCTTAATGGACTTGACGCCACATCCTCTAGCTGGTAATCAGAGCTAGTCACTTTAATATTACGACATGGAATTAGCTCCTGTGATTAATCTGAAAAGACGTTGACACTCTTTAAATAGCTTTCATGAAACAGAAAGGTGCATTTGAGTCAGCGACACGTACACAGCATGGTTTCCTATCTCCAGTTCTGCAAAGCTGTGTTCTATCACCATTGTTGTGCAATATCAGCATTTACTGGTTTGTGGAGGCACCTGAAGGTGTCGTTGGACTGAACATCATTCTGCTTTGAGATCTTGATTACGCTGATAGCATTGTTTTGTTGGCTCAGTTTGGCAAGTCGCTGCAGCTGATGGCTGATCGGGCCAGGCAAGAAGCAGTGCATTTCAGGTCAGGTTATTATTCTGGATAAAACTAAATCTTTGGGCATTACCAAACAACCTCCAGCTCCAGAGTACAACCAGCTCACTATTAAATTGTTCAGATAGGACATTGAGCAGCTGGTAGCTGTCAAATTTTGGGCAGCGTCATAGACAGTGCTGGAGGATGCTCGAAAGACGTGGCAGCTTGTACAGCAGTAGCTGCTGCCATGGTTCAGACCCTTCAGTGACCTCTGTGGGGTTTTATGATATTAAGCGCGCTACAAAGCTGAGGATCTATAGGATCAGTTATGCCAACTCTGTTGTGCAGAAGTGAAACATGGGAGCTGAGGAAGGCTGAAGAAACTGGATTTATATTTTCAATTCTTGTTGTTTCCATCAGTTGCTCCATATCAAGTGGCAGGACAAGATCAGCATGATGATGTTCAAAGCCAAACCCAGCAATTGACTCCATTAGCACTGGCCTGGTTTTGGGAGCTTCCTTGGTCCATACTATAAGAATGGAAGACCAATGAATTCCAAAGCATGTGTACCGAGAAATGCTCTATGTGGCTAGCAATCATATGGGTACCAAAAGCTTCGGTCGTGTAACAAGACTGACAGTGATGGACAAACTGAATATACAAGCATCACTTTAAGCATCTTACCAGAGATCAATCTGGTGGCACTTGGTTTGCAAGGAGGCCACGTCCCTTTGGGATTTGCCATGATGATGATGGAATAAGTGTAAGGTAGGAGTGGTGCAGGAGAGTATGCTGTTTTTAACAACACAGGGAAGGGCAATGGATCCATTAACTACTCTTTGCCTCTATACATTTTTTGTATCAGAGACTACATCTTAGTTATATGCAATGTGGGTGGGGAAGCTTGGGCTTCCCTGCAGTCCCTCATTACTATTACTGTATATCTGTATAGTTTTTATTACACAATGGCTGCAACTTCAGTTTTATGATCAAAAATTATATAGTCATTTTGGCAACAATTTCTTAGAACCAGCTGCAAAGGGCCCCCAGAAATGTCCTACACAATATATTTCTTTGTGAGCCTCCGTCAGGTTGTATAGAACATGACAGTAGATTTCTGGGTGAAAGGACTGCAGCTGCAGGTGCAATGTGCTCTGTGTTGTAAAACAGACTTTTCAAGGTATAACCATTTCCTGAATTTTGAGATCATCAGCACAAGTCAAATGGGCTATTCAGGAAGCTGAGTTACAGGAAGTTTCCTTTTTTAAAATGAAGGGCTCCTCTGCCCTGAATCACAAAGAAATAACAATTTTGTTTCACAGAGCAAACAGACTAATTCGGACTTCTGATATGTACCATGCACTACTGTGTATCTTGTAAAAGCAGCTGCAGGGGCTTGCCTACTTGAGTTTTCCTAAATAGCTGGCAATATACTTAAACTGTAAGCTTTCTGGGGGCTGGGCCTTTCTTTTTGTACAGCGCCTAGCACAATGAGGTCCTGGTCCATTAATCAGTTCCCTGTCATTGCAGGGGCCTTGGCACTAGTGCACCTTGGCCCCTCCTATTACCTGCCTGTGGCACAGAATAGTTGTCTCCTGAAGGCTGTCTTATCTTGGACAAATTTCAGTTGTTAGGTTTAGTGTGTAGGTGCTGGCTGGTGTTAGTAGCCTGTGACAGACAGAAGGTCAGACTGGGTGGTCCTTTCTGGCCTCAAATTTTATGATTCTATACTTGGGCTTCCAGGTGCTGCAGCAGCAAAGTGTGCAGTATATAACATACTGGTGAAGCTATGGAGCCCGCTTTAATTAAACTGCTCTTGGAAGTTGGGGGAAGGAGTGGTGGTGGATGGTACAGAAACCAAAGTACTCTGAGACAGGCAGGATCAGGCAGTCCCTCTGTACTATTAGAGGCCTCTCTTTTCTTGCCTCAGGCTCTGCAACTGGTAGGAATCCAGGTGCTTCTCAGACTCCAGAAGATGATTTCAGGGGTTCTGGGTGAGACCTCTGTTCTCTTTGGTCAACTCCTCAAGCACAGCTCTCTCTTCTCATCTCCTCTCCACTCTGGAGTAACTGTGGGACTTTAGGGGCCTTCCCTGAATGCTGAATGCCCTGCTATAAAGACCATTGTTGCTTTTCATTATGCTGACTTTGCATTCCCACAGCAAGCACTTGCAGAGAGGAAGTGCTGCTTCCAGAATTGCTGATGCAGAGACCTAGAGAATGGTTTTTATTACCTGTGTCCTCCCTATGAGAAAATTTATTGCTTTGTTAAAACAGTAAAGTAGGGGGATCCTCTCCTCCACAACTCACATTTGAGAATTTAATTCCTTCATCCTGCTACAAGTAAAGAGACCGAATGCCAGACCATGCTCAGGAACAGATTGAGATAAAATGGCGCCCAGACCCCCTCCAAATATGAGGGCCCACCACTGAAAGTTTATTGCTCTTAATCAAGCTCTAGTGCAGGGATCGGCAACCTTTAGCATGCAACCCGTCCGGGAAATCTGCTAGCGGGCCGGGATGGTTTGTTTACCTGCAGCATCTGCAGGTTCAGCCGATCGCAGCTCCCACTGGCCATGGTTCAGCGTTCCAGGCCAATGGGGGCTGTAGGAAGTGGCACAGGCTGAAGGATGTGCTGGCCACCACTTCCCCCAGTGGGAGCTGCAATCGGCCGAACCTGTGGACGCTGCAGGTAAACAAATCGTCTCAGCCCACCAGCGGCTTTCCTTGATGGGCCATGTGCCAAAGGTTGCCGATTCCTGCTCTAGTGACTTGATAAGTGGGTGAGGAGAGTCTGATTCCCCACAATTCACTGTTCTCTTAACTTCTTCATTCCAGTTCCTTGTTCCTCTACCGCCAAACTTCTCCTTCAGCTCCGAGTCTTGCAGAGTAACTGCTGTTTCTGAAAATCACTTCTGTCTATACGCTCACTGTTCTCTCCTCTCTCACTTGGCTGCTCCACAGCATTTCTCTGCCAGGGATACCACCCCAGGAAAACATCCTGCGGATAAATGCCAGAGCTATGTGATAAAGTGCATTAGTCATGCATCTTTTGACAGTCTGACCTGCACGCTCTCCTCCCAATCTATCTCCCAAGACAATCACCAACATTCCAAACTTCTGGGCAGCTTCAAACAGCTGCCATTAAAATAAATAATGTCACTAGAATGATTCCTACTTTCTCCCTCAAAGCATATAATCTTCCTGTTTCCTCCAAAATTACACTGTCTTGAGACCCAGGAAGGGCAATATTCAGCCTGGGTTCAGTTCAGATTTAAGGTCCAATATCTTGTGGCCCAAGGTAGAAAGGTAGAAACTGCAAGAATTCCTCCTTTCCAATGAGGCACTTGTTTCTAGCCCTGGTATGTCAAAAGCTATAGGATTTAAAATTATCCATAACTTTTCCATACCCATTTTAGAGGCATATAAAACGGACTAGTTACAGTATTCCTTTCCCTCTAAGGCCTGTACACTCGGACTCATGCTGCTAAAGCAACTTGCTTTGCAGGTGCAGAGATACAAAAATACCAATAGACATTTTTTAAAATCTCTACAGTAATATTTACTCTTTACCAAGATTTCCAAACAGTGGTACACGTATCATGGGTGGCACTTCAACTTGATGTTCCATCCTTTCTCCTCACAACCATTTTTTATGAAGGCAACATGTGAACCAATAAAATCTGAAACCACTGCAAGTCTAAGGCATTTGCAAAACTATGTGACAGTTGATTTGCAAAGCATCTGAATGAGCATGTTTCTCAAGCTCCTAACTACATTGCAAAAAAATATCTCCTTTACCAGAATTTATTTGTAGCAGTTATTTTCCACTGCTGTGGTATAGTCAAGCAGTAACATCTGACAAGGAGTGCATTTATGGAACCTGCAGGTTGAAAGGCAAAACAATTAGCAATCATGGTCAAATGAACATCAGGACTCAAGATATAATCAAAGACCTCAGTTAAATACTCATTGTCTGAAGCAGAGGCCGTTGGATTTATAGAATGTAAAAATACGCTTCCAGGTCATTTCTACCCTTGTAGATTCACAGGTAAACAGAATAATCACAATGCACATGAAATACATTGTGAGAGAGACCTCAGTGCTATAAACAAACAGATAGTAGTTACAGAAGGCATTCACTATGTGCCTTATTTGAGCATCTTGTAGCCTTGTTTTAACTTATTTAAGACCAAAAGAATTCAGCCAATGAAAAGGGATTGTATACAGCAGACATGTTATTATGGTAGTGAGATATGCTCATGCATACAGTGTCCAAATGTGTGTCCTGTCAAATAAAGTGATTGCACAAATATTGTGTGCTGTAATCAACATATTGCTTTTATGGAAGGAAATTTGAAATGTTGTAGGTGATATCAAGTTAGCAGGCATTCTATCATGGTTAGGAAATTCCTGAGTGAACCAGAGCATGTCAACAATTTTTAAAACTTCAGGCCAGATTTTCAGCCCCACTACACCTCTTTTGAGGGGCTGGAAAACAAGATAAACTGGCTTCTGTATTATACGAGGAATCACAAGGTGGAGCAGAGCTGGCCTAATGGCTCTATGCCTACCATCTCTTTGGCTCTGGTGTAAAGGCTGAGAGAAATGCTGGCGTGTACCTGTGCTCTGGTACATCCTTAGTGGGTGTGGACAGTTGGGCATAATTTGAAACAGCTCTAAAACGACTATGTTATGCTGGGGAGCAGACTGACCTCTAGATGACCCCAGGATTTAGGAATTGCAAAACTCACTTCTTTAGGTGCATGGAGCATAATCTGGCTGCAGCTGAGGATCCAGACCCATATCTATTGTACAGGCTTTTATTTTTGGATTGGGCCACTGATACAATACAAAGGTTGCATAAATGTATAGGAAAGCATAAGGCAGGCACAACAGGTATTGCCCTGACTTGCCTCTTTTCTCTTTGCCATTTGATTGCCAAGCTAATTTGTCTTTGTCACTCACTTTAGGAAGCTGTAAATGAAGTCACTGCTGATAATACAGCCTCACAAGAGTGCCATAAACCTTTTACTTTATCTGTACAGTGACTGCTTCTGCAATCGCTGTACAGGAAATTTGCCAATTCTGCCACTTGTGTGTGGGTGTGTCAACGGGCAGACTATCATCACAGAGGTAGGATGGGTTGTGGTGGCCTCTTCCTCTCTCCATTCCACTACTATCCCTCAGAGGCCACATCCTGGAGGGGTCAATTTCAGAAAATTCCATGAGGGAAACAGCGTTTTCTTGTCCTACTGCTGGGAGTGGGAGAGGTGCCCTACAGAACAGAGGTACCCATGGCAGTGGGTAGTATCTGAAAAGCTCACGCTCTCACAACAATTTTATATCCACTAAATATCTTTTCTGTATATGCCCTGCTGGTTGTACATAAGTGAACCACTGACTAAGGCTGAATCTGATCCTTTTCCAATATGATGTGTAATGTAATTTATCCAGGACACACAAGAATTGGTGGAAAGATCCCAGTAATTTGCTTTGTAGCATATATACAAAAAAAGTAAATAAATTCCCCAAACAACTACATGACTAACATTCTTTTTATTTTGAAGTACTTACAACTCAAACAAAAGATGAGAGGGATTTCTTTTGTTTTGTTATTTAAAAGTCTGTTTTGATAAATAAGGCCACATATCAGGAAGAAGGACAAGAATCCTTTCCAGATGTGCAGAAGTGAATACATTTGCTGTTGAGCAGCATGCAGTGTGGTATAAACTGGCTTCTTGCAATACAATTGTATCAATGATTTCTATATCACTTTTAGACTAAATATTTACAAGGAAAAAGACATTTTCCATCTCCCAGTACTTCAAACTCTCCTGGGATCTGAGAATCAAGCAGTTTTTCTTCCTTCTTGTGTATTATCACCAGCAATAAAGGTTCTGCCTTCATTGACATCTGTGCAGTCACATTGACTTTGGAACTGATTGGAACTTACTAAATAATGTAGTTGATGATGTACAGGAAGAAACGGAACCCAACTTTCTCTTTCTCTTACAGTAGCTAGTTTGGGTTTGCAGTGAACAGAGGTAAAACTAATTTTTCCAATAAATATTAATCTGAATATCTACAAAAGATCAGATTTGTTAAGTGCTTTTCAGAGTAAACAAATATTTGCTTTCAGCAAATACTATGTCTCCAATCAATCTCTTATTTAAAAAAAAACTATTAATTGTCAGGAATTTAAAAAAATATGAGTATTCAACATCCCATGCCTGTCCATTCTCCCTCTTTACAAGCAGTGCCTCTCATTTCAACCCAAATCTCCCTTTGTTCCACACCAAATTAGGATTCTTTGTAAGTCCCTTCCTTGACTTCCAATGGTAGCCTCAGAGTTAGAGCTGAATAGAAAATTGGAACCTTTTTCTGTGGAAAATTTTTGACTTTTGTTGAAAAAACCAAAATGTATTGGTCAAAATGTTCAGATTTGACAGAAATGCTCATTTTTCCCCTCAGAAAGGAAAATAAAATGCAGAAAAATTGGTTTAGCTGAAAACCCAATTTTTTGTCAAAATGAAAAATTGTCAACCAGCTCTACTTTACAGTTCATTATTGTGAGATACACCGGCAAAAAGAATCTATCCTGGCTAGTGAGAAGGGAGAATTTACACTAAAATTAATAAAAAAATTATAATATAAAGCAGTACAAACACCAACACATCTCAAGAAGAAGGATTTTAGCCATTGTTCTGTATCAGTGGATCAGGCCTAATTTTAAGCCTACAGGACTCTGTTTGTTCTCTTTCCTCTGTCACAGCTAGTGAGAGCTAATAAGCAGGGAAACCTGCAACACAGGAAAGAAAGAGAGACAGAGAGAGAAGCTGGGAGAACAAATGGATAAAAGGAACCAGAGGTAGAGGAGAAATAGTGGGACTTCAAACTTTTCATACCTTTCATGTCTAAAAAACATTAATAGAGACATTTGAGGAGGGAAATGAGTTAAGTTTCACACCATCCCTGCAAGGTAGGTTTTTTACCACCATTTTATAGCCAGAGGGCCACATTCTGCCAGCCCCCACACCTGTAGAACCCCTATTGACCTGAGTACAAGTTCCACACGTAGAACTGGGTCCAGACAAAGTAAGGCACAGAAAAGTTGTGTGACTTGCCCAAAGGTCATGCAAGTATCTTCTCGCTTTGTTACACTTTCTTGAAGTTCCTTCTGTGGCATATCTTATTGTTTTGCCTGTGGGGAAATTTCTTCATAAGCACATATTTGGAAAAGCAAAGCAAATAAAACATGTCAACCTGCAGTATTTCATAAACACAAAAGGCAAAGAGCACATGTCAAAGTGGGTTTAAGAAAGCAGGAAGCAGAGGTACTCTAAACAGCAGCTGCATGCTAGAAGGCACAGACGAACAATTAAAAGCAGGTAGTTTCTCAAATGTGTCTAGTTTTTACATCTAATCTCAAGTTTCTGTTCTATATAATAAGAAGTTTGATGTGTTGCACAGTATGCCCCAGAGCTCTAACATAGCCAATAGGGTTCCATGTACCAAATATTAACGATATTCTCTAGCAAACCTTTCCTTCCATGTTACCTGCCCTCCTTTCTGTTTTGTTAAGAAACTGCCAGCTCTGATTTTTCCCATAAGTTAAGTACCCTGTTGAACAGATACGTGCTGTGAGAGTTCCTCCCAGTTGACTTTGAGACTCATTTATATAATCACATTCATTACTTATAAAGCATTTGACATCTTAAAGTCACTATATAAACATTAGCTAATTCATTCTCAGAACAACCGTATCCAGTAGACATGTATTAACCTATTTTTACACAGGGAGAAACAGACATAGAAGTTAAGAGCAACATTTTTAGACATGGCCTTAAGCTGAGCTTTCACTATATGATTTTGGGTAAATCTCATAAGTAAAATTTTTTGGAAGTGGCTTTTATGTTGGGTGCTAAAGTATTTGAGTGTCCAACCGGGGACCCCTTGTATCTGATTTTCAAGCATGCTAAGCAGCTACAAATCCTATTGCAGTCAATGGAGCTCTGAGAGCTCAGAACCTGACAAGCAGGGCCTGGGTTTTCCCCACTGACTACCCAAATATTTAGGCATCCAAAAAAATCACTTCCAAAAATGTTGAGTGAAGTCACCCAAAAATCAGAGTAACAGAAGTCAGGAATTTCTGGGTTCCAGTTCTAAATCCACTGGCCCACTCCAAAGCACAGATTTCAAATTTTCAGTGCTGTGTGATAGTACTGGTAATTTTTTCAGTTGCCACTGGTCTAAACGGAGACTAACTAACTGTAAACACAAATGCTTTTTGTGTTGGTTCAGAAAGCAGTCTAAAACCTTGAGCTAAATAATCATACGTTTTATCCAGCTGCCTTGTTCAGCAAACATCCTGGAAATAAAGAACCAAACAATTTCTAAAATGTTTCTTCTGCATATAGCTCTTTGCCCCAAACATCCGCTCTGTCTCATCAAGAGTTATTATTCACTGCAATTTTAAACAATATTGTCATACTTATTGGTCCAGATTCTACCTTTACTTCCATGCTCAAGTCAATGGGGTATAAAGCAGGGCAAAATGAGGTCTATTGTGGTTTCACATGTATTGATGGCTAACAATCCCGTGACTTTCATCACTTCCTATCTGTGGCTAGGGCCATTCTTACCTGTTTCTAGAAAAGACAATCAATATTGGGCATTTGGTTTATGCATATCTTCAGAGCATCCACTATGACTCACGTAAGTGTCCTCTTCAAACCTTTGCTACACAGGCAATTCTTTTGTAATGTGTGATACCGAAATCCGAGATTCTCTCTGGTTAAAAAATAGTGTGAATTTGATTCTGAGTAACTAGCTATACAGTACTCATGAGAGCTACTGTATGAATACCCTTTAAATGGGTATAACAGAAGTAGCAACAAAGCAAGCTTCTCTGAACTATCCTCCCTATATGGGATAACCCTGATGTCACATGACGAAATGAAAGGGGTGTTAAGTTAACTCACTCTTCACATGTGTATAGTTTCTGACATCTCTACTGAGATCACTAACAAAGGTGGCAGTGGCTGTGTTGACCCACGACCACTCGGAACTGACCTATTTCTACTAAGCTAATATTCAGATATTTTAAAGATAGAAGGAAACATTCTAACCTCCTGAGTTAGAGAGGTCATAGAATTTCATCCTGCAGTAGTTTTTAAAGTTTTCATCCAATACAGGACATGGGAAACAAGAAGTGCAAATAGAAAACATTAGTGTACAAAACATAATGGCACAGATATGGACATTCACATAAATCCATCCTGTGCCAATATTTCTATCGTTGTTTGCAGTGTTGTTGTAGCCGTGTTGATCGCAGCATATTAGAGAGACAAGGTGTATGAGGTAATATCTTTTGTTTATTTATTACCTCATCCACCCTCTCTTGCTAATATCCTGGCATCAGCACGGCTACAACAACACCGCAAACAACAATGGAAGATATCAAATTTTGCAATCTGAAATGGGAACTCCACAACAGGAAGAAAAATGAAAGCAAACTTAACAGTGACAAATGCAAGAAACAAATAAAAAGAAGTTGGTCCAATAAAAGATATATTACCTCCCCCACCTTGCCTCTCTAATATTCTAGAGGAAAGTAAAGCAGATTGTCATGAGCTATTACTACAGTGGAGACATATGGACTAGAGGAAGAGAGACTAGAGGGATTCATTATTCATTACATTTATTAAGAATGTCGTCTGTGCCACTAAGGTCACAGGCAGTCAATTTGTGGGTAATCGTTATCTTTCCTGCCCGGATGTTCTGGTTTGTATTCAAAACAAGGAAAGAGAAACAGATTTGTATAACAAACTGAGTGATGCACATCTGTGCTTCTACTGGAAGTCAGGCTGTCCAAGTCCTATTTATTGTAACATTGTTTAGAACCAAACATAGGCTTAAAATCTTACTTCCACCCCAAGCTAAGTCTGAATAGCTGAACTTGGTGCAAGAGGGTTCTATAGTGGAAAGGAATCCTCTTCCCCAGGCCACAGAGCAGCTGCAGAATCACTGCACAGCCCCTAATGCAGGCCTGAGGCTGCCGCAGACCCTGCGGATTCTATGTCGTCACTCTGCAGGGGGAAATAGCCAGTAGATCAATGTAGTGACAGGGACACTTGTCTCCCAGCTTGTCCCTGCCCCACTACTGAAACTCTGCTGTGTGGGGGATCCCAGGGAGCCTCCCGGGAACTGAGGTGTGTGGACCTCATAGAGGTAGGCTCTCTAAATCTTGCCCACCCCTCTTCCCTGGTTGTGCAGCTCCGGAAGCACAGAGGAAAGGGAAGGATTGGCCCATTAGATCTAACACTGCAGCTGTGGCGAGAAGACTTAAAATAAAAGACTACAAGAGTTAAGCTATTATCCTGATGCTGAGGTGATCCCTTCAGATAGACTAGGGAAGAAGGATCGTCTTGTAGTGTCTTGAGATTATTAATATTTAAGAATGGGACTAAGCTGATACAACTTGTATTCCTGGCACTGGCTCAGACTTCCTGTGTGACCTTCGGCAACTCACTTAACCTCTGCTTGTCTCACTTTCCCCATCTGTAAAACTGCGATAACAATACTTCCATACCTTACAGAGCTACAGTGAGGATTAATTCGTTAATGGCTGAGCTACTACGGTGATCGGTTGCAGGGAAATGAAGGAAATATTTCCATCTGATTTGACACATTTCTTTAGGACTTGGAATGCTTTGAATGACCCATTGAACTTGCACTTGGGTGAGGGTTGAAATTGTCATCATATGCACAGTGGAAAACAGAACAACTTTTATAATACTCTGCCTCATGACAATGGAAGCCTGAATGTCATCCATTGATAATATCATTGATTAACTTGCTTTTTTATTTGTTATTAGAAACCACTGCACAGTTTTCTGGGGCTGATTTGTATTCTGCAAAAACCAGCGTGATCCTTGAAATGTGGTGTTGCAATAATAGTTTTAATAATTCTTAACACTGACCTAGTGCTATTTTTTCAAACATTTATAAACTCGTTTCCCTTCTGTATTTTCTCTGCTCATCTATCTAGTCACACTCATAGTTCACTTCCTGTACCAGTTTCATGTGGATAATTCTTCTTAGGAAGCACTTGCAGTAAAACTCTTATTGTATATTGCTTGCACTTTTTTTGTAATTCTGAAGTTATGTATCCTCCTCTTACAATTAGATTTAAAAGAGACTGCAAAATCTGAATTTAAAAAATCAAGCCCTTGACTCCTGGAGTACTTCACTGAACTGAACAAAGAGTATTTAAAGTACCATAGATATTAACATACACGCATCTCCGCCCATGATGAATAATGCTGGAAGATAAGTCTGTAAATACTACATTAGCCTTTTTTTCTTAAAATTTCCCACCATGCTATAACTGTGCAGTTCCAGTGCAGTGGATAGAAACAATGAGAGCATTAGATTACAAAAATAGATAAGCAGCTGTTGGCATTTTCCCCTGACCAGAGCAGGTCTAGACCAAATGGTGGTTGTTATACTTACTGCTGGTTGCTGGCCATGGTTGAACTGCATTAGTGCTCCCTCCCATTTTTGCTTCTACCAGTGGAGTTGTAATGATTGTAATAACAGTGAGAATTTTGTTTTTTTAAAAAAGGCTATAGATGTCTGGGCAGATTAGGCTAGACACACTGGGCAAAAATTTCACCCTCACCTGCATCCCATGCAACTACACAGAACTAATACTGGTGGATTTTCTTCTGATGAGGCTTTTCTTCCTGCAGAAGATTTGGATGAAAACAAATACATACAGTTTTCAAGTAAATTCTCCATGGAAAATGTTGACTTTGCAGTGAAAAATCAGAACCTATTAGATTTCTATTCAGAAATGCTTCTGCAGTGCCTCACCCAACTTGTAGGTAAGGTATCTCATGCCCCTGTTCTCATGTAGGCCGAGCTACTTGGCCAGACTACATGATGCACCCCAGTGTCCCCTTTTAGGGTTCATCTACACTGTAGACTAAGCTCGGATCTCTGGGACCTGGGCTTATGGACTTGGTGTTTCCAAGCCTCTGTTTGAGCCAGAAGTTGGCACCACCATGTTATGCGATGGACACTTGACAAAATTACCATACTTAGTGATGGACATTGGAGGGGGGTTATGTAATTTAGTCATTCAATTTTTTGAAAAATTACCATGGCCCTCAAAATTTTTACCACGGACACTCATGTCCGTGTATGGACACATTGCTGACCACCGGTTTGTGCGTCCGTACTGCGTTGTAAACCTGGGTTTACAATTGCTGGATGCAGGTCTCACAGTCATGCTAATGTTTCCTACTGTGCTATACAGACATGTTGACTCAGGTCTGCAGCTTGACCTGTGTCCACACCACAAAATGGCAGGGCCTGGACCCAGCTCACAGTGGGACCTATCCCCCAACCCTCAGGATCCTAGGGCCCAGGTCCCTAGTGCTTGCTGACTTGAGTCAGACTGATTTGTGTGTGGACTGAAGGGGTGCTTGAGCTCAAGCCTGGGTCAGAGCCCAGGCTAAGTGTGCAGTGTAGACATGTTAGTGAGCTGGTCAGTGCATCATTGGAATCCCATGGCTAGGATGAATCATGGGAGATGAAGTCCACCTGCGGAGCCCTCTCATAGAGAACAGTGGGGACATAAGTCACCTGAACTATGACTCCCATCAGGTACTGTGGTGGAACTTACAAAGCAAAATATTTTGGCTTTTGGGTTTCCAGTATTTTTAAGCAAACTCAACATGTTCAACTGAAACAGACACTTTTTGTGAAAAATTTTGTTTAGTCAAAAACCTAATTTCCATAAAAAACAACAAAACAGTTTCAACAAAACATTTGACCACTCAAGTCACTCAAGTCACCAGAATTGCAGAGAGTACAAGGCCAGATCCAGCCCCCCACAAGTCAATAAAAAGACTGCCATGCACTAAATCAGGACAGAATTTGCACTGTCATTTTTATTTATGCTGTACAATACAATATCATTTTAGGTGAACCAACAGAACACCAAACTCTCCCTGGGACCTTTTACACATAATTTGTATCAGGCACAGGAAGTTTGCATGAACTGCGATGTGTGCAATGTTTAATCATGTTTAAAATACCAATCTTCCGTTACAAGTTTGTGAGAACAATTTGTTTACCAAATTACCACTACTGTGTTACGTTGATAGCCCTTTAAAAGTACTGTGGTTAGAGCGCTATGAAGACATCACACATACTGTACTAGAGCTCAAAGGAAATAGAAAGGCAATAACATTTTAAAGAAAAACAGCTTGTTGCAGGAAGATCATTTAATGACTGTCTACAAACAGCACACTTGAAATTAGTGAAATATGCAGGTTTCAAAAACTAGTTCTTCATATATAACAACCTGGGTACTTCTCTCTCTTACAGAATAAATTACTGCTTTATCTTTTTATTTTAAGGACAAATCTTACAGTCTTTACTTTGTCAAAAATTCTAAGAACTTCCATAGAGTTTTACCTGAGTAAAAATTTAAGTTTCGGCTCTTATACAAAACCTTGCGAATTAATGTAATGAAAGGTCTAATTAGAAAAGTATAGAGCTAACTCTCCCAAATTTCACCCACAAAGATCTGGCACGAATTAAACTACATCCACCTGAGAGGCCAAACCAAGATGCTACTGACATGGAGTCATATAGATCTTAATAGGATTGTCTCTCTTTCTTCTTGCATGCTTTGATCAGCAGTGAAATATATTATATGATGCTGCTGCATTTAAATCGCTAGAAAACAACATATTGCAAAGCATTCTGTCAAGTCACGAACTTACAGATCTATTTCAGACTGCCTGAAGACTCAGGCAATCACCACTGAATCAGTCTGAATTCAACTCACAATTTGGTTAGTTTTGCAAACACAAATGCTAGAGATATGATCCAAATTTTCAAGTTTAGCTATACACAACATTATACCCAAACTCATATATAAGCCCTTAAATAAGGGGGTCCTGATTTTGAAAAGTGCACACTCCGCTTTCATTAATTTCAAAGGGATTTGTGGGAGCTCAGCAGCTCTGAAAATCAGTTTACGTCTGTTCATTTTTGTAATTGAACTCAACCCATTTAGAGCGCTAGAAGGAAATTGCTTTGTTCCATTGTATTGTGCAATGACATGTGGTTTGAAAATTTGCTCCTTAATATATATTTTTTAAAAAAATGAAAGCATAGATTCTGAAGTACAAGATAGCCTCCCAAAACATATTCGGAATGACCACAAGCTGGGCAAATATGACCCACTTTCTAAACAAAGTGGGAAAAATACAGCACAATATGAGGTTATTTTGGTCACAAGATTCTGAGAGGTTTCAGAGTTCCTGATATGGACAGAGTTCTGATATGGGTAATTGTCATTAGCTTGATGTCATTGTACCCAAATAGCTACTGATAAAGGTGTTTTTAGATAACCAATGTGCACATAAGATGTCATAGTATCATTGTGGTAATTTCATTCCCGGTGACTTAGTCACAGCCAAGTCAGAAAGTTTCACAGTACTACAGACTATTACAGCAACAGTAATATTTGTTAGAGATGAGAAATGTCTGAAAATGTTCTGTGAACATTAATTCAAATTATGAAATTCCATTAGATCAACCTTATTTGCAAGTCTTTCGTGTTCATTTTCCATGAACACTGAAGTGTTGAATTTTTATTGCCACGAATACTTGTGAAAAGTGCATTTTCACCCAGATATCTGCATATTTGCATAAAGCAAATTTCAGATTTTGCACTGGATTGCCAAATTATAGTTTGCATTGTATTAGTCAGTAGCATAAGTCATCCAAGCATGAAAACAAAACAATATCACACGACTTATATAAATAACCAACAGCATGAAATGTAAATTGTGAATTGAAAATATTACAATTCAAAATTCATTGCTTAACTATGTAAATCAAGTGATACTGTTGGTTTCCTAATGGGATGACAAATGTAATTAACCAACTCAGCATGAATTTTAGATTGTGTATTCAACTGTCATATTCCCAACTGCTCTTTGTTGATTAGTTATGTAACACTGCTCTACAGCCAAAATGCTTCTGAAATAAATGTAGTCAAACGTTACTAATTCTGGGTCACTGAGAACGAAAATGGTGCTTAAAATTGTTGATTGGCTCTAGTTTTTAAGATATGCTATTGGGTCAGTAGATACGACCCTTGACTTGGGAATGGCGGAGGATAAGTGAATTATAAAGGGAAGGGATCTCAATTTAAACCAGAAATGACTAAATACATCTTTGACTGGATCTATGAATAAATCTATGACTGGGTTTGGACAGTACTTGCTTTTTAGGCAGAACAATGAATGATGCAATCTGAAGCTGGTATTGTGTCATACATGATATGAATTGCATCATGTTATTCCTAGAAGTCATGGATGATGCAATCATAACGAAGCTTACATCACTCTGCTGAACAAATTGCCCTATATCAGCTCCAGAAATCATACCGTGTTGTTCTCTCTTATTTGTCAGTGTTTGATTTTGCAAAGGGACACATTTGTGTTTAGCCAAAGTGAGCAGAGATGCCTCGTACTTGTGTGAACAGTGCAGATAACTTCTGCTATGTTTGTGGTGAAGTGACTTTTGCATCACAAAAGCGCAGTATAACCACTATGGTTAAGAAAGCCTATCACCTTTATTTTGGCTGCAAAATTGGAGATCAGGACAAGAGGTGGGTCCCACACATATGCTGCAACACGTGTGCAACAAATCTTCGCTAGTGGTTGAACAGGAAAAGGAAATCTATGCCTTTTGTAATGCCAATGATTTGGAGAGAGCCAACAGATCATACCAGCAATTGTTACTTCTGCATGGTGCCTCCAGTTGGGAAAGGTGTGTCAAAGAAGAAAAAGTGGACTATGCATTATCCAAACATTCCATCAGCTATACGCCCAGTACCCCACGGAGAAGGACTGCTGGTTCCTGATGCACCAGAATCACTCATTTGAGTCAGACAAGGAAGAAGAAGAGGATGAAACTTCTGGTCCTGAACCATCAATGTCACAGGACCCACATTTTCTCTGATCCTCCTCCTCTGAACCACACCTCATAACACAAGGTGAACTGAATGACCTTGTCAGGGATTTGGAACTACCCAAGAGTAAGGCAGAGCTGTTGGGCTCCAGACTACAGCAGTGGAATCTCCTGGCAGGTGACGTTAGGGTTTCCATGTTCCGTGACCGTCAAAAGGATCTTGTCCCGTTCTTCTTCATGGAAGGTGATCTTGTAGCCTGCAACAACATCGATGGTGTGATGGCAGCCCTCAACATCGTTCATGATGTTATACCAATAAAAACTAGCAGGATCTTATTAAAGGGGACAAGATAAAGATGCCACATTTATTATGATAACAATTTGATTTATGACCAATAACTAATAACTTAATCCTTATATATCTTAATCCTTGTACACACACATTATACCTAATACCTATACACACACACACACACACACACACACACACACACATGCACATCCATCAGATGTTCTGCAGCTGCTGCATAGTTACCAGTCCTGCTTGAGTCTGTGGCTTGAGTTTGCAGCTTGGGTTCGTAGCTTGTGGCGGCTAACTGGCCAGGAAAGCCGGGCACAAGGACGAGCTGGGTCTCTGTTGGGCATGCACCGATGCCCTTCCATGTTGGCAGCAGAATGTTACCCTCCTCCAAAGTTTTCCATCTCACCCATTCTTTTTGTAGGCTTTAGTTTGAATCCAGAGTCTATAGGTCTTGCTGTGTCACGCTGCCTCTGGGTTTGGTGATTGATCACCCGTCAATTGCAGACATGACTTTCAGCCTCGGACCGGGCTTTGATCTTCCTTCTATTGTACCTTTTCTTTTTAGGGTGGATTTTTCTTACTTTGTTAGGGCTCTTGTCTGCATCTTCAGCCGTTGGTGTTTGAACTCTATTTAATCAGGACAGGCTGGGGCTGGAGGTTGATTTCATCATCCACACATACCTCATTCACACATCTAAAATAAACTAATAAGATTACAGCAGGGTTTGCAAAAATGAAGGTTGCAGCAAGCCCTTACAAAATGGAGTAAGCGTTTTAAAATGGGGTTTGAATTACAATATGGCAAACAGTGAACAGAAGTTACAATATAGACAAGTATAATGGATGGCAAACAGTGAACAGAAGTTACACTGTAGGCAAGTGTAATAAACGGTGAACAGAAGTTACAATACCGAAACAGTGCAAGTCTCAGTGATTTAAGCAGGAATTGGATTGATAGTGAAACTTACAAAGGCAGCTGACTGAACAGCTATGGCTCTTAACAAGCATCTTAACTGTTAATTAGCCAGTTATTGGGGTAACCGGTTTTATGAATGAATATTGTTTCATTCATAAAACTTTACTTATGAAGTTACATTAATAAAGTAAACAATTAAAAACAATTTCATTCATCAGTCCTACAACGATCCAGATGAGTGGAGATGGTTCATTGATTCATCGAAGACGAATCTTAAAGCTGTTTTACTGCATAATGGCAATGTTTTGCCATCAATTCCAGTTGGTCATGCAGTCCATATGAAGGAAACCTATGACAACATGAAACAACTTTTGAGGTGCATAAACTATGACCAACATCAGTGGCAGCTTAGTGGCAATTTGAAGGTTGTTGTTCTCTTGCTTGGTCTGCAGACTGGATACACAAAGTTACTGCTGTTTTCTCTGTGATTGGGATAGTCGTGCAAGAGATTCCCACTACATCAAGAAAGATTGGCCACTCCGACAGTCATTGGAGCCTGGGAGGAAAAGTGTTCAGCATCCACCATTTGTTGAATCAATTAAGATTTTGTTACCACCCTTACACATCAAGCTGGGTCTGATGAAGAACTTTGTCAAGGCCATTGACAAAACACAAGCAGCTTTCAAGTACCTCTGTGGAAAATTTCCAAGGTTAAGTGAAGCTAAGATAAAGGAAGGTGTCTTTGTTGGTCCTCAGATTCGTGAACTTCTTTGAGATGATGCATTTGACCATGCACTGCGTGGCAAGGAAAAGACGGCATGGAAAGCCTTCCAGTTAGTGGCAATAAATTTTCTCAGAAACAACAAGGCAGACAACTACAGGTTGTTGGTGGAAAACCTCCTTAAGGCATACAAAAGCCTTGGTTGCAACATGTCACTAAAGATACATTTTTTGCACTCTCATCTAGATTTTTTTCCACCGCACTGCGGAGCAGTGAGCAACGAGCACGGCGAGCGATTTCACCAGGACATTGCAACAATGGAGAAACACTATCAGGGCAAATGGAGCCCATCAATGCTTGCAGACTATTGCTGGACAGTGACAAGAGATGCTCCATTTAATGAATACAAGAGACAAGCCAAGAAGTGCCGAGTAGACACTGAATAGGACTAAACTATGTACATAATAGTTTTTTGCCTATTGTTTCATAATAAATTTTATTTATATAACCCTTTTGCTGATTTTTAAAGTGTTACATAAACAGGACAGGTGAAATATTATCATGTAAAGCAACCATAAACACATGAAAAGACCTAGGTTTACAATTATGATTAAAACTCTACTATCTACACAATATACATAGACATAAAATGTAAAAACTTAAATATCTTAGAAACAGTAGCCAATCAGTTGTTTTAATTGTCATATTTGAATTCAGCACATCAAAATACATAATAAATAGCACATTTTATCTCTGAAGCAGACGACTTCTCAAAAATTGTAGACCAGTGTAATTAATCCAATCAGGAAACAAACACCTGATTTAACCAACCCACACAGCATGAACTGTGAATATTCATACTTTGCAAATGATCTGCACGTTAAGAATTATTTTGTGGCAAAATTCATAATTCTGAATAGTTGAGAATTGCACAATCTGGGCACAATTCAACCTCTTCTGAAGTTAATGAAAGACTCCCATAGACTTAATAGTAGTTGAATCAGGCCCTTTTCTCACAAACAGAAAAGGTGAAACTTATCAAGTATATTATTTCTTGCAACTTAATAGCTCAGTTCTAATATTTATGTTCCATATTTGAAGTTAGGTTGGAAACCTACCTTCCTGTTGCAAGGAACCTTTTGTACTTGGGTGAAGTACATGGCTGGTAAACTGCCCATAGGATTGAAAAGCAGAGTGAGGTCAGGCAAAGTAGCTGTGGTTGAATTGTGTCCAGATTGTATCATGCCTGTATCATGATTCCCTTCAGATAATACATTAGAGCAAAGCTGTACATAATGGGTGTGTCTGGTTCCTATATTGTTAATCAGGGGTGATATAGAGTAGAACAAAACAGTAAAAACAACCTTCTGGTCTCAGAATATAAAAAATATAGGTAATGTTATAGACATATAACATAGGAACATACAACTGGAAGAGACCTCCTTGGTTCATCAAGTCCTGTCCCCTGTTATCACAGGCAACCCCTGGCATATCACCTTGTTATAATGACAATAGTCTCATTTCTACCAGTAATATTGGAGAAACTATCAATCAGTGTGTCTGCAGTGTAGCCATGTCAGTCCCAGAATATTATAGAGACAAGGAGGGGGAGGTAATATCTTTTACTGTCTCTCTTATCAACAGAAGTTGGTCCAATAAAAGATATTACCTCACCCATCTTGTCTCCCTAACCAGTGTTGTCATATTTCAGGTAACTTACCTACTGAGGAGAGAAAATGTTACAGGAATTCTCTTGGGTTGAGGAATGTAAGTCTGAGAACTTTACTTCCTATTTTGAAAAATTAGATAAACCTTAGTTTCATACCTAGGACCAGTTTTTCAGAAAACACATGACTTATTGTGCAAATGTACCCATACTTTCTGAAAGTCTGAGTCAGAGGATTTCTGACTGAGATATGGTGGTTTTATATTCCTGGCAGTTTTGAGTGGATGGAAGAGAAGAAAGAGAATTTTGCTACTTGTCCTTGTGAATGGTAATTTTAGGCCTCTTACTTATGTGCTTGTACAGTACACAATGGTGCTGAAGTCCCTAGGTGCCACCACAATACAAATAAAATCAGAACCAACCCCATATTCCTAGAAGTATCTTGTAGAAATATCCTCATTCTGAAGCTGTTCAGTCAGGAATACAAAAGCACAAAAAAAATTAGCAATAGCATATGAGTGCCCTACTTTCCCTTCAGACCTTCTTATCTTGCAATGCATGGAGCACAGAAAAATGCATTTCTTACGTCCAGGCTTCCTTCCATTTCCAAGAAAGCCATGATTTATTAAGAACAGAACTAACAAGCACCTTCACCCCAGCCAAGAAGGAAACATTTAAAAAAACAGTTCAATCAGTGAAACTCAAGTCTTCTTTTATCCTACATTTTCTTAAGCCATTATTTTGATGACACTCATAGGGGCATGTACTAAACGATTCTATCACATGCAGTTTCTGAAGATATTTGTTCATGGCTTTATTACCATGTCCTTCACAATTTCATTGATTACTGAAGTTTCCTTTGAAATAAAGGACTACTATGAGGTGTTCCTCTGGATGGAGCTGCAGGCAGGAGACTGTTCTCTTTCTAGACAAGTCTCATCAATCCAGCAAAATGAACTCAATGGGAAATTACTTGAGTAGCCATCTGTTTGCATCTTGGGCCTACATTTTCTCCAGCCATGCAAACATGCATAGGAAAAGAAAAAGTAGTCTGAAAAATCAATAGCATTTAAGATGTAAAACATATTGTTCCCTGAAGAGTTAGGCAAAGCTCCTATTGACTTCTGTGGTAAAGGATCAGGGCCTTAGTGGACATGTAGTGGTCAAGGAAGCATGGGCTACCAGCCTCACAAAGCCCAAGAATCCACAGGTAATCATGCCTCCCTCCCGAATGCATATTGATTGGGGAAGCTGAACTAAGTATGCAGCTTTCCATGTTGCTTCTTGATGCCACCACAACTAGCATCAGAGCTATGCTAACATTGGTCCCCGGGCTGCACCTGTGTACATCTATCCATGTCACATGAAGATGGAAGCCACAAAGAGGCAGCCAATGTGTGAGACAAGCAGGCTGCTGGAGTTGCTCCTCTCTCCTACTCTGCCTAGCCAGGCCTTCCAAACTCCTGTGTTCCCCAACCATGCAGTGTTCTTACCAGAGCTGGGGGAGGGAAGAGAGAGCTAGAGCATGCAGCATGAAACCTGCTCCCCAGCTCCATTAATTCCATCTCCTGAAGCAACATCCCTTTCTTCTTTATAAAGGTATGTGGTATAAGAGGGAATTTCTAGTTTATACCTAAAGTTTGCCAGCTCCTGTAAAATAAAAATGGAACAGCCCTCTTTTTGCAAGGAAACATATTTTTGCATTAAGAATGGTTTGATCATCAAACCTTCTTAGGAGATAAGTGGTGGGTCTGTGTTTTTTGTCTCGTAGGTAGGGTCGCCAATTTTGGTTGGATGTATTCTTGGATGTTTCATCACATGACAATCTTTAAATAAAGATTAAACTTTAATTCCTGGAAACTCTAGGACAATCCTGGAGGGTTGGCAAGCCGACTTGTATGCTTGTTTTGGATGCCACAGAAAAGCTACCTATTTAGTTAGTCCCCAGGCAGATTAGAGGAAAGATCAAACCTTGTTGTTCCAGGAACAGCTATCACATACTCCTTTATATTGGGAATTAATATTACACATTTTAGTTTTGCTGTGTGCACACCTCTTTTAGAGGAAAAGAGCTGCCATGAAGAGGAAAAGGAACAATGGATTGGATTTCCCTGGAATCTGGAAACCCATGTAACTGGTGTGCAATATCAACAGGTATCAGCCCTTTAATGGGTGATTTTAAAGATAAAAATCAATGGGACGTGTGTGTCTAAATCCCTCAGGTGTATTTGAAAAGTCTCTCCCCCATTGGTTTCCTTTTGCTGAATTAAATCTAATCGCTCCTGTTCACTACATTTTTAAGCAGTTGTCGGCCATATTGAAGACACAAATCTATCCAGGTCTTGATCCAGACTAAACTTGTTTATCTTATGAAATGTGACAGGATCACAGCTGTGAGTGGTATAATTACAAGCATTAATATATAGTAATAATACACTACACTTATGAATCCTCCCCTCACAAATCTGTGGTAGATCATGCCACTCAGCACATAAAGTTAAATATAAATTCAAGGCCAGTGCTTTACCTGGGTTTAGTTGGGGTTTCTTTTTTAAATGATTTCCTTACCTTTCCTTGGAGCACCATGAGAAGTCTGTCCTCCATTTTCCCTTTAGCTTGTAGTTTATTATCCTAAAGAGGGTGCATCTATTAGTTAATTTATCTGTGTAAATATTTCCACGGTGTGTTTTAGACTACATTATTTTTGCCCTAAACATTGATTTTTCTTTGTAAAGCATGAAATAAACTATTAGGTCTACTTGTGTTGACCTTAATAATAGCTTTAATGCCGCCATGCTTGCCAAAAGCCCCATTAAAGGCATATGTCTTTTGACTCACTGGTTCCAGTGCCAGAACGAGTGCCATTTCCTAGAAGCTGGAATTAAATTTGTTACTGAAAAATAAACGGTGTAGCCGGAGAACTGTTTGCAAAGCATAGAATTTGCATCATATTTAAGGGTTGCTTGGCAAAGCACTAGCAAAATGTAAATCTTGTGCCTATAAAAATCTCTCCCTCAATCCTAATCTTAATAGCCACAGGTTGCTAACACCTTGGTGCCACTGAACAGATGATTTCTGTACTGTTTGCTGTGGGAGTTACCTGCTCATTTGCAGTTACCTTGCATCTGAAGAAGTGAGGTTCTTACCCACGAAAGCTTATGCTCCCAGTACTTCTGTTAGTCTCAAAGGTGCCACAGGACCCTCTGCTGCTCATTTGGTTTTCACAATAACCATTAATAATAATAGTAACTGACATTATCTTGAAGCAGCAGCTTCCCTGAACTTGTACGCAGAATGGGTCATGCACAGGAGTGAGGGGTGAGAAAGCAGCTGCAGCAGCTATACGGGTAGATCTCTCCTCCCTGCACCTGATTCTCTCAGCTCCCCAAACCAGCAGCAAAGGATTGTGGGATAGTGGCAATAAGACACTAGATATTTTTGGGTCCTAGGTGGAAAAAGATTGAACATGGAGATCTTTAAAGGGTCACTCTTAGTTGCCCAGCAAAGGACTTGGACGCTCACACAAAAGGAGGAATTTTTAAGGGTAAACATAGGCAGTGCTCTAAAGTCACATAAGATTGCTCCAAATGTACCTAGGTTTATGTGCTCAAGCAGAAGGCAAGCATTCAGGTGATGAAGAATTCCAGCTGCATGATTTCTGCATGGTCAGCACTGCTCTGCTCCCCCTCTGAAGCTGTCACATCTGCACCCCTTCTACAGGGCTGACTGAGGGAAAATGGAGCCATGAGCCAATTTATATTTTAGTGCCCTGGCCCCCTCATCACTCCTGGGCTCCCGCTGCCCTCCCTATTGCCCCTGAGCTCTCTTCCGTGGCCTCACAGCCCAGGCCCACCCCACTTCTTGTCTCTTAGCCACTGCATCCTGAATGGTCGCCTATATTTCCCACCTGTAAGGCCAGTCCTGCCAATCAAAGATCATGGAGTCAATGGAGTTACACCTCATTACATAGGTGTAATGAGAGCAGAATTTGAAACTCCCGCCACCTCATCCCTAAAGCATTTATCTGAAAATCTGTTTATTGCATTTATAACAAATACAGTGTTTTAGCTATCCAGCCTATCAAGGCTGTAAATAAAATGAAGTTGGTTTATGCAGTAGAAAGTGTAGTGTTCGGTAATGTGCCTGAAATGAGCAGGTTCCTTCATGAGGGAAAAGTCTAGGGACCACTTCAGAAGGGAAGAGAGGAAACTAGCTGCCAATTTAATTACTAAGGGCCTGATTCAATGCCAAAGGAAGGCAATGGAGAGACTTCTATTGACTCAAGCTTTTAAGGCCAGAAGGGACCATCATGATAATCCAGTCTGACTTCCTGCACAATGAGTATTGCATTGGACCCTAAAACACTATCCTACTGTGGTGGTACTGCATAATTGTGAGGTTTGTCTTTAAAAACAAATTAAGCAGCTGTGCTTTACAAAAACTAGGTGTGGACCGTCTCCTCTTTCACTACTTAGATCCATATTTTCACTCTAATCAGAGAGAAAAGCCAAGATGCATCCAACTCACAGACAGTATTTTAGAACACTCATTCATGTAGTGGATACTGCTCCCCTAGATGTCATCTAGTAAAAGCCATAAACTAAGATGGAGAAATGTATGTTAGAGACTTTGGCTGGAATTATCAAAGGTGCCTACGTGAACCGGGCACCAAAATGCCATGAAATCCAGTGACAAGGTGAGTGAGGGAATATCTTTCATTGAACCAACTTTTGAGAAAGACAAGCTTTCCAGCTTACACAGAGCTCTTCTACAGGACAGAGCTTGTCTTTCTCACCAACAGAAGTTGGTCCAATAAAAGATATTACCTCGGTCACCAAGTCTCTCTCATATCCTGGGACCGACCCAGCTACACCACCACTGCATACATGAAATCCAGTGGGAGATAGGTGCCCAACTCCATTAGGCTCCTTTGTGTCTAGAACAACAACTAAAGAACCTTTCCCCTCTGCTAGTTAGAATGCTGCAGAGCAACACTTTTTTGACAAAAGCTATGTATATATCTAAAAATGATGATTAACAGGGCGGCAGTGTGACAAACTGTACCACTGACAACATAGAATGAGATGTGATGGAGGACATGTCTTTGTGATCAGAGGAGCAGCTCTTCTAGTTTCATTCTTTTTGAGGAATGGTGACAGCTGCTGGTTCTTATCCAGACAGGTTCATCCATCTGGATAAGATGGATAAAGATAGCATCTTCATTTTTAATTTTTTAGTATCTGACTATCCAATTAGAGTTTGAGATGTAAGGATCTTATTTTATAGTATAGTATTTTAATATTTATAACTGCACATAATTAAAATAGACTACAGGGAAATGGGTGATTTATTAAATATTTACCAGTACATTTGCATGCAGAAACACACAAATAATATTATAAGCAACTGCCGTTGACATGTACATTTCCTCTTTCTGATTAGTGACAAACTAGTGAGGAAGAGTTAGTCCTTCAGTGCTGAGAACCAGCTAGAGAATATTGTCACTAACTGCCTTTAAATGTGGTTTCTCTGTGTGTACAAAAATGCTGCAATAGGCACTGGATCTAATTCTATCCAAAATTAGAATTGGCCCCTTTACTCCTACTGAATAGTATCTTACTCCATAGTAATTGGTCTGACGTCCAGATCCAATAATGGATCAGAAACAAATGGAGATGCTTGTGGAGTAAGACATTATTCAATGTGAGTCAGAGCCATCATGATGGATATAACAAGGGCAATCACAAACTTTCCAAAATAATGAGACAGTTCCCTCTCCCCAATCCTGGGACTAGTCTAAGGGATGGGGTGAGATTTAAAAAGTTATAAATTTTGGATCCTTCTGACTTTTTACTGTTTTTTAAAAACTTTCAGGCTCATGTTTTCTGGCTTTCTTCTGCACTCATGAGAGCTAGAAATTTACTTGAAAAAGAAAGTTGAGATTCTTACCATAATCACGTCAAGAGCTAGAGCATTAAGAAAAACTGAAAATATCGTGAGACTTGTGATAAAAAAAATCACAAGAAACACTGTAAATACAATGGATCTGATTCTCATTTTCACTAAGTCCTCTCTACAGTGCTCTGGCTTCATAAAGGGGCCTGAAAAATGGGTATAAATGAGAATCAGTTCCAGTATATCCCGTAATAATAGAAAGCACAAATTAAAGTAGAAACCCATGTAATATTCCCACTTGTGTGATAGTATTAGGGTTTATAGAGGCTTTAGGATGGTTGCAGCCATGTGACACGCACTTGAGCAGATGTGATACTCCATCCAGCAGAGAGCAGTGGTGTGTTCACACACATTTCTGCATGCACTTGAATGAGGGCACGGACAAAAAGAATTGACATTATTGAATGTTAATGTGGCAAAGCAAGCATTCAAAAGATTGAACATTTCAAAGGGTAAGTCTTCTAACATTGACTCATTCATAACCTCTGCTCAGGGCCGGTGCAAGGAAGTTTCGCGCCCTAGGCGAAACTTCCACCTTGCGCCCCCCCCCCCCCCCCCCCCCCCCCCCCCCCCCCCCCCCCCCCCCCC